>NW_028254096.1:0-507371 GCF_964263255.1 Lissotriton vulgaris
TAGCTCTAACACTGATGATCCACCTACAAATGTGAACTGACGTTCAAAAATAAAACATTTGAAAACGGACCATTTTCCACATTTCTGAAGCATGACGTAATGGGGGGGTGTTATCTCTTTTGTCGAAAATCAAGCCGTTTTTGCTCGAACATTAAATGCCTCCAAATGGTATTTAATTAACTTCCCGGGGTGAAGAAACCCTTTTTGAGAACTCAGAGTGAGTAAATTGGCCATTTTCATGCACTTTTAACCATTCCATTAATCTTGTGTTTTGGGCCCCTGGAAGCATGAAAATCACTTTAAACATGCTAATTTTAGCTCTAACACTGATGATCCACCTACAAATGTGAACTGACGTTCAAAAATAAAACATTTGAAAACGGACCATTTTCCACATTTCTGAAGCATGACGTAATTGGGGGGTGTTATCTCTTTTGTCGAAAATCAGCCGTTTTTGCTCGAACATTAAATGCCTCCAAATGGTATTTAATTAACTTCCCGAGCCCCTGGAAGCATGAAAATCACTTTAAACATGCTAATTTTAGCTCTAACACTGATGATCCACCTACAAATGTGAACTGACGTTCAAAAATAAAACATTTGAAAACGGACCATTTTCCACATTTCTGAAGCATGACGTAATGGGGGGGGTGTTATCTCTTTTGTCGAAAATCAGCCGTTTTTGCTCGAACATTAAATGCCTCCAAATGGTATTTAATTAACTTCCCGGGGTGAAGAAACCCTTTTTGAGAACTCAGAGTGAGTAAATTGGCCATTTTCATGCACTTTTAACCATTCCATTAATCTTGTGTTTTGGGCCCCTGGAAGCATGAAAATCACTTTAAACATGCTAATTTTAGCTCTAACACTGATGATCCACCTACAAATGTGAACTGACGTTCAAAAATAAAACATTTGAAAACTGACCATTTTCCACATTTCTGAAGCATGACGTAATGGGGGGGTGTTATCTCTTTTGTCGAAAATCAGCCGTTTTTGCTCGAACATTAAATGCCTCCAAATGGTATTTAATTAACTTCCCGAGCCCCTGGAAGCATGAAAATCACTTTAAACATGCTAATTTTAGCTCTAACACTGATGATCCACCTACAAATGTGAACTGACGTTCAAAAATAAAACATTTGAAAACGGACCATTTTCCACATTTCTGAAGCATGACGTAATGGGGGGGTGTTATCTCTTTTGTCGAAAATCAGCCGTTTTTGCTCGAACATTAAATGCCTCCAAATGGTATTTAATTAACTTCCCGAGCCCCTGGAAGCATGAAAATCACTTTAAACATGCTAATTTTAGCTCTAACACTGATGATCCACCTAAAAATGTGAACTGACGTTCAAAAATAAAACATTTGAAAACGGACCATTTTCCACATTTCTGAAGCATGACTTAATGGGGGGGTGTTATCTCTTTCGTCGAAAATCAGCCGTTTTTGCTCGAACATTAAATGCCTCCAAATGGTATTTAATTAACTTCCCGGGGTGAAGAAACCCTTTTTGAGAACTCAGAGTGAGTAAATTGGCCATTTTCATGCACTTTTAACCATTCCATAAATCTTGTGTTTTGGGCCCCTGGAAGCATGAAAATCACTTTAAACATGCTAATTTTAGCTCTAACACTGATGATCCACCTACAAATGTGAACTGACGTTCAAAAATAAAACATTTGAAAACGGACCATTTTCCACATTTCTGAAGCATGACGTAATGGGGGGGTGTTATCTCTTTTGTCGAAAATCAGCCGTTTTTGCTCGAACATTAAATGCCTGCAAATGGTATTTAATTAACTTCCCGAGCCCCTGGAAGCATGAAAATCACTTTAAACATGCTAATTTTAGCTCTAACACTGATGATCCACCTACAAATGTTAACTGACGTTCAAAAATAAAACATTTGAAAACGGACCATTTTCCACATTTCTGAAGCATGTCGTAATGGGGGGGTGTTATCTCTTTTGTCGAAAATCAGCCGTTTTTGCTCGAACATTAAATGCCTCCAAATGGTATTTATTTCACTTCCCGGGGTGAAGAAACCCTTTTTGAGAACTCAGAGTGAGTAAATTGGCCATTTTCATGCACTTTTAACCATTCCATTAATCTTGTGTTTTGGGCCCCTGGAAGCATGAAAATCACTTTAAACATGCTAATTTTAGCTCTAACACTGATGATCCACCTACAAATGTGAACTGACGTTCAAAAATAAAACATTTGAAAACGGACCATTTTCCACATTTCTGAAGCATGACGTAATTGGGGGGTGTTATCTCTTTTGTCGAAAATCAGCCGTTTTTGCTCGAACATTAAATGCCTCCAAATGGTATTTATTTCACTTCCCGAGCGCCTGGAAGCATGAAAATCACTTTAAACATGCTAATTTTAGCTCTAACACTGATGATCCACCTACAAATGTGAACTGACGTTCAAAAATAAAACATTTGAAAACGGACCATTTTCCACATTTCTGAAGCATGACGTAATGGGGGGGTGTTATCTCTTTTGTCGAAAATCAGCCGTTTTTGCTCGAACATTAAATGCCTCCAAATGGTATTTATTTCACTTCCCGGGGTGAAGAAACCCTTTTTGAGAACTCAGAGTGAGTAAATTGGCCATTTTCATGCACTTTTAACCATTCCATTAATCTTGTGTTTTGGGCCCCTGGAAGCATGAAAATCACTTTAAACATGCTAATTTTAGCTCTAACACTGATGATCCACCTACAAATGTGAACTGACGTTCAAAAATAAAACATTTGAAAACGGACCATTTTCCACATTTCTGAAGCATGACGTAATGGGGGGGTGTTATCTCTTTTGTCGAAAATCAGCCGTTTTTGCTCGAACATTAAATGCCTCCAAATGGTATTTAATTAACTTCCCGAGCCCCTGGAAGCATGAAAATCACTTTAAACATGCTAATTTTAGCTCTAACACTGATGATCCACCTACAAATGTGAACTGACGTTCAAAAATAAAACATTTGAAAACGGACCATTTTCCACATTTCTGAAGCATGACGTAATGGGGGGGTGTTATCTCTTTTGTCGAAAATCAGCCGTTTTTGCTCGAACATTAAATGCCTCCAAATGGTATTTAATTAGCTTCCCGAGCCCCTGGAAGCATGAAAATCACTTTAAACATGCTAATTTTAGCTCTAACACTGATGATCCACCTACAAATGTGAACTGACGTTCAAAAATAAAACATTTGAAAACTGACCATTTTCCACATTTCTGAAGCATGACTTAATGGGGGGGTGTTATCTCTTTTGTCGAAAATCAGCCGTTTTTGCTCGAACATTAAATGCCTCCAAATGGTATTTAATTAACTTCCCGGGGTGAAGAAACCCTTTTTGAGAACTCAGAGTGAGTAAATTGGCCATTTTCATGCACTTTTAACCATTCCATAAATCTTGTGTTTTGGGCCCCTGGAAGCATGAAAATCACTTTAAACATGCTAATTTTAGCTCTAACACTGATGATCCACCTACAAATGTGAACTGACGTTCAAAAATAAAACATTTGAAAACGGACCATTTTCCACATTTCTGAAGCATGACGTAATGGGGGGGTGTTATCTCTTTTGTCGAAAATCAGCCGTTTTTGCTCGAACATTAAATGCCTCCAAATGGTATTTATTTCACTTCCCGGGTGAAGAAACCCTTTTTGAGAACTCAGAGTGAGTAAATTGGCCATTTTCATGCACTTTTAACCATTCCATTAATCTTGTGTTTTGGGCCCCTGGAAGCATGAAAATCACTTTAAACATGCTAATTTTAGCTCTAACACTGATGATCCACCTACAAATGTGAACTGACGTTCAAAAATAAAACATTTGAAAACGGACCATTTTTCACATTTCTGAAGCATGACGTAATGGGGGGGTGTTATCTCTTTTGTCGAAAATCAGCCGTTTTTGCTCGAACATTAAATGCCTCCAAATGGTATTTATTTCACTTCCCGGGGTGAAGAAACCCTTTTTGAGAACTCAGAGTGAGTAAATTGGCCATTTTCATGCACTTTTAACCATTCCATTAATCTTGTGTTTTGGGCCCCTGGAAGCATGAAAATCACTTTAAACATGCTAATTTTAGCTCTAACACTGATGATCCACCTACAAATGTGAACTGACGTTCAAAAATAAAACATTTGAAAACGGACCATTTTCCACATTTCTGAAGCATGACGTAATGGGGGGGTGTTATCTCTTTTGTCGAAAATCAGCCGTTTTTGCTCGAACATTAAATGCCTCCAAATGGTATTTAATTAACTTCCCGGGGTGAAGAAACCCTTTTTGAGAACTCAGAGTGAGTAAATTGGCCATTTTCATGCACTTTTAACCATTCCATAAATCTTGTGTTTTGGGCCCCTGGAAGCATGAAAATCACTTTAAACATGCTAATTTTAGCTCTAACACTGATGATCCACCTACAAATGTGAACTGACGTTCAAAAATAAAACATTTGAAAACGGACCATTTTCCACATTTCTGAAGCATGACGTAATGGGGGGGTGTTATCTCTTTTGTCGAAAATCAGCCGTTTTTGCTCGAACATTAAATGCCTCCAAATGGTATTTATTTCACTTCCCGAGCCCCTGGAAGCATGAAAATCACTTTAAACATGCTAATTTTAGCTCTAACACTGATGATCCACCTACAAATGTGAACTGACGTTCAAAAATAAAACATTTGAAAACGGACCATTTTCCACATTTCTGAAGCATGACGTAATGGGGGGGTGTTATCTCTTTTGTCGAAAATCAGCCGTTTTTGCTCGAACATTAAATGCCTCCAAATGGTATTTATTTCACTTCCCGGGGTGAAGAAACCCTTTTTGAGAACTCAGAGTGAGTAAATTGGCCATTTTCATGCACTTTTAACCATTCCATTAATCTTGTGTTTTGGGCCCCTGGAAGCATGAAAATCACTTTAATCATGCTAATTTTAGCTCTAACACTGATGATCCACCTACAAATGTGAACTGACGTTCAAAAATAAAACATTTGAAAACGGACCATTTTCCACATTTCTGAAGCATGACGTAATGGGGGGGTGTTATCTCTTTTGTCGAAAATCAGCCGTTTTTGCTCGAACATTAAATGCCTCCAAATGGTATTTAATTAACTTCCCGGGGTGAAGAAACCCTTTTTGAGAACTCAGAGTGAGTAAATTGGCCATTTTCATGCACTTTTAACCATTCCATTAATCTTGTGTTTTGGGCCCCTGGAAGCATGAAAATCACTTTAAACATGCTAATTTTAGCTCTAACACTGATGATCCACCTACAAATGTGAACTGACGTTCAAAAATAAAACATTTGAAAACTGACCATTTTCCACATTTCTGAAGCATGACGTAATTGGGGGGTGTTATCTCTTTTGTCGAAAATCAGCCGTTTTTGCTCGAACATTAAATGCCTCCAAATGGTATTTAATTAACTTCCCGAGCCCCTGGAAGCATGAAAATCACTTTAAACATGCTAATTTTAGCTCTAACACTGATGATCCACCTACAAATGTGAACTGACGTTCAAAAATAAAACATTTGAAAACGGACCATTTTCCACATTTCTGAAGCATGACGTAATGGGGGGGGTGTTATCTCTTTTGTCGAAAATCAGCCGTTTTTGCTCGAACATTAAATGCCTCCAAATGGTATTTAATTAACTTCCCGGGGTGAAGAAACCCTTTTTGAGAACTCAGAGTGAGTAAATTGGCCATTTTCATGCACTTTTAACCATTCCATAAATCTTGTGTTTTGGGCCCCTGGAAGCATGAAAATCACTTTAAACATGCTAATTTTAGCTCTAACACTGATGATCCACCTACAAATGTGAACTGACGTTCAAAAATAAAACATTTGAAAACGGACCATTTTCCACATTTCTGAAGCATGACGTAATGGGGGGGTGTTATCTCTTTTGTCGAAAATCAGCCGTTTTTGCTCGAACATTAAATGCCTCCAAATGGTATTTATTTCACTTCCCGAGCCCCTGGAAGCATGAAAATCACTTTAAACATGCTAATTTTAGCTCTAACACTGATGATCCACCTACAAATGTGAACTGACGTTCAAAAATAAAACATTTGAAAACGGACCATTTTCCACATTTCTGAAGCATGACGTAATGGGGGGGTGTTATCTCTTTTGTCGAAAATCAGCCGTTTTTGCTCGAACATTAAATGCCTCCAAATGGTATTTATTTCACTTCCCGGGGTGAAGAAACCCTTTTTGAGAACTCAGAGTGAGTAAATTGGCCATTTTGATGCACTTTTAACCATTCCATAAATCTTGTGTTTTGGGCCCCTGGAAGCATGAAAATCACTTTAAACATGCTAATTTTAGCTCTAACACTGATGATCCACCTACAAATGTGAACTGACGTTCAAAAATAAAACATTTGAAAACGGACCATTTTCCACATTTCTGAAGCATGACGTAATGGGGGGGTGTTATCTCTTTTGTCGAAAATCAGCCGTTTTTGCTCGAACATTAAATGCCTCCAAATGGTATTTAATTAACTTCCCGAGCCCCTGGAAGCATGAAAATCACTTTAAACATGCTAATTTTAGCTCTAACACTGATGATCCACCTACAAATGTGAACTGACGTTCAAAAATAAAACATTTGAAAACGGACCATTTTCCACATTTCTGAAGCATGACGTAATGGGGGGGTGTTATCTCTTTTGTCGAAAATCAGCCGTTTTTGCTCGAACATTAAATGCCTCCAAATGGCATTTATTTCACTTCCCGGGGTGAAGAAACCCTTTTTGAGAACTCACAGTGAGTAAATTGGCCATTTTCATGCACTTTTAACCATTCCATTAATCTTGTGTTTTGGGCCCCTGGAAGCATGAAAATCACTTTAACCACTTGGCTGCTAAGGGGCTGAGGCCCCTTCTCATGATATTTCCATTGAAATCAATGGAAAGTCCATGACGAGTTACCCTTGTCATTAGCGGCGAAGAGGTTAAACATGCTAATTTTAGCTCTAACACTGATGATCCACCTACAAATGTGAACTGACGTTCAAAAATAAAACATTTGAAAACGGACCATTTTCCACATTTCTGAAGCATGACGTAATGGGGGGGTGTTATCTCTTTTGTCGAAAATCAGCCGTTTTTGCTCGAACATTAAATGCCTCCAAATGGTATTTAATTAACTTCCCGAGCCCCTGGAAGCATGAAAATCACTTTAAACATGCTAATTTTAGCTCTAACACTGATGATCCACCTACAAATGTGAACTGACGTTCAAAAATAAAACATTTGAAAACGGACCATTTTCCACATTTCTGAAGCATGACGTAATGGGGGGGTGTTATCTCTTTTGTCGAAAATCAGCCGTTTTTGCTCGAACATTAAATGCCTCCAAATGGTATTTAATTAACTTCCCGGGGTGAAGAAACCCTTTTTGAGAACTCAGAGTGAGTAAATTGGCCATTTTCATGCACTTTTAACCATTCCATAAATCTTGTGTTTTGGGCCCCTGGAAGCATGAAAATCACTTTAAACATGCTAATTTTAGCTCTAACACTGATGATCCACCTACAAATGTGAACTGACGTTCAAAAATAAAACATTTGAAAATGGACCATTTTCCACATTTCTGAAGCATGACGTAATGGGGGGGTGTTATCTCTTTTGTCGAAAATCAGCCGTTTTTGCTCGAACATTAAATGCCTCCAAATGGTATTTAATTAACTTCCCGAGCCCCTGGAAGCATGAAAATCACTTTAAACATGCTAATTTTAGCTCTAACACTGATGATCCACCTACAAATGTGAACTGACGTTCAAAAATAAAACATTTGAAAACGGACCATTTTCCACATTTCTGAAGCATGACTTAATGGGGGGTGTTATCTCTTTTGTCGAAAATCAGCCGTTTTTGCTCGAACATTAAATGCCTCCAAATGGTATTTAATTAACTTCCCGAGCCCCTGGAAGCATGAAAATCACTTTAAACATGCTAATTTTAGCTCTAACACTGATGATCCACCTACAAATGTGAACTGACGTTCAAAAATAAAACATTTGAAAACGGACCATTTTCCACATTTCTGAAGCATGACGTAATGGGGGGGGGTGTTATCTCTTTTGTCGAAAATCAGCCGTTTTTGCTCGAACATTAAATGCCTCCAAATGGTATTTAATTAACTTCCCGAGCCCCTGGAAGCATGAAAACCACTTTAAACATGCTAATTTTAGCTCTAACACTGATGATCCACCTACAAATGTGAACTGACGTTCAAAAATAAAACATTTGAAAACGGACCATTTTCCACATTTCTGAAGCATGACGTAATGGGGGGGTGTTATCTCTTTTGTCGAAAATCAGCCGTTTTTGCTCGAACATTAAATGCCTCCAAATGGCATTTATTTCACTTCCCGGGGTGAAGAAACCCTTTTTGAGAACTCACAGTGAGTAAATTGGCCATTTTCATGCACTTTTAACCATTCCATTAATCTTGTGTTTTGGGCCCCTGGAAGCATGAAAATCACTTTAACCACTTGGCTGCTAAGGGGCTGAGGCCCCTTCTCATGATATTTCCATTGAAATCAATGGAAAGTCCATGACGAGTTACCCTTGTCATTAGCGGCGAAGAGGTTAAACATGCTAATTTTAGCTCTAACACTGATGATCCACCTACAAATGTGAACTGACGTTCAAAAATAAAACATTTGAAAACGGACCATTTTCCACATTTCTGAAGCATGACGTAATGGGGGGGTGTTATCTCTTTTGTCGAAAATCAGCCGTTTTTGCTCGAACATTAAATGCCTCCAAATGGTATTTAATTAACTTCCCGAGCCCCTGGATGCATGAAAATCACTTTAAACATGCTAATTTTAGCTCTAACACTGATGATCCACCTACAAATGTGAACTGACGTTCAAAAATAAAACATTTGAAAACGGACCATTTTCCACATTTCTGAAGCATGACGTAATGGGGGGGTGTTATCTCTTTTGTCGAAAATCAGCCGTTTTTGCTCGAACATTAAATGCCTCCAAATGGTATTTAATTAACTTCCCGGGGTGAAGAAACCCTTTTTGAGAACTCAGAGTGAGTAAATTGGCCATTTTCATGCACTTTTAACCATTCCATAAATCTTGTGTTTTGGGCCCCTGGAAGCATGAAAATCACTTTAAACATGCTAATTTTAGCTCTAACACTGATGATCCACCTACAAATGTGAACTGACGTTCAAAAATAAAACATTTGAAAACGGACCATTTTCCACATTTCTGAAGCATGACGTAATGGGGGGGTGTTATCTCTTTTGTCGAAAATCAGCCGTTTTTGCTCGAACATTAAATGCCTCCAAATGGTATTTAATTAACTTCCCGAGCCCCTGGAAGCATGAAAATCACTTTAAACATGCTAATTTTAGCTCTAACACTGATGATCCACCTACAAATGTGAACTGACGTTCAAAAATAAAACATTTGAAAACGGACCATTTTCCACATTTCTGAAGCATGACGTAATGGGGGGGTGTTATCTCTTTTGTCGAAAATCAGCCGTTTTTGCTCGAACATTAAATGCCTCCAAATGGTATTTAATTAACTTCCCGAGCCCCTGGAAGCATGAAAATCACTTTAAACATGCTAATTTTAGCTCTAACACTGATGATCCACCTAAAAATGTGAACTGACGTTCAAAAATAAAACATTTGAAAACGGACCATTTTCCACATTTCTGAAGCATGACTTAATGGGGGGGTGTTATCTCTTTTGTCGAAAATCAGCCGTTTTTGCTCGAACATTAAATGCCTCCAAATGGTATTTAATTAACTTCCCGGGGTGAAGAAACCCTTTTTGAGAACTCAGAGTGAGTAAATTGGCCATTTTCATGCACTTTTAACCATTCCATAAATCTTGTGTTTTGGGCCCCTGGAAGCATGAAAATCACTTTAAACATGCTAATTTTAGCTCTAACACTGATGATCCACCTACAAATGTGAACTGACGTTCAAAAATAAAACATTTGAAAACGGACCATTTTCCACATTTCTGAAGCATGACGTAATGGGGGGGTGTTATCTCTTTTGTCGAAAATCAGCCGTTTTTGCTCGAACATTAAATGCCTCCAAATGGTATTTAATTAACTTCCCGAGCCCCTGGAAGCATGAAAATCACTTTAAACATGCTAATTTTAGCTCTAACACTGATGATCCACCTACAAATGTGAACTGACGTTCAAAAATAAAACATTTGAAAACGGACCATTTTCCACATTTCTGAAGCATGTCGTAATGGGGGGGTGTTATCTCTTTTGTCGAAAATCAGCCATTTTTGCTCGAACATTAAATGCCTCCAAATGGTATTTATTTCACTTCCCGGGGTGAAGAAACCCTTTTTGAGAACTCAGAGTGAGTAAATTGGCCATTTTCATGCACTTTTAACCATTCCATTAATCTTGTGTTTTGGGCCCCTGGAAGCATGAAAATCACTTTAAACATGCTAATTTTAGCTCTAACACTGATGATCCACCTACAAATGTGAACTGACGTTCAAAAATAAAACATTTGAAAACGGACCATTTTCCACATTTCTGAAGCATGACGTAATGGGGGGGTGTTATCTCTTTTGTCGAAAATCAGCCGTTTTTGCTCGAACATTAAATGCCTCCAAATGGTATTTAATTAACTTCCCGAGCCCCTGGAAGCATGAAAATCACTTTAAACATGCTAATTTTAGCTCTAACACTGATGATCCACCTACAAATGTGAACTGACGTTCAAAAATAAAACATTTGAAAACGGACCATTTTCCACATTTCTGAAGCATGACGTAATGGGGGGGTGTTATCTCTTTTGTCGAAAATCAGCCGTTTTTGCTCGAACATTAAATGCCTCCAAATGGTATTTATTTCACTTCCCGAGCCCCTGGAAGCATGAAAATCACTTTAAACATGCTAATTTTAGCTCTAACACTGATGATCCACCTACAAATGTGAACTGACGTTCAAAAATAAAACATTTGAAAACGGACCATTTTCCACATTTCTGAAGCATGACTTAATGGGGGGGTGTTATCTCTTTTGTCGAAAATCAGCCGTTTTTGCTCGAACATTAAATGCCTCCAAATGGTATTTAATTAACTTCCCGGGGTGAAGAAACCCTTTTTGAGAACTCAGAGTGAGTAAATTGGCCATTTTCATGCACTTTTAACCATTCCATAAATCTTGTGTTTTGGGCCCCTGGAAGCATGAAAATCACTTTAAACATGCTAATTTTAGCTCTAACACTGATGATCCACCTACAAATGTGAACTGACGTTCAAAAATAAAACATTTGAAAACGGACCATTTTCCACATTTCTGAAGCATGACGTAATGGGGGGGTGTTATCTCTTTTGTCGAAAATCAGCCGTTTTTGCTCGAACATTAAATGCCTCCAAATGGTATTTAATTAACTTCCCGAGCCCCTGGAAGCATGAAAATCACTTTAAACATGCTAATTTTAGCTCTAACACTGATGATCCACCTACAAATGTGAACTGACGTTCAAAAATAAAACATTTGAAAACGGACCATTTTCCACATTTCTGAAGCATGACGTAATGGGGGGGTGTTATCTCTTTTGTCGAAAATCAGCCGTTTTTGCTCGAACATTAAATGCCTCCAAATGGTATTTATTTCACTTCCCGGGGTGAAGAAACCCTTTTTGAGAACTCAGAGTGAGTAAATTGGCCATTTTCATGCACTTTTAACCATTCCATTAATCTTGTGTTTTGGGCCCCTGGAAGCATGAAAATCACTTTAAACATGCTAATTTTAGCTCTAACACTGATGATCCACCTACAAATGTGAACTGACGTTCAAAAATAAAACATTTGAAAACGGACCATTTTCCACATTTCTGAAGCATGACGTAATGGGGGGGTGTTATCTCTTTTGTCGAAAATCAGCCGTTTTTGCTCGAACATTAAATGCCTCCAAATGGTATTTATTTCACTTCCCGGGGTGAAGAAACCCTTTTTGAGAACTCAGAGTGAGTAAATTGGCCATTTTCATGCACTTTTAACCATTCCATTAATCTTGTGTTTTGGGCCCCTGGAAGCATGAAAATCACTTTAAACATGCTAATTTTAGCTCTAACACTGATGATCCACCTACAAATGTGAACTGACGTTCAAAAATAAAACATTTGAAAACGGACCATTTTCCACATTTCTGAAGCATGACGTAATGGGGGGGTGTTATCTCTTTTGTCGAAAATCAGCCGTTTTTGCTCGAACATTAAATGCCTCCAAATGGTATTTAATTAACTTCCCGGGGTGAAGAAACCCTTTTTGAGAACTCAGAGTGAGTAAATTGGCCATTTTCATGCACTTTTAACCATTCCATTAATCTTGTGTTTTGGGCCTCTGGAAGCATGAAAATCACTTTAAACATGCTAATTTTAGCTCTAACACTGATGATCCACCTACAAATGTGAACTGACGTTCAAAAATAAAACATTTGAAAACGGACCATTTTCCACATTTCTGAAGCATGACGTAATTGGGGGGTGTTATCTCTTTTGTCGAAAATCAGCCGTTTTTGCTCGAACATTAAATGCCTCCAAATGGTATTTAATTAACTTCCCGAGCCCCTGGAAGCATGAAAATCACTTTAAACATGCTAATTTTAGCTCTAACACTGATGATCCACCTACAAATGTGAACTGACGTTCAAAAATAAAACATTTGAAAACGGACCATTTTCCACATTTCTGAAGCATGACGTAATGGGGGGGGTGTTATCTCTTTTGTCGAAAATCAGCCGTTTTTGCTCGAACATTAAATGCCTCCAAATGGTATTTAATTAACTTCCCGAGCCCCTGGAAGCATGAAAATCACTTTAAACATGCTAATTTTAGCTCTAACACTGATGATCCACCTACAAATGTGAACTGACGTTCAAAAATAAAACATTTGAAAACGGACCATTTTCCACATTTCTGAAGCATGACGTAATGGGGGGGTGTTATCTCTTTTGTCGAAAATCAGCCATTTTTGCTCGAACATTAAATGCCTCCAAATGGTATTTATTTCACTTCCCGGGGTGAAGAAACCCTTTTTGAGAACTCAGAGTGAGTAAATTGGCCATTTTCATGCACTTTTAACCATTCCATAAATCTTGTGTTTTGGGCCCCTGGAAGCATGAAAATCACTTTAAACATGCTAATTTTAGCTCTAACACTGATGATCCACCTACAAATGTGAACTGACGTTCAAAAATAAAACATTTGAAAACGGACCATTTTCCACATTTCTGAAGCATGACGTAATGGGGGGGTGTTATCTCTTTTGTCGAAAATCAGCCGTTTTTGCTCGAACATTAAATGCCTCCAAATGGTATTTAATTAACTTCCCGAGCCCCTGGAAGCATGAAAATCACTTTAAACATGCTAATTTTAGCTCTAACACTGATGATCCACCTACAAATGTGAACTGACGTTCAAAAATAAAACATTTGAAAACGGACCATTTTCCACATTTCTGAAGCATGACGTAATGGGGGGGTGTTATCTCTTTTGTCGAAAATCAGCCGTTTTTGCTCGAACATTAAATGCCTCCAAATGGTATTTAATTAACTTCCCGGGGTGAAGAAACCCTTTTTGAGAACTCAGAGTGAGTAAATTGGCCATTTTCATGCACTTTTAACCATTCCATAAATCTTGTGTTTTGGGCCCCTAGAAGCATGAAAATCACTTTAAACATGCTAATTTTAGCTCTAACACTGATGATCCACCTACAAATGTGAACTGACGTTCAAAAATAAAACATTTGAAAACGGACCATTTTCCACATTTCTGAAGCATGACGTAATGGGGGGGTGTTATCTCTTTTGTCGAAAATCAGCCGTTTTTGCTCGAACATTAAATGCCTCCAAATGGTATTTATTTCACTTCCCGGGGTGAAGAAACCCTTTTTGAGAACTCAGAGTGAGTAAATTGGCCATTTTCATGCACTTTTAACCATTCCATAAATCTTGTGTTTTGGGCCCCTGGAAGCATGAAAATCACTTTAAACATGCTAATTTTAGCTCTAACACTGATGATCCACCTACAAATGTGAACTGACGTTCAAAAATAAAACATTTGAAAACGGACCATTTTCCACATTTCTGAAGCATGACGTAATGGGGGGGTGTTATCTCTTTTGTCGAAAATCAGCCGTTTTTGCTCGAACATTAAATGCCTCCAAATGGTATTTAATTAACTTCCCGAGCCCCTGGAAGCATGAAAATCACTTTAAACATGCTAATTTTAGCTCTAACACTGATGATCCACCTACAAATGTGAACTGACGTTAAAAAATAAAACATTTGAAAACGGACCATTTTCCACATTTCTGAAGCATGACGTAATGGGGGGGTGTTATCTCTTTTGTCGAAAATCAGCCGTTTTTGCTCGAACATTAAATGCCTCCAAATGGTATTTAATTAACTTCCCGGGGTGAAGAAACCCTTTTTGAGAACTCAGAGTGAGTAAATTGGCCATTTTCATGCACTTTTAACCATTCCATAAATCTTGTGTTTTGGGCCCCTGGAAGCATGAAAATCACTTTAAACATGCTAATTTTAGCTCTAACACTGATGATCCACCTACAAATGTGAACTGACGTTCAAAAATAAAACATTTGAAAACGGACCATTTTCCACATTTCTGAAGCATGACGTAATGGGGGGGTGTTATCTCTTTTGTCGAAAATCAGCCGTTTTTGCTCGAACATTAAATGCCTCAAAATGGTATTTATTTCACTTCCCGAGCCCCTGGAAGCATGAAAATCACTTTAAACATGCTAATTTTAGCTCTAACACTGATGATCCACCTACAAATGTGAACTGACGTTCAAAAATAAAACATTTGAAAACGGACCATTTTCCACATTTCTGAAGCATGACGTAATGGGGGGGTGTTATCTCTTTTGTCGAAAATCAGCCGTTTTTGCTCGAACATTAAATGCCTCCAAATGGTATTTATTTCACTTCCCGGGGTGAAGAAACCCTTTTTGAGAACTCAGAGTGAGTAAATTGGCCATTTTGATGCACTTTTAACCATTCCATAAATCTTGTGTTTTGGGCCCCTGGAAGCATGAAAATCACTTTAAACATGCTAATTTTAGCTCTAACACTGATGATCCACCTACAAATGTGAACTGACGTTCAAAAATAAAACATTTGAAAACGGACCATTTTCCACATTTCTGAAGCATGACGTAATGGGGGGGTGTTATCTCTTTTGTCGAAAATCAGTCGTTTTTGCTCGAACATTAAATGCCTCCAAATGGTATTTAATTAACTTCCCGAGCCCCTGGAAGCATGAAAATCACTTTAAACATGCTAATTTTAGCTCTAACACTGATGATCCACCTACAAATGTGAACTGACGTTCAAAAATAAAACATTTGAAAACGGACCATTTTCCACATTTCTGAAGCATGACGTAATGGGGGGGGTGTTATCTCTTTTGTCGAAAATCAGCCGTTTTTGCTCGAACATTAAATGCCTCCAAATGGTATTTAATTAACTTCCCGAGCCCCTGGAAGCATGAAAATCACTTTAAACATGCTAATTTTAGCTCTAACACTGATGATCCACCTACAAATGTGAACTGACGTTCAAAAATAAAACATTTGAAAACGGACCATTTTCCACATTTCTGAAGCATGACGTAATGGGGGGGTGTTATCTCTTTTGTCGAAAATCAGCCGTTTTTGCTCGAACATTAAATGCCTCCAAATGGCATTTATTTCACTTCCCGGGGTGAAGAAACCCTTTTTGAGAACTCACAGTGAGTAAATTGGCCATTTTCATGCACTTTTAACCATTCCATTAATCTTGTGTTTTGGGCCCCTGGAAGCATGAAAATCACTTTAACCACTTGGCTGCTAAGGGGCTGAGGCCCCTTCTCATGATATTTCCATTGAAATCAATGGAAAGTCCATGACGAGTTACCCTTGTCATTAGCGGCGAAGAGGTTAAACATGCTAATTTTAGCTCTAACACTGATGATCCACCTACAAATGTGAACTGACGTTCAAAAATAAAACATTTGAAAACGGACCATTTTCCACATTTCTGAAGCATGACGTAATGGGGGGGTGTTATCTCTTTTGTCGAAAATCAGCCGTTTTTGCTCGAACATTAAATGCCTCCAAATGGTATTTAATTAACTTCCCGAGCCCCTGGAAGCATGAAAATCACTTTAAACATGCTAATTTTAGCTCTAACACTGATGATCCACCTACAAATGTGAACTGACGTTCAAAAATAAAACATTTGAAAACGGACCATTTTCCACATTTCTGAAGCATGACGTAATGGGGGGGTGTTATCTCTTTTGTCGAAAATCAGCCGTTTTTGCTCGAACATTAAATGCCTCCAAATGGTATTTAATTAACTTCCCGGGGTGAAGAAACCCTTTTTGAGAACTCAGAGTGAGTAAATTGGCCATTTTCATGCACTTTTAACCATTCCATAAATCTTGTGTTTTGGGCCCCTGGAAGCATGAAAATCACTTTAAACATGCTAATTTTAGCTCTAACACTGATGATCCACCTACAAATGTGAACTGACGTTCAAAAATAAAACATTTGAAAACGGACCATTTTCCACATTTCTGAAGCATGACGTAATGGGGGGGTGTTATCTCTTTTGTCGAAAATCA
Source organism: Lissotriton vulgaris (assembly GCF_964263255.1). Lineage (NCBI taxonomy): Eukaryota > Metazoa > Chordata > Amphibia > Caudata > Salamandridae > Lissotriton > Lissotriton vulgaris. The sequence goes on from NW_028254096.1 coordinate 16,683, forward strand.
GCCGTTTTTGCTCGAACATTAAATGCCTCCAAATGGTATTTAATTAACTTCCCGAGCCCCTGGAAGCATGAAAATCACTTTAAACATGCTAATTTTAGCTCTAACACTGATGATCCACCTACAAATGTGAACTGACGTTCAAAAATAAAACATTTGAAAACGGACCATTTTCCACATTTCTGAAGCATGACGTAATGGGGGGGTGTTATCTCTTTTGTCGAAAATCAGCCGTTTTTGCTCGAACATTAAATGCCTCCAAATGGTATTTAATTAACTTCCCGAGCCCCTGGAAGCATGAAAATCACTTTAAACATGCTAATTTTAGCTCTAACACTGATGATCCACCTAAAAATGTGAACTGACGTTCAAAAATAAAACATTTGAAAACGGACCATTTTCCACATTTCTGAAGCATGACTTAATGGGGGGGTGTTATCTCTTTTGTCGAAAATCAGCCGTTTTTGCTCGAACATTAAATGCCTCCAAATGGTATTTAATTAACTTCCCGGGGTGAAGAAACCCTTTTTGAGAACTCAGAGTGAGTAAATTGGCCATTTTCATGCACTTTTAACCATTCCATAAATCTTGTGTTTTGGGCCCCTGGAAGCATGAAAATCACTTTAAACATGCTAATTTTAGCTCTAACACTGATGATCCACCTACAAATGTGAACTGACGTTCAAAAATAAAACATTTGAAAACGGACCATTTTCCACATTTCTGAAGCATGACGTAATGGGGGGGTGTTATCTCTTTTGTCGAAAATCAGCCGTTTTTGCTCGAACATTAAATGCCTCCAAATGGTATTTAATTAACTTCCCGAGCCCCTGGAAGCATGAAAATCACTTTAAACATGCTAATTTTAGCTCTAACACTGATGATCCACCTACAAATGTGAACTGACGTTCAAAAATAAAACATTTGAAAACGGACCATTTTCCACATTTCTGAAGCATGTCGTAATGGGGGGGTGTTATCTCTTTTGTCGAAAATCAGCCGTTTTTGCTCGAACATTAAATGCCTCCAAATGGTATTTATTTCACTTCCCGGGGTGAAGAAACCCTTTTTGAGAACTCAGAGTGAGTAAATTGGCCATTTTCATGCACTTTTAACCATTCCATTAATCTTGTGTTTTGGGCTCCTGGAAGCATGAAAATCACTTTAAACATGCTAATTTTAGCTCTAACACTGATGATCCACCTACAAATGTGAACTGACGTTCAAAAATAAAATATTTGAAAACGGACCATTTTCCACATTTCTGAAGCATGACGTAATTGGGGGGTGTTATCTCTTTTGTCGAAAATCAGCCGTTTTTGCTCGAACATTAAATGCCTCCAAATGGTATTTATTTCACTTCCCGAGCCCCTGGAAGCATGAAAATCACTTTAAACATGCTAATTTTAGCTCTAACACTGATGATCCACCTACAAATGTGAACTGACGTTCAAAAATAAAACATTTGAAAACGGACCATTTTCCACATTTCTGAAGCATGACGTAATGGGGGGGGTGTTATCTCTTTTGTCGAAAATCAGCCGTTTTTGCTCGAACATTAAATGCCTCCAAATGGTATTTATTTCACTTCCCGGGGTGAAGAAACCCTTTTTGAGAACTCAGAGTGAGTAAATTGGCCATTTTCATGCACTTTTAACCATTCCATTAATCTTGTGTTTTGGGCCCCTGGAAGCATGAAAATCACTTTAAACATGCTAATTTTAGCTCTAACACTGATGATCCACCTACAAATGTGAACTGACGTTCAAAAATAAAACATTTGAAAACGGACCATTTTCCACATTTCTGAAGCATGACGTAATGGGCGGGTGTTATCTCTTTTGTCGAAAATCAGCCGTTTTTGCTCGAACATTAAATGCCTCCAAATGGTATTTAATTACATTCCCGAGCCCCTGGAAGCATGAAAATCACTTTAAACATGCTAATTTTAGCTCTAACACTGATGATCCACCTACAAATGTGAACTGACGTTCAAAAATAAAACATTTGAAAACGGACCATTTTCCACATTTCTGAAGCATGACGTAATGGGGGGGTGTTATCTCTTTTGTCGAAAATCAGCCGTTTTTGCTCGAACATTAAATGCCTCCAAATGGTATTTAATTAACTTCCCGAGCCCCTGGAAGCATGAAAATCACTTTAAACATGCTAATTTTAGCTCTAACACTGATGATCCACCTACAAATGTGAACTGACGTTCAAAAATAAAACATTTGAAAACGGACCATTTTCCACATTTCTGAAGCATGACTTAATGGGGGGGTGTTATCTCTTTTGTCGAAAATCAGCCGTTTTTGCTCGAACATTAAATGCCTCCAAATGGTATTTAATTAACTTCCCGGGGTGAAGAAACCCTTTTTGAGAACTCAGAGTGAGTAAATTGGCCATTTTCATGCACTTTTAACCATTCCATAAATCTTGTGTTTTGGGCCCCTGGAAGCAGGAAAATCACTTTAAACATGCTAATTTTAGCTCTAACACTGATGATCCACCTACAAATGTGAACTGACGTTCAAAAATAAAACATTTGAAAACGGACCATTTTCCACATTTCTGAAGCATGACGTAATGGGGGGGTGTTATCTCTTTTGTCGAAAATCAGCTGTTTTTGCTCGAACATTAAATGCCTCCAAATGGTATTTAATTAACTTCCCGAGCCCCTGGAAGCATGAAAATCACTTTAAACATGCTAATTTTAGCTCTAACACTGATGATCCACCTACAAATGTGAACTGACGTTCAAAAATAAAACATTTGAAAACGGACCATTTTCCACATTTCTGAAGCATGACGTAATGGGGGGGTGTTATCTCTTTTGTCAAAAATCAGCCGTTTTTGCTCGAACATTAAATGCCTCCAAATGGTATTTATTTCACTTCCCGGGGTGAAGAAACCCTTTTTGAGAACTCAGAGTGAGTAAATTGGCCATTTTCATGCACTTTTAACCATTCCATTAATCTTGTGTTTTGGGCCCCTGGAAGCATGAAAATCACTTTAAACATGCTAATTTTAGCTCTAACACTGATGATCCACCTACAAATGTGAACTGACGTTCAAAAATAAAACATTTGAAAACGGACCATTTTCCACATTTCTGAAGCATGACGTAATGGGGGGGTGTTATCTCTTTTGTCGAAAATCAGCCGTTTTTGCTCGAACATTAAATGCCTCCAAATGGTATTTAATTAACTTCCCGGGGTGAAGAAACCCTTTTTGAGAACTCAGAGTGAGTAAATTGGCCATTTTCATGCACTTTTAACCATTCCATTAATCTTGTGTTTTGGGCCCCTGGAAGCATGAAAATCACTTTAAACATGCTAATTTTAGCTCTAACACTGATGATCCACCTACAAATGTGAACTGACGTTCAAAAATAAAACATTTGAAAACGGACCATTTTCCACATTTCTGAAGCATGACGTAATGGGGGGGTGTTATATCTTTTGTCGGAAATCAGCCGTTTTTGCTCGAACATTAAATGCCTCCAAATGGTATTTATTTCACTTCCCGGGGTGAAGAAACCCTTTTTGAGAACTCAGAGTGAGTAAATTGGCCATTTTCATGCACTTTTAACCATTCCATAAATCTTGTGTGTTGGGTCCCTGGAAGCATGAAAATCACTTTAAACATGCTAATTTTAGCTCTAACACTGATGATCCACCTACAAATGTGAACTGACGTTCAAAAATAAAACATTTGAAAACGGACCATTTTCCACATTTCTGAAGCATGACGTAATGGGGGGGTGTTATCTCTTTTGTCCAAAATCAGCCGTTTTTGCTTGAACATTAAATGCCTCCAAATGGTATTTAATTAACTTCCCGAGCCCCTGGAAGCATGAAAATCACTTTAAACATGCTAATTTTAGCTCTAACACTGATGATCCACCTACAAATGTGAACTGACGTTCAAAAATAAAACATTTGAAAACGGACCATTTTCCACATTTCTGAAGCATGACGTAATGGGGGGGTGTTATCTCTTTTGTCGAAAATCAGCCGTTTTTGCTCGAACATTAAATGCCTCCAAATGGTATTTAATTAACTTCCCGGGGTGAAGAAACCCTTTTTGAGAACTCAGAGTGAGTAAATTGGCCATTTTCATGCACTTTTAACCATTCCGTAAATCTTGTGTTTTGGGCCCCTGGAAGCATGAAAATCACTTTAAACATGCTAATTTTAGCTCTAACACTGATGATCCACCTACAAATGTGAACTGACGTTCAAAAATAAAACATTTGAAAACGGACCATTTTCCACATTTCTGAAGCATGACGTAATGGGGGGGTGTTATCTCTTTTGTCGAAAATCAGCCGTTTTTGCTCGAACATTAAATGCCTTCAAATGGTATTTAATTAACTTCCCGAGCCCCTGGAAGCATGAAAATCACTTTAAACATGCTAATTTTAGCTCTAACACTGATGATCCACCTACAAATGTGAACTGACGTTCAAAAATAAAACATTTGAAAACGGACCATTTTCCACATTTCTGAAGCATGACGTAATGGGGGGGTGTTATCTCTTTTGTCGAAAATCAGCCGTTTTTGCTCGAACATTAAATGCCTCCAAATGGTATTTATTTTACTTCCCGGGGTGAAGAAACTCTTTTTGAGAACTCAGAGTGAGTAAATTGGCCATTTTCATGCACTTTTAACCATTCCATTAATCTTGTGTTTTGGGCCCCTGGAAGCATGAAAATCACTTTAAACATGCTAATTTTAGCTCTAACACTGATGATCCACCTACAAATGTGAACTGACGTTCAAAAATAAAACATTTGAAAACGGACCATTTTCCACATTTCTGAAGCATGACGTAATTGGGGGGTGTTATCTCTTTTGTCGAAAATCAGCCGTTTTTGCTCGAACATTAAATGCCTCCAAATGGTATTTATTTCACTTCCCGAGCCCCTGGAAGCATGAAAATCACTTTAAACATGCTAATTTTAGCTACAACACTGATGATCCACCTACAAATGTGAACTGACGTTCAAAAATAAAACATTTGAAAACGGACCATTTTCCACATTTCTGAAGCATGACATAATGGGGGGGTGTTATCTCTTTTGTCGAAAATCAGCCGTTTTTGCTCGAACATTAAATGCCTCCAAATGGTATTTATTTCACTTCCCGGGGTGAAGAAACCTTTTTTGAGAACTCAGAGTGAGTAAATTGGCCATTTTCATGCACTTTTAACCATTCCATTAATCTTGTGTTTTGGGCCCCTGGAAGCATGAAAATCACTTTAAACATGCTAATTTTAGCTCTAACACTGATGATCCACCTACAAATGTGAACTGACGTTCAAAAATAAAACATTTGAAAACGGACCATTTTCCACATTTCTGAAGCATGACGTAATGGGGGGGGTGTTATCTCTTTTGTCGAAAATCAGCCGTTTTTGCTCGAACATTAAATGCCTCCAAATGGTATTTAATTAACTTCCCGGGGTGAAGAAACCCTTTTTGAGAACTCAGAGTGAGTAAATTGGCCATTTTCATGCAGTTTTAACCATTCCATAAATCTTGTGTTTTGGGCCCCTGGAAGCATGAAAATCACTTTAAACATGCTAATTTTAGCTCTAACACTGATGATCCACCTACAAATGTGAACTGACGTTCAAAAATAAAACATTTGAAAACGGACCATTTTCCACATTTCTGAAGCATGACGTAATGGGGGGGTGTTATCTCTTTTGTCGAAAATCAGCCGTTTTTGCTCGAACATTAAATGCCTCCAAATGGTATTTATTTCACTTCCCGAGCCCCTGGAAGCAGGAAAATCACTTTAAACATGCTAATTTTAGCTCTAACACTGATGATCCACCTACAAATGTGAACTGACGTTCAAAAATAAAACATTTGAAAACGGACCATTTTCCACATTTCTGAAGCATGACGTAATGGGGGGGTGTTATCTCTTTTGTCGAAAATCAGCCGTTTTTGCTCGAACATTAAATGCCTCCAAATGGTATTTATTTCACTTCCCGGGGTGAAGAAACCCTTTTTGAGAACTCAGAGTGAGTAAATTGGCCATTTTCATGCACTTTTAACCATTCCATAAATCTTGTGTTTTGGGCCCCTGGAAGCATGAAAATCACTTTAAACATGCTAATTTTAGCTCTAACACTGATGATCCACCTACAAATGTGAACTGACGTTCAAAAATAAAACATTTGAAAACAGACCATTTTCCACATTTCTGAAGCATGACGTAATGGGGGGGTGTTATCTCTTTTGTCGAAAATCAGCCGTTTTTGCTCGAACATTAAATGCCTCCAAATGGTATTTAATTAACTTCCCGAGCCCCTGGAAGCATGAAAATCACTTTAAACATGCTAATTTTAGCTCTAACACTGATGATCCACCTACAAATGTGAACTGACGTTCAAAAATAACACATTTGAAAACGGACCATTTTCCACATTTCTGAAGCATGACGTAATGGGGGGGTGTTATCTCTTTTGTCGAAAATCAGCCGTTTTTGCTCGAACATTAAATGCCTCCAAATGGTATTTAATTAACTTCCCGAGCCCCTGGAAGCATGAAAATCACTTTAAACATGCTAATTTTAGCTCTAACACTGATGATCCACCTACAAATGTGAACTGACGTTCAAAAATAAAACATTTGAAAACGGACCATTTTCCACATTTCTGAAGCATGACGTAATTGGGGGGTGTTATCTCTTTTGTCGAAAATCAGCCGTTTTTGCTCGAACATTAAATGCCTCCAAATGGTATTTATTTCACTTCCCGAGCCCCTGGAAGCATGAAAATCACTTTAAACATGCTAATTTTAGCTACAACACTGATGATCCACCTACAAATGTGAACTGACGTTCAAAAATAAAACATTTGAAAACGGACCATTTTCCACATTTCTGAAGCATGACATAATGGGGGGGTGTTATCTCTTTTGTCGAAAATCAGCCGTTTTTGCTCGAACATTAAATGCCTCCAAATGGTATTTATTTCACTTCCCGGGGTGAAGAAACCTTTTTTGAGAACTCAGAGTGAGTAAATTGGCCATTTTCATGCACTTTTAACCATTCCATTAATCTTGTGTTTTGGGCCCCTGGAAGCATGAAAATCACTTTAAACATGCTAATTTTAGCTCTAACACTGATGATCCACCTACAAATGTGAACTGACGTTCAAAAATAAAACATTTGAAAACGGACCATTTTCCACATTTCTGAAGCATGACGTAATGGGGGGGGTGTTATCTCTTTTGTCGAAAATCAGCCGTTTTTGCTCGAACATTAAATGCCTCCAAATGGTATTTAATTAACTTCCCGGGGTGAAGAAACCCTTTTTGAGAACTCAGAGTGAGTAAATTGGCCATTTTCATGCAGTTTTAACCATTCCATAAATCTTGTGTTTTGGGCCCCTGGAAGCATGAAAATCACTTTAAACATGCTAATTTTAGCTCTAACACTGATGATCCACCTACAAATGTGAACTGACGTTCAAAAATAAAACATTTGAAAACGGACCATTTTCCACATTTCTGAAGCATGACGTAATGGGGGGGTGTTATCTCTTTTGTCGAAAATCAGCCGTTTTTGCTCGAACATTAAATGCCTCCAAATGGTATTTATTTCACTTCCCGAGCCCCTGGAAGCAGGAAAATCACTTTAAACATGCTAATTTTAGCTCTAACACTGATGATCCACCTACAAATGTGAACTGACGTTCAAAAATAAAACATTTGAAAACGGACCATTTTCCACATTTCTGAAGCATGACGTAATGGGGGGGTGTTATCTCTTTTGTCGAAAATCAGCCGTTTTTGCTCGAACATTAAATGCCTCCAAATGGTATTTATTTCACTTCCCGGGGTGAAGAAACCCTTTTTGAGAACTCAGAGTGAGTAAATTGGCCATTTTCATGCACTTTTAACCATTCCATAAATCTTGTGTTTTGGGCCCCTGGAAGCATGAAAATCACTTTAAACATGCTAATTTTAGCTCTAACACTGATGATCCACCTACAAATGTGAACTGACGTTCAAAAATAAAACATTTGAAAACGGACCATTTTCCACATTTCTGAAGCATGACGTAATGGGGGGGTGTTATCTCTTTTGTCGAAAATCAGCCGTTTTTGCTCGAACATTAAATGCCTCCAAATGGTATTTAATTAACTTCCCGAGCCCCTGGAAGCATGAAAATCACTTTAAACATGCTAATTTTAGCTCTAACACTGATGATCCACCTACAAATGTGAACTGACGTTCAAAAATAACACATTTGAAAACGGACCATTTTCCACATTTCTGAAGCATGACGTAATGGGGGGGTGTTATCTCTTTTGTCGAAAATCAGCCGTTTTTGCTCGAACATTAAATGCCTCCAAATGGTATTTAATTAACTTCCCGAGCCCCTGGAAGCATGAAAATCACTTTAAACATGCTAATTTTAGCTCTAACACTGATGATCCACCTACAAATGTGAACTGACGTTCAAAAATAAAACATTTGAAAACGGACCATTTTCCACATTTCTGAAGCATGACGTAATGGGGGGGTGTTATCTCTTTTGTCGAAAATCAGCCGTTTTTGCTCGAACATTAAATGCCTCCAAATGGTATTTATTTCACTTCCCGGGGTGAAGAAACCCTTTTTGAGAACTCACAGTGAGTAAATTGGCCATTTTCATGCACTTTTAACCATTCCATTAATATTGTGTTTTGGGCCCCTGGAAGCATGAAAATCACTTTAACCACTTGGCTGCTAAGGGGCTGAGGCCCCTTCTCATGATATTTCCATTGAAATCAATGGAAAGTCCATGACGAGTTACCCTTGTCATTAGCGGCGAAGAGGTTAAATATGCTAATTTTAGCTCTAACACTGATGATCCACCTACAAATGTGAACTGACGTTCAAAAATAAAACATTTGAAAACGGACCATTTTCCACATTTCTGAAGCATGACGTAATGGGGGGGTGTTATCTCTTTTGTCGAAAATCAGCCGTTTTTGCTCGAACATTAAATGCCTCCAAATGGTATTTAATTAACTTCCCGAGCCCCTGGAAGCAAGAAAATCACTTTAAACATGCTAATTTTAGCTCTAACACTGATGATCCACCTACAAATGTGAACTGACGTTCAAAAATAAAACATTTGAAAACTGACCATTTTCCACATTTCTGAAGCATGTCGTAATGGGGGGGTGTTATCTCTTTTGTCGAAAATCAGCCGTTTTTGCTCGAACATTAAATGCCTCCAAATGGTATTTATTTCACTTCCCGGGGTGAAGAAACCCTTTTTGAGAACTCAGAGTGAGTAAATTGGCCATTTTCATGCACTTTTAACCATTCCATTAATCTTGTGTTTTGGGCTCCTGGAAGCATGAAAATCACTTTAAACATGCTAATTTTAGCTCTAACACTGATGATCCACCTACAAATGTGAACTGACGTTCAAAAATAAAATATTTGAAAACGGACCATTTTCCACATTTCTGAAGCATGACGTAATTGGGGGGTGTTATCTCTTTTGTCGAAAATCAGCCGTTTTTGCTCGAACATTAAATGCCTCCAAATGGTATTTATTTCACTTCCCGAGCCCCTGGAAGCATGAAAATCACTTTAAACATGCTAATTTTAGCTCTAACACTGATGATCCACCTACAAATGTGAACTGACGTTCAAAAATAAAACATTTGAAAACGGACCATTTTCCACATTTCTGAAGCATGACGTAATGGGGGGGGGTGTTATCTCTTTTGTCGAAAATCAGCCGTTTTTGCTCGAACATTAAATGCCTCCAAATGGTATTTATTTCACTTCCCGGGGTGAAGAAACCCTTTTTGAGAACTCAGAGTGAGTAAATTGGCCATTTTCATGCACTTTTAACCATTCCATTAATCTTGTGTTTTGGGCCCCTGGAAGCATGAAAATCACTTTAAACATGCTAATTTTAGCTCTAACACTGATGATCCACCTACAAATGTGAACTGACGTTCAAAAATAAAACATTTGAAAACGGACCATTTTCCACATTTCTGAAGCATGACGTAATGGGCGGGTGTTATCTCTTTTGTCGAAAATCAGCCGTTTTTGCTCGAACATTAAATGCCTCCAAATGGTATTTAATTACATTCCCGAGCCCCTGGAAGCATGAAAATCACTTTAAACATGCTAATTTTAGCTCTAACACTGATGATCCACCTACAAATGTGAACTGACGTTCAAAAATAAAACATTTGAAAACGGACCATTTTCCACATTTCTGAAGCATGACGTAATGGGGGGTGTTATCTCTTTTGTCGAAAATCAGCCGTTTTTGCTCGAACATTAAATGCCTCCAAATGGTATTTAATTAACTTCCCGAGCCCCTGGAAGCATGAAAATCACTTTAAACATGCTAATTTTAGCTCTAACACTGATGATCCACCTACAAATGTGAACTGACGTTCAAAAATAAAACATTTGAAAACGGACCATTTTCCACATTTCTGAAGCATGACTTAATGGGGGGGTGTTATCTCTTTTGTCGAAAATCAGCCGTTTTTGCTCGAACATTAAATGCCTCCAAATGGTATTTAATTAACTTCCCGGGGTGAAGAAACCCTTTTTGAGAACTCAGAGTGAGTAAATTGGCCATTTTCATGCACTTTTAACCATTCCATAAATCTTGTGTTTTGGGCCCCTGGAAGCAGGAAAATCACTTTAAACATGCTAATTTTAGCTCTAACACTGATGATCCACCTACAAATGTGAACTGACGTTCAAAAATAAAACATTTGAAAACGGACCATTTTCCACATTTCTGAAGCATGACGTAATGGGGGGGTGTTATCTCTTTTGTCGAAAATCAGCCGTTTTTGCTCGAACATTAAATGCCTCCAAATGGTATTTAATTAACTTCCCGAGCCCCTGGAAGCATGAAAATCACTTTAAACATGCTAATTTTAGCTCTAACACTGATGATCCACCTACAAATGTGAACTGACGTTCAAAAATAAAACATTTGAAAACGGACCATTTTCCACATTTCTGAAGCATGACGTAATGGGGGGGTGTTATCTCTTTTGTCGAAAATCAGCCGTTTTTGCTCGAACATTAAATGCCTCCAAATGGTATTTATTTCACTTCCCGGGGTGAAGAAACCCTTTTTGAGAACTCAGAGTGAGTAAATTGGCCATTTTCATGCACTTTTAACCATTCCATTAATCTTGTGTTTTGGGCCCCTGGAAGCATGAAAATCACTTTAAACATGCTAAGTTTAGCTCTAACACTGATGATCCACCTACAAATGTGAACTGACGTTCAAAAATAAAACATTTGAAAACGGACCATTTTCCACATTTCTGAAGCATGACGTAATGGGGGGGTGTTATCTCTTTTGTCGAAAATCAGCCGTTTTTGCTCGAACATTAAATGCCTCCAAATGGTATTTAATTAACTTCCCGGGGTGAAGAAACCCTTTTTGAGAACTCAGAGTGAGTAAATTGGCCATTTTCATGCACTTTTAACCATTCCATTAATCTTGTGTTTTGGGCCCCTGGAAGCATGAAAATCACTTTAAACATGCTAATTTTAGCTCTAACACTGATGATCCACCTACAAATGTGAACTGACGTTCAAAAATAAAACATTTGAAAACGGACCATTTTCCACATTTCTGAAGCATGACGTAATGGGGGGGTGTTATATCTTTTGTCGGAAATCAGCCGTTTTTGCTCGAACATTAAATGCCTCCAAATGGTATTTATTTCACTTCCCGGGGTGAAGAAACCCTTTTTGAGAACTCAGAGTGAGTAAATTGGCCATTTTCATGCACTTTTAACCATTCCATAAATCTTGTGTGTTGGGTCCCTGGAAGCATGAAAATCACTTTAAACATGCTAATTTTAGCTCTAACACTGATGATCCACCTACAAATGTGAACTGACGTTCAAAAATAAAACATTTGAAAACGGACCATTTTCCACATTTCTGAAGCATGACGTAATGGGGGGGTGTTATCTCTTTTGTCCAAAATCAGCCGTTTTTGCTTGAACATTAAATGCCTCCAAATGGTATTTAATTAACTTCCCGAGCCCCTGGAAGCATGAAAATCACTTTAAACATGCTAATTTTAGCTCTAACACTGATGATCCACCTACAAATGTGAACTGACGTTCAAAAATAAAACATTTGAAAACGGACCATTTTCCACATTTCTGAAGCATGACGTAATGGGGGGGTGTTATCTCTTTTGTCGAAAATCAGCCGTTTTTGCTCGAACATTAAATGCCTCCAAATGGTATTTAATTAACTTCCCGGGGTGAAGAAACCCTTTTTGAGAACTCAGAGTGAGTAAATTGGCCATTTTCATGCACTTTTAACCATTCCGTAAATCTTGTGTTTTGGGCCCCTGGAAGCATGAAAATCACTTTAAACATGCTAATTTTAGCTCTAACACTGATGATCCACCTACAAATGTGAACTGACGTTCAAAAATAAAACATTTGAAAACGGACCATTTTCCACATTTCTGAAGCATGACGTAATGGGGGGGTGTTATCTCTTTTGTCGAAAATCAGCCGTTTTTGCTCGAACATTAAATGCCTTCAAATGGTATTTAATTAACTTCCCGAGCCCCTGGAAGCATGAAAATCACTTTAAACATGCTAATTTTAGCTCTAACACTGATGATCCACCTACAAATGTGAACTGACGTTCAAAAATAAAACATTTGAAAACGGACCATTTTCCACATTTCTGAAGCATGACGTAATGGGGGGGTGTTATCTCTTTTGTCGAAAATCAGCCGTTTTTGCTCGAACATTAAATGCCTCCAAATGGTATTTATTTTACTTCCCGGGGTGAAGAAACCCTTTTTGAGAACTCAGAGTGAGTAAATTGGCCATTTTCATGCACTTTTAACCATTCCATTAATCTTGTGTTTTGGGCCCCTGGAAGCATGAAAATCACTTTAAACATGCTAATTTTAGCTCTAACACTGATGATCCACCTACAAATGTGAACTGACGTTCAAAAATAAAACATTTGAAAACGGACCATTTTCCACATTTCTGAAGCATGACGTAATTGGGGGGTGTTATCTCTTTTGTCGAAAATCAGCCGTTTTTGCTCGAACATTAAATGCCTCCAAATGGTATTTATTTCACTTCCCGAGCCCCTGGAAGCATGAAAATCACTTTAAACATGCTAATTTTAGCTACAACACTGATGATCCACCTACAAATGTGAACTGACGTTCAAAAATAAAACATTTGAAAACGGACCATTTTCCACATTTCTGAAGCATGACATAATGGGGGGGTGTTATCTCTTTTGTCGAAAATCAGCCGTTTTTGCTCGAACATTAAATGCCTCCAAATGGTATTTATTTCACTTCCCGGGGTGAAGAAACCTTTTTTGAGAACTCAGAGTGAGTAAATTGGCCATTTTCATGCACTTTTAACCATTCCATTAATCTTGTGTTTTGGGCCCCTGGAAGCATGAAAATCACTTTAAACATGCTAATTTTAGCTCTAACACTGATGATCCACCTACAAATGTGAACTGACGTTCAAAAATAAAACATTTGAAAACGGACCATTTTCCACATTTCTGAAGCATGACGTAATGGGGGGGGTGTTATCTCTTTTGTCGAAAATCAGCCGTTTTTGCTCGAACATTAAATGCCTCCAAATGGTATTTAATTAACTTCCCGGGGTGAAGAAACCCTTTTTGAGAACTCAGAGTGAGTAAATTGGCCATTTTCATGCAGTTTTAACCATTCCATAAATCTTGTGTTTTGGGCCCCTGGAAGCATGAAAATCACTTTAAACATGCTAATTTTAGCTCTAACACTGATGATCCACCTACAAATGTGAACTGACGTTCAAAAATAAAACATTTGAAAACGGACCATTTTCCACATTTCTGAAGCATGACGTAATGGGGGGGTGTTATCTCTTTTGTCGAAAATCAGCCGTTTTTGCTCGAACATTAAATGCCTCCAAATGGTATTTATTTCACTTCCCGAGCCCCTGGAAGCAGGAAAATCACTTTAAACATGCTAATTTTAGCTCTAACACTGATGATCCACCTACAAATGTGAACTGACGTTCAAAAATAAAACATTTGAAAACGGACCATTTTCCACATTTCTGAAGCATGACGTAATGGGGGGGTGTTATCTCTTTTGTCGAAAATCAGCCGTTTTTGCTCGAACATTAAATGCCTCCAAATGGTATTTATTTCACTTCCCGGGGTGAAGAAACCCTTTTTGAGAACTCAGAGTGAGTAAATTGGCCATTTTCATGCACTTTTAACCATTCCATAAATCTTGTGTTTTGGGCCCCTGGAAGCATGAAAATCACTTTAAACATGCTAATTTTAGCTCTAACACTGATGATCCACCTACAAATGTGAACTGACGTTCAAAAATAAAACATTTGAAAACAGACCATTTTCCACATTTCTGAAGCATGACGTAATGGGGGGGTGTTATCTCTTTTGTCGAAAATCAGCCGTTTTTGCTCGAACATTAAATGCCTCCAAATGGTATTTAATTAACTTCCCGAGCCCCTGGAAGCATGAAAATCACTTTAAACATGCTAATTTTAGCTCTAACACTGATGATCCACCTACAAATGTGAACTGACGTTCAAAAATAACACATTTGAAAACGGACCATTTTCCACATTTCTGAAGCATGACGTAATGGGGGGGTGTTATCTCTTTTGTCGAAAATCAGCCGTTTTTGCTCGAACATTAAATGCCTCCAAATGGTATTTAATTAACTTCCCGAGCCCCTGGAAGCATGAAAATCACTTTAAACATGCTAATTTTAGCTCTAACACTGATGATCCACCTACAAATGTGAACTGACGTTCAAAAATAAAACATTTGAAAACGGACCATTTTCCACATTTCTGAAGCATGACGTAATGGGGGGGTGTTATCTCTTTTGTCGAAAATCAGCCGTTTTTGCTCGAACATTAAATGCCTCCAAATGGTATTTATTTCACTTCCCGGGGTGAAGAAACCCTTTTTGAGAACTCACAGTGAGTAAATTGGCCATTTTCATGCACTTTTAACCATTCCATTAATATTGTGTTTTGGGCCCCTGGAAGCATGAAAATCACTTTAACCACTTGGCTGCTAAGGGGCTGAGGCCCCTTCTCATGATATTTCCATTGAAATCAATGGAAAGTCCATGACGAGTTACCCTTGTCATTAGCGGCGAAGAGGTTAAATATGCTAATTTTAGCTCTAACACTGATGATCCACCTACAAATGTGAACTGACGTTCAAAAATAAAACATTTGAAAACGGACCATTTTCCACATTTCTGAAGCATGACGTAATGGGGGGGTGTTATCTCTTTTGTCGAAAATCAGCCGTTTTTGCTCGAACATTAAATGCCTCCAAATGGTATTTAATTAACTTCCCGAGCCCCTGGAAGCAAGAAAATCACTTTAAACATGCTAATTTTAGCTCTAACACTGATGATCCACCTACAAATGTGAACTGACGTTCAAAAATAAAACATTTGAAAACTGACCATTTTCCACATTTCTGAAGCATGACGTAATGGGGGGGTGTTATCTCTTTTGTCGAAAATCAGCCGTTTTTGCTCGAACATTAAATGCCTCCAAATGGTATTTAATTAACTTCCCGGGGTGAAGAAACCCTTTTTGAGAACTCAGAGTGAGTAAATTGGCCATTTTCATGCACTTTTAACCATTCCATAAATCTTGTGTTTTGGGCCCCTGGAAGCATGAAAATCACTTTAAACATGCTAATTTTAGCTCTAACACTGATGATCCACGTACAAATGTGAACTGACGTTCAAAAATAAAACATTTGAAAACGGACCATTTTCCACATTTCTGAAGCATGACGTAATGGGGGGGTGTTATCTCTTTTGTCGAAAATCAGCCGTTTTTGCTCGAACATTAAATGCCTCCAAATGGTATTTAATTAACTTCCCGGGGTGAAGAAACCCTTTTTGAGAACTCAGAGTGAGTAAATTGGCCATTTTCATGCACTTTTAACCATTCCATAAATCTTGTGTTTTGGGCCCCTGGAAGCATGAAAATCACTTTAAACATGCTAATTTTAGCTCTAACACTGATGATCCACCTACAAATGTGAACTGACGTTCAAAAATAAAACATTTGAAAACGGACCATTTTCCACATTTCTGAAGCATGACGTAATGGGGGGTGTTATCTCTTTTGTCGAAAATCAGCCGTTTTTGCTCGAACATTAAATGCCTCCAAATGGTATTTATTTCACTTCCCGAGCCCCTGGAAGCATGAAAATCACTTTAAACATGCTAATTTTAGCTCTAACACTAATGATCCACCTACAAATGTGAACTGAAGTTCAAAAATAAAACATTTGAAAACGGACCATTTTCCACATTTCTGAAGCATGACGTAATGGGGGGGTGTTATCTCTTTTGTCGAAAATCAGCCGTTTTTGCTCGAACATTAAATGCCTCTAAATGGTATTTAATTAACTTCCCGAGCCCCTGGAAGCATGAAAATCACTTTAAACATGCTAATTTTAGCTCTAACACTGATGATTCACCTACAAATGTGAACTGACGTTCAAAAATAAAACATTTGAAAACGGACCATTTTCCACATTTCTGAAGCATGACGTAATGGGGGGGTGTTATCTCTTTTGTCGAAAATCAGCCGTTTTTGCTCGAACATTAAATGCCTCCAAATGGTATTTATTTCACTTCCCGGGGTGAAGAAACCCTTTTTGAGAACTCAGAGTGAGTAAATTGGCCATTTTCATGCACTTTTAACCATTCCATTAATCTTGTGTTTTGGGCCCCTGGAAGCATGAAAATCACTTTAAACATGCTAATTTTAGCTCTAACACTGATGATCCACCTACAAATGTGAACTGACGTTCAAAAATAAAACATTTGAAAACGGACCATTTTCCACATTTCTGAAGCATGACGTAATGGGGGGGTGTTATCTCTTTTGTCGAAAATCAGCCGTTTTTGCTCGAACATTAAATGCCTCCAAATGGTATTTAATTAACTTCCCGAGCCCCTGGAAGCATGAAAATCACTTTAAACATGCTAATTTTAGCTCTAACACTGATGATCCACCTACAAATGTGAACTGACGTTCAAAAATAAAACATTTGAAAACGGACCATTTTCCACATTTCTGAAGCATGACGTAATGGGGGGGTGTTATCTCTTTTGTCGAAAATCAGCCGTTTTTGCTCGAACATTAAATGCCTCCAAATGGTATTTAATTAACTTCCCGAGCCCCTGGAAGCATGAAAATCACTTTAAACATGCTAATTTTAGCTCTAACACTGATGATCCACCTACAAATGTGAACTGACGTTCAAAAATAAAACATTTGAAAACGGACCATTTTCAACATTTCTGAAGCATGACGTAATGGGGGGGTGTTATCTCTTTTGTCGAAAATCAGCCGTTTTTGCTCGAACATTAAATGCCTCCAAATGGTATTTAATTAACTTCCCGGGGTGAAGAAACCCTTTTTGAGAACTCAGAGTGAGTAAATTGGCCATTTTCATGCACTTTTAACCATTCCATAAATCTTGTGTTTTGGGCCCCTGGAAGCATGAAAATCACTTTAAACATGCTAATTTTAGCTCTAACACTGATGATCCACGTACAAATGTGAACTGACGTTCAAAAATAAAACATTTGAAAACGGACCATTTTCCACATTTCTGAAGCATGACGTAATGGGGGGGTGTTATCTCTTTTGTCGAAAATCAGCCGTTTTTGCTCGAACATTAAATGCCTCCAAATGGTATTTAATTAACTTCCCGGGGTGAAGAAACCCTTTTTGAGAACTCAGAGTGAGTAAATTGGCCATTTTCATGCACTTTTAACCATTCCATAAATCTTGTGTTTTGGGCCCCTGGAAGCATGAAAATCACTTTAAACATGCTAATTTTAGCTCTAACACTGATGATCCACCTACAAATGTGAACTGACGTTCAAAAATAAAACATTTGAAAACGGACCATTTTCCACATTTCTGAAGCATGACGTAATGGGGGGTGTTATCTCTTTTGTCGAAAATCAGCCGTTTTTGCTCGAACATTAAATGCCTCCAAATGGTATTTATTTCACTTCCCGAGCCCCTGGAAGCATGAAAATCACTTTAAACATGCTAATTTTAGCTCTAACACTGATGATCCACCTACAAATGTGAACTGACGTTCAAAAATAAAACATTTGAAAACGGACCATTTTCCACATTTCTGAAGCATGACGTAATGGGGGGGTGTTATCTCTTTTGTCGAAAATCAGCCGTTTTTGCTCGAACATTAAATGCCTCCAAATGGTATTTATTTCACTTCCCGGGGTGAAGAAACCCTTTTTGAGAACTCAGAGTGAGTAAATTGGCCATTTTCATGCACTTTTAACCATTCCATTAATCTTGTGTTTTGGGCCCCTGGAAGCATGAAAATCACTTTAATCATGCTAATTTTAGCTCTAACACTGATGATCCACCTACAAATGTGAACTGACGTTCAAAAATAAAACATTTGAAAACGGACCATTTTCCACATTTCTGAAGCATGACGTAATGGGGGGTGTTATCTCTTTTGTCGAAAATCAGCCGTTTTTGCTCGAACATTAAATGCCTCCAAATGGTATTTAATTAACTTCCCGGGGTGAAGAAACCCTTTTTGAGAACTCAGAGTGAGTAAATTGGCCATTTTCATGCACTTTTAACCATTCCATTAATCTTGTGTTTTGGGCCCCTGGAAGCATGAAAATCACTTTAAACATGCTAATTTTAGCTCTAACACTGATGATCCACCTACAAATGTGAACTGACGTTCAAAAATAAAACATTTGAAAACTGACCATTTTCCACATTTCTGAAGCATGACGTAATTGGGGGGTGTTATCTCTTTTGTCGAAAATCAGCCGTTTTTGCTCGAACATTAAATGCCTCCAAATGGTATTTAATTAACTTCCCGAGCCCCTGGAAGCATGAAAATCACTTTAAACATGCTAATTTTAGCTCTAACACTTATGATCCACCTACAAATGTGAACTGACGTTCAAAAATAAAACATTTGAAAACGGACCATTTTCCACATTTCTGAAGCATGACGTAATGGGGGGGTGTTATCTCTTTTGTCGAAAATCAGCCGTTTTTGCTCGAACATTAAATGCCTCCAAATGGTATTTAATTACCTTCCCGGGGTGAAGAAACCCTTTTTGAGAACTCAGAGTGAGTAAATTGGCCATTTTCATGCACTTTTAACCATTCCATAAATCTTGTGTTTTGGGCCCCTGGAAGCATGAAAATCACTTTAAACATGCTAATTTTAGCTCTAACACTGATGATCCACCTACAAATGTGAACTGACGTTCAAAAATAAAACATTTGAAAACTGACCATTTTCCACATTTCTGAAGCATGACGTAATGGGGGGTGTTATCTCTTTTGTCGAAAATCAGCCGTTTTTGCTCGAACATTAAATGCCTCCAAATGGTATTTATTTCACTTCCCGAGCCCCTGGAAGCATGAAAATCACTTTAAACATGCTAATTTTAGCTCTAACACTGATGATCCACCTACAAATGTGAACTGACGTTCAAAAATAAAACATTTGAAAACGGACCATTTTCCACATTTCTGAAGCATGACGTAATGGGGGGATGTTATCTCTTTTGTCGAAAATCAGCCGTTTTTGCTCGAACATTAAATGCCTCCAAATGGTATTTATTTCACTTCCCGGGGTGAAGAAACCCTTTTTGAGAACTCAGAGTGAGTAAATTGGCCATTTTCATGCACTTTTAACCATTCCATTAATCTTGTGTTTTGGGCCCCTGGAAGCATGAAAATCACTTTAATCATGCTAATTTTAGCTCTAACACTGATGATCCACCTACAAATGTGAACTGACGTTCAAAAATAAAACATTTGAAAACGGACCATTTTCCACATTTCTGAAGCATGACGTAATGGGGGGGTGTTATCTCTTTTGTCGAAAATCAGCCGTTTTTGCTCGAACATTAAATGCCTCCAAATGGTATTTAATTAACTTCCCGGGGTGAAGAAACCCTTTTTGAGAACTCAGAGTGAGTAAATTGGGCATTTTCATGCACTTTTAACCATTCCATTAATCTTGTGTTTTGGGCCCCTGGAAGCATGAAAATCACTTTAAACATGCTAATTTTAGCTCTAACACTGATGATCCACCTACAAATGTGAACTGACGTTCAAAAATAAAACATTTGAAAACTGACCATTTTCCACATTTCTGAAGCATGACGTAATTGGGGGGTGTTATCTCTTTTGTCGAAAATCAGCCGTTTTTGCTCGAACATTAAATGCCTCCAAATGGTATTTAATTAACTTCCCGGGGTGAAGAAACCCTTTTTGAGAACTCAGAGTGAGTAAATTGGCCATTTTCATGCACTTTTAACCATTCCATTAATCTTGTGTTTTGGGCCCCTGGAAGCATGAAAATCACTTTAAACATGCTAATTTTAGCTCTAACACTGATGATCCACCTACAAATGTGAACTGACGTTCAAAAATAAAACATTTGAAAACGGACCATTTTCCACATTTCTGAAGCATGACGTAATGGGGGGTGTTATCTCTTTTGTCGAAAATCAGCCGTTTTTGCTCGAACATTAAATGCCTCCAAATGGTATTTATTTCACTTCCCGAGCCCCTGGAAGCATGAAAATCACTTTAAACATGCTAATTTTAGCTCTAACACTGATGATCCACCTACAAATGTGAACTGACGTTCAAAAATAAAACATTTGAAAACGGACCATTTTCCACATTTCTGAAGCATGACGTAATGGGGGGGTGTTATCTCTTTTGTCGAAAATCAGCCGTTTTTGCTCGAACATTAAATGCCTCCAAATGGTATTTATTTCACTTCCCGGGGTGAAGAAACCCTTTTTGAGAACTCAGAGTGAGTAAATTGGCCATTTTCATGCACTTTTAACCATTCCATTAATCTTGTGTTTTGGGCCCCTGGAAGCATGAAAATCACTTTAATCATGCTAATTTTACCTCTAACACTGATGATCCACCTACAAATGTGAACTGACGTTCAAAAATAAAACATTTGAAAACGGACCATTTTCCACATTTCTGAAGCATGACGTAATGGGGGGGTGTTATCTCTTTTGTCGAAAATCAGCCGTTTTTGCTCGAACATTAAATGCCTCCAAATGGTATTTAATTAACTTCCCGGGGTGAAGAAACCCTTTTTGAGAACTCAGAGTGAGTAAATTGGCCATTTTCATGCACTTTTAACCATTCCATTAATCTTGTGTTTTGGGCCCCTGGAAGCATGAAAATCACTTTAAACATGCTAATTTTAGCTCTAACACTGATGATCCACCTACAAATGTGAACTGACGTTCAAAAATAAAACATTTGAAAACTGACCATTTTCCACATTTCTGAAGCATGACGTAATTGGGGGGTGTTATCTCTTTTGTCGAAAATCAGCCGTTTTTGCTCGAACATTAAATGCCTCCAAATGGTATTTAATTAACTTTCCGAGCCCCTGGAAGCATGAAAATCACTTTAAACATGCTAATTTTAGCTCTAACACTGATGATCCACCTACAAATGTGAACTGACGTTCAAAAATAAAACATTTGAAAACGGACCATTTTCCACATTTCTGAAGCATGACGTAATGGGGGGGGTGTTATCTCTTTTGTCGAAAATCAGCCGTTTTTGCTCGAACATTAAATGCCTCCAAATGGTATTTAATTAACTTCCCGGGGTGAAGAAACCCTTTTTGAGAACTCAGAGTGAGTAAATTGGCCATTTTCATGCACTTTTAACCATTCCATAAATCTTGTGTTTTGGGCCCCTGGAAGCATGAAAATCACTTTAAACATGCTAATTTTAGCTCTAACACTGATGATCCACGTACAAATGTGAACTGACGTTCAAAAATAAAACATTTGAAAACGGACCATTTTCCACATTTCTGAAGCATGACGTAATGGGGGGGTGTTATCTCTTTTGTCGAAAATCAGCCGTTTTTGCTCGAACATTAAATGCCTCCAAATGGTATTTAATTAACTTCCCGGGGTGAAGAAACCCTTTTTGAGAACTCAGAGTGAGTAAATTGGCCATTTTCATGCACTTTTAACCATTCCATAAATCTTGTGTTTTGGGCCCCTGGAAGCATGAAAATCACTTTAAACATGCTAATTTTAGCTCTAACACTGATGATCCACCTACAAATGTGAACTGACGTTCAAAAATAAAACATTTGAAAACGGACCATTTTCCACATTTCTGAAGCATGACGTAATGGGGGGTGTTATCTCTTTTGTCGAAAATCAGCCGTTTTTGCTCGAACATTAAATGCCTCCAAATGGTATTTATTTCACTTCCCGAGCCCCTGGAAGCATGAAAATCACTTTAAACATGCTAATTTTAGCTCTAACACTGATGATCCACCTACAAATGTGAACTGACGTTCAAAAATAAAACATTTGAAAACGGACCATTTTCCACATTTCTGAAGCATGACGTAATGGGGGGGTGTTATCTCTTTTG
Organism: Lissotriton vulgaris; assembly: GCF_964263255.1. Lineage (NCBI taxonomy): Eukaryota > Metazoa > Chordata > Amphibia > Caudata > Salamandridae > Lissotriton > Lissotriton vulgaris. Next base: position 39,238 of record NW_028254096.1, read on the forward strand.
TCGAAAATCAGCCGTTTTTGCTCGAACATTAAATGCCTCCAAATGGTATTTATTTCACTTCCCGGGGTGAAGAAACCCTTTTTGAGAACTCAGAGTGAGTAAATTGGCCATTTTCATGCACTTTTAACCATTCCATTAATCTTGTGTTTTGGGCCCCTGGAAGCATGAAAATCACTTTAATCATGCTAATTTTAGCTCTAACACTGATGATCCACCTACAAATGTGAACTGACGTTCAAAAATAAAACATTTGAAAACGGACCATTTTCCACATTTCTGAAGCATGACGTAATGGGGGGGTGTTATCTCTTTTGTCGAAAATCAGCCGTTTTTGCTCGAACATTAAATGCCTCCAAATGGTATTTAATTAACTTCCCGGGGTGAAGAAACCCTTTTTGAGAACTCAGAGTGAGTAAATTGGCCATTTTCATGCACTTTTAACCATTCCATTAATCTTGTGTTTTGGGCCCCTGGAAGCATGAAAATCACTTTAAACATGCTAATTTTAGCTCTAACACTGATGATCCACCTACAAATGTGAACTGACGTTCAAAAATAAAACATTTGAAAACTGACCATTTTCCACATTTCTGAAGCATGACGTAATTGGGGGGTGTTATCTCTTTTGTCGAAAATCAGCCGTTTTTGCTCGAACATTAAATGCCTCCAAATGGTATTTAATTAACTTCCCGAGCCCCTGGAAGCATGAAAATCACTTTAAACATGCTAATTTTAGCTCTAACACTGATGATCCACCTACAAATGTGAACTGACGTTCAAAAATAAAACATTTGAAAACGGACCATTTTCCACATTTCTGAAGCATGACGTAATGGGGGGGGTGTTATCTCTTTTGTCGAAAATCAGCCGTTTTTGCTCGAACATTAAATGCCTCCAAATGGTATTTAATTAACTTCCCGGGGTGAAGAAACCCTTTTTGAGAACTCAGAGTGAGTAAATTGGCCATTTTCATGCACTTTTACCCATTCCATAAATCTTGTGTTTTGGGCCCCTGGAAGCATGAAAATCACTTTAAACATGCTAATTTTAGCTCTAACACTGATGATCCACCTACAAATGTGAACTGACGTTCAAAAATAAAACATTTGAAAACGGACCATTTTCCACATTTCTGAAGCATGACGTAATGGGGGGGTGTTATCTCTTTTGTCGAAAATCAGCCGTTTTTGCTCGAACATTAAATGCCTCCAAATGGTATTTATTTCACTTCCCGAGCCCCTGGAAGCATGAAAATCACTTTAAACATGCTAATTTTAGCTCTAACACTGATGATCCACCTACAAATGTGAACTGACGTTCAAAAATAAAACATTTGAAAACGGACCATTTTCCACATTTCTGAAGCATGACGTAATGGGGGGGTGTTATCTCTTTTGTCGAAAATCAGCCGTTTTTGCTCGAACATTAAATGCCTCCAAATGGTATTTAATTAACTTCCCGGGGTGAAGAAACCCTTTTTGAGAACTCAGAGTGAGTAAATTGGCCATTTTCATGCACTTTTACCCATTCCATAAATCTTGTGTTTTGGGCCCCTGGAAGCATGAAAATCACTTTAAACATGCTAATTTTAGCTCTAACACTGATGATCCACCTACAAATGTGAACTGACGTTCAAAAATAAAACATTTGAAAACGGACCATTTTCCACATTTCTGAAGCATGACGTAATGGGGGGGTGTTATCTCTTTTGTCGAAAATCAGCCGTTTTTGCTCGAACATTAAATGCCTCCAAATGGTATTTAATTAACTTCCCGAGCCCCTGGAAGCATGAAAATCACTTTAAACATGCTAATTTTAGCTCTAACACTGATGATCCACCTACAAATGTGAACTGACGTTCAAAAATAAAACATTTAAAAACGGACCATTTTCCACATTTCTGAAGCATGACGTAATGGGGGGGGTGTTATCTCTTTTGTCGAAAATCAGCCGTTTTTGCTCGAACATTAAATGCCTCCAAATGGTATTTAATTAACTTCCCGAGCCCCTGGAAGCATGAAAATCACTTTAAACATGCTAATTTTAGCTCTAACACTGATGATCCACCTACAAATGTGAACTGACGTTCAAAAATAAAACATTTGAAAACGGACCATTTTCCACATTTCTGAAGCATGACGTAATGGGGGGGTGTTATCTCTTTTGTCGAAAATCAGCCATTTTTGCTCGAACATTAAATGCCTCCAAATGGCATTTATTTCACTTCCCGGGGTGAAGAAACCCTTTTTGAGAACTCACAGTGAGTAAATTGGCCATTTTCATGCACTTTTAACCATTCCATTAATCTTGTGTTTTGGGCCCCTGGAAGCATGAAAATCACTTTAACCACTTGGCTGCTAAGGGGCTGAGGCCCCTTCTCATGATATTTCCATTGAAATCAATGGAAAGTCCATGACGAGTTACCCTTGTCATTAGCGGCGAAGAGGTTAAACATGCTAATTTTAGCTCTAACACTGATGATCCACCTACAAATGTGAACTGACGTTCAAAAATAAAACATTTGAAAACGGACCATTTTCCACATTTCTGAAGCATGACGTAATGGGGGGGGTGTTATCTCTTTTGTCGAAAATCAGCCGTTTTTGCTCGAACATTAAATGCCTCCAAATGGTATTTAATTAACTTCCCGAGCCCCTGGAAGCATGAAAATCACTTTAAACATGCTAATTTTAGCTCTAACACTGATGATCCACCTACAAATGTGAACTGACGTTCAAAAATAAAACATTTGAAAACGGACCATTTTCCACATTTCTGAAGCATGACGTAATGGGGGGGTGTTATCTCTTTTGTCGAAAATCAGCCGTTTTTGCTCGAACATTAAATGCCTCCAAATGGTATTTAATTAACTTCCCGGGGTGAAGAAACCCTTTTTGAGAACTCAGAGTGAGTAAATTGGCCATTTTCATGCACTTTTAACCATTCCATAAATCTTGTGTTTTGGGCCCCTGGAAGCATGAAAATCACTTTAAACATGCTAATTTTAGCTCTAACACTGATGATCCACCTACAAATGTGAACTGACGTTCAAAAATAAAACATTTGAAAACGGACCATTTTCCACATTTCTGAAGCATGACGTAATGGGGGGGTGTTATCTCTTTTGTCGAAAATCAGCCGTTTTTGCTCGAACATTAAATGCCTCCAAATGGTATTTAATTAACTTCCCGAGCCCCTGGAAGCATGAAAATCACTTTAAACATGCTAATTTTAGCTCTAACACTGATGATCCACCTACAAATGTGAACTGACGTTCAAAAATAAAACATTTGAAAACGGACCATTTTCCACATTTCTGAAGCATGACGTAATGGGGGGGTGTTATTTCTTTTGTCGAAAATCAGCCGTTTTTGCTCGAACATTAAATGCCTCCAAATGGTATTTAATTAACTTCCCGAGCCCCTGGAAGCATGAAAATCACTTTAAACATGCTAATTTTAGATCTAACACTGATGATCCACCTAAAAATGTGAACTGACGTTCAAAAATAAAACATTTGAAAACGGACCATTTTCCACATTTCTGAATTATGACTTAATGGGGGGGTGTTATCTCTTTTGTCGAAAATCAGCCGTTTTTGCTCGAACATTAAATGCCTCCAAATGGTATTTAATTAACTTCCCGAGCCCCTGGAAGCATGAAAATCACTTTAAACATGCTAATTTTAGCTCTAACACTGATGATCCACCTACAAATGTGAACTGACGTTCAAAAATAAAACATTTGAAAACGGACCATTTTCCACATTTCTGAAGCATGACGTAATGGGGGGGGTGTTATCTCTTTTGTCGAAAATCAGCCGTTTTTGCTCGAACATTAAATGCCTCCAAATGGTATTTAATTAACTTCCCGAGCCCCTGGAAGCATGAAAATCACTTTAAACATGCTAATTTTAGCTCTAACACTGATGATCCACCTACAAATGTGAACTGACGTTCAAAAATAAAACATTTGAAAACGGACCATTTTCCACATTTCTGAAGCATGACGTAATGGGGGGGTGTTATCTCTTTTGTCGAAAATCAGCCGTTTTTGCTCGAACATTAAATGCCTCCAAATGGCATTTATTTCACTTCCCGGGGTGAAGAAACCCTTTTTGAGAACTCACAGTGAGTAAATTGGCCATTTTCATGCACTTTTAACCATTCCATTAATCTTGTGTTTTGGGCCCCTGGAAGCATGAAAATCACTTTAACCACTTGGCTGCTAAGGGGCTGAGGCCCCTTCTCATGATATTTCCATTGAAATCAATGGAAAGTCCATGACGAGTTACCCTTGTCATTAGCGGCGAAGAGGTTAAACATGCTAATTTTAGCTCTAACACTGATGATCCACCTACAAATGTGAACTGACGTTCAAAAATAAAACATTTGAAAACGGACCATTTTCCACATTTCTGAAGCATGACGTAATGGGGGGGTGTTATCTCTTTTGTCGAAAATCAGCCGTTTTTGCTCGAACATTAAATGCCTCCAAATGGTATTTAATTAACTTCCCGAGCCCCTGGAAGCATGAAAATCACTTTAAACATGCTAATTTTAGCTCTAACACTGATGATCCACCTACAAATGTGAACTGACGTTCAAAAATAAAACATTTGAAAACGGACCATTTTCCACATTTCTGAAGCATGACGTAATGGGGGGGTGTTATCTCTTTTGTCGAAAATCAGCCGTTTTTGCTCGAACATTAAATGCCTCCAAATGGTATTTAATTAACTTCCCGGGGTGAAGAAACCCTTTTTGAGAACTCAGAGTGAGTAAATTGGCCATTTTCATGCACTTTTAACCATTCCATAAATCTTGTGTTTTGGGCCCCTGGAAGCATGAAAATCACTTTAAACATGCTAATTTTAGCTCTAACACTGATGATCCACCTACAAATGTGAACTGACGTTCAAAAATAAAACATTTGAAAACGGACCATTTTCCACATTTCTGAAGCATGACGTAATGGGGGGGTGTTATCTCTTTTGTCGAAAATCAGCCGTTTTTGCTCGAACATTAAATGCCTCCAAATGGTATTTAATTAACTTCCCAAGCCCCTGGAAGCATGAAAATCACTTTAAACATGCTAATTTTAGCTCTAACACTGATGATCCACCTACAAATGTGAACTGACGTTCAAAAATAAAACATTTGAAAACGGACCATTTTCCACATTTCTGAAGCATGACGTAATGGGGGGGTGTTATCTCTTTTGTCGAAAATCAGCCGTTTTTGCTCGAACATTAAATGCCTCCAAATGGTATTTAATTAACTTCCCGAGCCCCTGGAAGCATGAAAATCACTTTAAACATGCTAATTTTAGCTCTAACACTGATGATCCACCTAAAAATGTGAACTGACGTTCAAAAATAAAACATTTGAAAACGGACCATTTTCCACATTTCTGAAGCATGACTTAATGGGGGGGTGTTATCTCTTTTGTCGAAAATCAGCCTTTTTTTGGCTCGAACATTAAATGCCTCCAAATGGTATTTAATTAACTTCCCGGGGTGAAGAAACCCTTTTTGAGAACTCAGAGTGAGTAAATTGGCCATTTTCATGCACTTTTAACCATTCCATAAATCTTGTGTTTTGGGCCCCTGGAAGCATGAAAATCACTTTAAACATGCTAATTTTAGCTCTAACACTGATGATCCACCTACAAATGTGAACTGACGTTCAAAAATAAAACATTTGAAAACGGACCATTTTCCACATTTCTGAAGCATGACGTAATGGGGGGGTGTTATCTCTTTTGTCGAAAATCAGCCGTTTTTGCTCGAACATTAAATGCCTCCAAATGGTATTTAATTAACTTCCCGAGCCCCTGGAAGCATGAAAATCACTTTAAACATGCTAATTTTAGCTCTAACACTGATGATCCACCTACAAATGTGAACTGACGTTCAAAAATAAAACATTTGAAAACGGACCATTTTCCACATTTCTGAAGCATGTCGTAATGGGGGGGTGTTATCTCTTTTGTCGAAAATCAGCCGTTTTTGCTCGAACATTAAATGCATCCAAATGGTATTTATTTCACTTCCCGGGGTGAAGAAACCCTTTTTGAGAACTCAGAGTGAGTAAATTGGCCATTTTCATGCACTTTTAACCATTCCATTAATCTTGTGTTTTGGGCCCCTGGAAGCATGAAAATCACTTTAAACATGCTAATTTTAGCTCTAACACTGATGATCCACCTACAAATGTGAACTGACGTTCAAAAATAAAACATTTGAAAACGGACCATTTTCCACATTTCTGAAGCATGACGTAATTGGGGGGTGTTATCTCTTTTGTCGAAAATCAGCCGTTTTTGCTCGAACATTAAATGCCTCCAAATGGTATTTATTTCACTTCCCGAGCCCCTGGAAGCATGAAAATCACTTTAAACATGCTAATTTTAGCTCTAACACTGATGATCCACCTACAAATGTGAACTGACGTTCAAAAATAAAACATTTGAAAACGGACCATTTTCCACATTTCTGAAGCATGACGTAATGGGGGGGTGTTATCTCTTTTGTCGAAAATCAGCCGTTTTTGCTCGAACATTAAATGCCTCCAAATGGTATTTATTTCACTTCCCGGGGTGAAGAAACCCTTTTTGAGAACTCAGAGTGAGTAAATTGGCCATTTTCATGCACTTTTAACCATTCCATTAATCTTGTGTTTTGGGCCCCTGGAAGCATGAAAATCACTTTAAACATGCTAATTTTAGCTCTAACACTGATGATCCACCTACAAATGTGAACTGACGTTCAAAAATAAAACATTTGAAAACGGACCATTTTCCACATTTCTGAAGCATGACGTAATGGGGGGGTGTTATCTCTTTTGTCGAAAATCAGCCGTTTTTGCTCGAACATTAAATGCCTCCAAATGGTATTTAATTACCTTCCCGAGCCCCTGGAAGCATGAAAATCACTTTAAACATGCTAATTTTAGCTCTAACACTGATGATCCACCTACAAATGTGAACTGACGTTCAAAAATAAAACATTTGAAAACGGACCATTTTCCACATTTCTGAAGCATGACGTAATGGGGGGGTGTTATCTCTTTTGTCGAAAATCAGCCGTTTTTGCTCGAACATTAAATGCCTCCAAATGGTATTTAATTAACTTCCCGAGCCCCTGGAAGCATGAAAATCACTTTAAACATGCTAATTTTAGCTCTAACACTGATGATCCACCTACAAATGTGAACTGACGTTCAAAAATAAAACATTTGAAAACGGACCATTTTCCACATTTCTGAAGCATGACGTAATGGGGGGGTGTTATCTCTTTTGTCGAAAATCAGCCGTTTTTGCTCGAACATTAAATGCCTCCAAATGGTATTTATTTCACTTCCCGAGCCCCTGGAAGCATGAAAATCACTTTAAACATGCTAATTTTAGCTCTAACACTGATGATCCACCTACAAATGTGAACTGACGTTCAAAAATAAAACATTTGAAAACGGACCATTTTCCACATTTCTGAAGCATGACTTAATGGGGGGGTGTTATCTCTTTTGTCGAAAATCAGCCGTTTTTGCTCGAACATTAAATGCCTCCAAATGGTATTTAATTAACTTCCCGGGGTGAAGAAACCCTTTTTGAGAACTCAGAGTGAGTAAATTGGCCATTTTCATGCACTTTTAACCATTCCATAAATCTTGTGTTTTGGGCCCCTGGAAGCATGAAAATCACTTTAAACATGCTAATTTTAGCTCTAACACTGATGATCCACCTACAAATGTGAACTGACGTTCAAAAATAAAACATTTGAAAACGGACCATTTTCCACATTTCTGAAGCATGACGTAATGGGGGGGTGTTATCTCTTTTGTCGAAAATCAGCCGTTTTTGCTCGAACATTAAATGCCTCCAAATGGTATTTAATTAACTTCCCGAGCCCCTGGAAGCAAGAAAATCACTTTAAACATGCTAATTTTAGCTCTAACACTGATGATCCACCTACAAATGTGAACTGACGTTCAAAAATAAAACATTTGAAAACGGACCATTTTCCACATTTCTGAAGCATGACGTAATGGGGGGGTGTTATCTCTTTTGTCGAAAATCAGCCGTTTTTGCTCGAACATTAAATGCCTCCAAATGGTATTTATTTCACTTCCCGGGGTGAAGAAACCCTTTTTGAGAACTCAGAGTGAGTAAATTGGCTATTTTCATGCACTTTTAACCATTCCATTAATCTTGTGTTTTGGGCCCCTGGAAGCATGAAAATCACTTTAAACATGCTAATTTTAGCTCTAACACTGATGATCCACCTACAAATGTGAACTGACGTTCAAAAATAAAACATTTGAAAACGGACCATTTTCCACATTTCTGAAGCATGACGTAATGGGGGGGTGTTATCTCTTTTGTCGAAAATCAGCCGTTTTTGCTCGAACATTAAATGCCTCCAAATGGTATTTATTTCACTTCCCGGGGTGAAGAAACCCTTTTTGAGAACTCAGAGTGAGTAAATTGGCCATTTTCATGCACTTTTAACCATTCCATTAATCTTGTGTTTTGGGCCCCTGGAAGCATGAAAATCACTTTAAACATGCTAATTTTAGCTCTAACACTGATGATCCACCTACAAATGTGAACTGACGTTCAAAAATAAAACATTTGAAAACGGACCATTTTCCACATTTCTGAAGCATGACGTAATGGGGGGGTGTTATCTCTTTTGTCGAAAATCAGCCGTTTTTGCTCGAACATTAAATGCCTCCAAATGGTATTTAATTAACTTCCCGGGGTGAAGAAACCCTTTTTGAGAACTCAGAGTGAGTAAATTGGCCATTTTCATGCACTTTTAACCATTCCATTAATCTTGTGTTTTGGGCCCCTGGAAGCATGAAAATCACTTTAAACATGCTAATTTTAGCTCTAACACTGATGATCCACCTACAAATGTGAACTGACGTTCAAAAATAAAACATTTGAAAACGGACCATTTTCCACATTTCTGAAGCATGACGTAATTGGGGGGTGTTATCTCTTTTGTCGAAAATCAGCCGTTTTTGCTCGAACATTAAATGCCTCCAAATGGTATTTAATTAACTTCCCGAGCCCCTGGAAGCATGAAAATCACTTTAAACATGCTAATTTTAGCTCTAACACTGATGATCCACCTACAAATGTGAACTGACGTTCAGAAATAAAACATTTGAAAACGGACCATTTTCCACATTTCTGAAGCATGACGTAATGGGGGGGGTGTTATCTCTTTTGTCGAAAATCAGCCGTTTTTGCTCGAACATTAAATGCCTCCAAATGGTATTTAATTAACTTCCCGAGCCCCTGGAAGCATGAAAATCACTTTAAACATGCTAATTTTAGCTCTAACACTGATGATCCACCTACAAATGTGAACTGACGTTCAAAAATAAAACATTTGAAAACGGACCATTTTCCACATTTCTGAAGCATGACGTAATGGGGGGGTGTTATCTCTTTTGTCGAAAATCAGCCGTTTTTGCTCGAACATTAAATGCCTCCAAATGGTATTTAATTAACTTCCCGAGCCCCTGGAAGCATGAAAATCACTTTAAACATGCTAATTTTAGCTCTAACACTGATGATCCACCTACAAATGTGAACTGACGTTCAAAAATAAAACATTTGAAAACGGACCATTTTCCACATTTCTGAAGCATGACGTAATGGGGGGGTGTTATCTCTTTTGTCGAAAATCAGCCGTTTTTGCTCGAACATTAAATGCCTCCAAATGGTATTTAATTAACTTCCCGAGCCCCTGGAAGCATGAAAATCACTTTAAACATGCTAATTTTAGCTCTAACACTGATGATCCACCTAAAAATGTGAACTGACGTTCAAAAATAAAACATTTGAAAACGGACCATTTTCCACATTTCTGAAGCATGACTTAATGGGGGGGTGTTATCTCTTTTGTCGAAAATCAGCCGTTTTTGCTCGAACATTAAATGCCTCCAAATGGTATTTAATTAACTTCCCGGGGTGAAGAAACCCTTTTTGAGAACTCAGAGTGAGTAAATTGGCCATTTTCATGCACTTTTAACCATTCCATAAATCTTGTGTTTTGGGCCCCTGGAAGCATGAAAATCACTTTAAACATGCTAATTTTAGCTCTAACACTGATGATCCACCTACAAATGTGAACTGATGTTCAAAAATAAAACATTTGAAAACGGACCATTTTCCACATTTCTGAAGCATGTCGTAATGGGGGGGTGTTATCTCTTTTGTCGAAAATCAGCCGTTTTTGCTCGAACATTAAATGCCTCCAAATGGTATTTATTTCACTTCCCGGGGTGAAGAAACCCTTTTTGAGAACTCAGAGTGAGTAAATTGGCCATTTTCATGCACTTTTAACCATTCCAATAATCTTGTGTTTTGGGCTCCTGGAAGCATGAAAATCACTTTAAACATGCTAATTTTAGCTCTAACACTGATGATCCACCTACAAATGTGAACTGACGTTCAAAAATAAAACATTTGAAAACGGACCATTTTCCACATTTCTGAAGCATGACGTAATTGGGGGGTGTTATCTCTTTTGTCGAAAATCAGCCGTTTTTGCTCGAACATTAAATGCCTCCAAATGGTATTTATTTCACTTCCCGAGCCCCTGGAAGCATGAAAATCACTTTAAACATGCTAATTTTAGCTCTAACACTGATGATCCACCTACAAATGTGAACTGACGTTCAAAAATAAAACATTTGAAAACGGACCATTTTCCACATTTCTGAAGCATGACGTAATGGGGGGGTGTTATCTCTTTTGTCGAAAATCAGCCGTTTTTGCTCGAACATTAAATGCCTCCAAATGGTATTTATTTCACTTCCCGGGGTGAAGAAACCCTTTTTGAGAACTCAGAGTGAGTAAATTGGCCATTTTCATGCACTTTTAACCATTCCATTAATCTTGTGTTTTGGGCCCCTGGAAGCATGAAAATCACTTTAAACATGCTAATTTTAGCTCTAACACTGATGATCCACCTACAAATGTGAACTGACGTTCAAAAATAAAACATTTGAAAACGGACCATTTTCCACATTTCTGAAGCATGACGTAATGGGGGGGTGTTATCTCTTTTGTCGAAAATCAGCCGTTTTTGCTCGAACATTAAATGCCTCCAAATGGTATTTAATTAACTTCCCGGGGTGAAGAAACCCTTTTTGAGAACTCAGAGTGAGTAAATTGGCCATTTTCATGCACTTTTAACCATTCCATAAATCTTGTGTTTTGGGCCCCTGGAAGCATGAAAATCACTTTAAACATGCTAATTTTAGCTCTAACACTGATGATCCACCTACAAATGTGAACTGACGTTCAAAAATAAAACATTTGAAAACGGACCATTTTCCACATTTCTGAAGCATGACGTAATGGGGGGGTGTTATCTCTTTTGTCGAAAATCAGCCGTTTTTGCTCGAACATTAAATGCCTCCAAATGGTATTTAATTAACTTCCCGAGCCCCTGGAAGCAAGAAAATCACTTTAAACATGCTAATTTTAGCTCTAACACTGATGATCCACCTACAAATGTGAACTGACGTTCAAAAATAAAACATTTGAAAACGGACCATTTTCCACATTTCTGAAGCATGACGTAATGGGGGGGTGTTATCTCTTTTGTCGAAAATCAGCCGTTTTTGCTCGAACATTAAATGCCTCCAAATGGTATTTATTTCACTTCCCGGGGTGAAGAAACCCTTTTTGAGAACTCAGAGTGAGTAAATTGGCTATTTTCATGCACTTTTAACCATTCCATTAATCTTGTGTTTTGGGCCCCTGGAAGCATGAAAATCACTTTAAACATGCTAATTTTAGCTCTAACACTGATGATCCACCTACAAATGTGAACTGACGTTCAAAAATAAAACATTTGAAAACGGACCATTTTCCACATTTCTGAAGCATGACGTAATGGGGGGGTGTTATCTCTTTTGTCGAAAATCAGCCGTTTTTGCTCGAACATTAAATGCCTCCAAATGGTATTTATTTCACTTCCCGGGGTGAAGAAACCCTTTTTGAGAACTCAGAGTGAGTAAATTGGCCATTTTCATGCACTTTTAACCATTCCATTAATCTTGTGTTTTGGGCCCCTGGAAGCATGAAAATCACTTTAAACATGCTAATTTTAGCTCTAACACTGATGATCCACCTACAAATGTGAACTGACGTTCAAAAATAAAACATTTGAAAACGGACCATTTTCCACATTTCTGAAGCATGACGTAATGGGGGGGTGTTATCTCTTTTGTCGAAAATCAGCCGTTTTTGCTCGAACATTAAATGCCTCCAAATGGTATTTAATTAACTTCCCGGGGTGAAGAAACCCTTTTTGAGAACTCAGAGTGAGTAAATTGGCCATTTTCATGCACTTTTAACCATTCCATTAATCTTGTGTTTTGGGCCCCTGGAAGCATGAAAATCACTTTAAACATGCTAATTTTAGCTCTAACACTGATGATCCACCTACAAATGTGAACTGACGTTCAAAAATAAAACATTTGAAAACGGACCATTTTCCACATTTCTGAAGCATGACGTAATTGGGGGGTGTTATCTCTTTTGTCGAAAATCAGCCGTTTTTGCTCGAACATTAAATGCCTCCAAATGGTATTTAATTAACTTCCCGAGCCCCTGGAAGCATGAAAATCACTTTAAACATGCTAATTTTAGCTCTAACACTGATGATCCACCTACAAATGTGAACTGACGTTCAGAAATAAAACATTTGAAAACGGACCATTTTCCACATTTCTGAAGCATGACGTAATGGGGGGGGTGTTATCTCTTTTGTCGAAAATCAGCCGTTTTTGCTCGAACATTAAATGCCTCCAAATGGTATTTAATTAACTTCCCGAGCCCCTGGAAGCATGAAAATCACTTTAAACATGCTAATTTTAGCTCTAACACTGATGATCCACCTACAAATGTGAACTGACGTTCAAAAATAAAACATTTGAAAACGGACCATTTTCCACATTTCTGAAGCATGACGTAATGGGGGGGTGTTATCTCTTTTGTCGAAAATCAGCCGTTTTTGCTCGAACATTAAATGCCTCCAAATGGTATTTAATTAACTTCCCGAGCCCCTGGAAGCATGAAAATCACTTTAAACATGCTAATTTTAGCTCTAACACTGATGATCCACCTACAAATGTGAACTGACGTTCAAAAATAAAACATTTGAAAACGGACCATTTTCCACATTTCTGAAGCATGACGTAATGGGGGGGTGTTATCTCTTTTGTCGAAAATCAGCCGTTTTTGCTCGAACATTAAATGCCTCCAAATGGTATTTAATTAACTTCCCGGGGTGAAGAAACCCTTTTTGAGAACTCAGAGTGAGTAAATTGGCCATTTTCATGCACTTTTAACCATTCCATAAATCTTGTGTTTTGGGCCCCTGGAAGCATGAAAATCACTTTAAACATGCTAATTTTAGCTCTAACACTGATGATCCACCTACAAATGTGAACTGACGTTCAAAAATAAAACATTTGAAAACGGACCATTTTCCACATTTCTGAAGCATGACGTAATGGGGGGGGGTGTTATCTCTTTTGTCGAAAATCAGCCGTTTTTGCTCGAACATTAAATGCCTCCAAATGGTATTTAATTAACTTCCCGAGCCCCTGGAAGCATGAAAATCACTTTAAACATGCTAATTTTAGCTCTAACACTGATGATCCACCTACAAATGTGAACTGACGTTCAAAAATAAAACATTTGAAAACGGACCATTTTCCACATTTCTGAAGCATGACGTAATGGGGGGGTGTTATCTCTTTTGTCGAAAATCAGCCGTTTTTGCTCGAACATTAAATGCCTCCAAATGGTATTTAATTAACTTCCCGAGCCCCTGGAAGCATGAAAATCACTTTAAACATGCTAATTTTAGCTCTAACACTGATGATCCACCTAAAAATGTGAACTGACGTTCAAAAATAAAACATTTGAAAACGGACCATTTTCCACATTTCTGAAGCATGACTTAATGGGGGGGTGTTATCTCTTTTGTCGAAAATCAGCCGTTTTTGCTCGAACATTAAATGCCTCCAAATGGTATTTAATTAACTTCCCGGGGTGAAGAAACCCTTTTTGAGAACTCAGAGTGAGTAAATTGGCCATTTTCATGCACTTTTAACCATTCCATAAATCTTGTGTTTTGGGCCCCTGGAAGCATGAAAATCACTTTAAACATGCTAATTTTAGCTCTAACACTGATGATCCACCTACAAATGTGAACTGATGTTCAAAAATAAAACATTTGAAAACGGACCATTTTCCACATTTCTGAAGCATGTCGTAATGGGGGGGTGTTATCTCTTTTGTCGAAAATCAGCCGTTTTTGCTCGAACATTAAATGCCTCCAAATGGTATTTATTTCACTTCCCGGGGTGAAGAAACCCTTTTTGAGAACTCAGAGTGAGTAAATTGGCCATTTTCATGCACTTTTAACCATTCCAATAATCTTGTGTTTTGGGCTCCTGGAAGCATGAAAATCACTTTAAACATGCTAATTTTAGCTCTAACACTGATGATCCACCTACAAATGTGAACTGACGTTCAAAAATAAAACATTTGAAAACGGACCATTTTCCACATTTCTGAAGCATGACGTAATTGGGGGGTGTTATCTCTTTTGTCGAAAATCAGCCGTTTTTGCTCGAACATTAAATGCCTCCAAATGGTATTTATTTCACTTCCCGAGCCCCTGGAAGCATGAAAATCACTTTAAACATGCTAATTTTAGCTCTAACACTGATGATCCACCTACAAATGTGAACTGACGTTCAAAAATAAAACATTTGAAAACGGACCATTTTCCACATTTCTGAAGCATGACGTAATGGGGGGGTGTTATCTCTTTTGTCGAAAATCAGCCGTTTTTGCTCGAACATTAAATGCCTCCAAATGGTATTTATTTCACTTCCCGGGGTGAAGAAACCCTTTTTGAGAACTCAGAGTGAGTAAATTGGCCATTTTCATGCACTTTTAACCATTCCATTAATCTTGTGTTTTGGGCCCCTGGAAGCATGAAAATCACTTTAAACATGCTAATTTTAGCTCTAACACTGATGATCCACCTACAAATGTGAACTGACGTTCAAAAATAAAACATTTGAAAACGGACCATTTTCCACATTTCTGAAGCATGACGTAATGGGGGGGTGTTATCTCTTTTGTCGAAAATCAGCCGTTTTTGCTCGAACATTAAATGCCTCCAAATGGTATTTAATTACCTTCCCGAGCCCCTGGAAGCATGAAAATCACTTTAAACATGCTAATTTTAGCTCTAACACTGATGATCCACCTACAAATGTGAACTGACGTTCAAAAATAAAACATTTGAAAACGGACCATTTTCCACATTTCTGAAGCATGACGTAATGGGGGGGTGTTATCTCTTTTGTCGAAAATCAGCCGTTTTTGCTCGAACATTAAATGCCTCCAAATGGTATTTAATTAACTTCCCGAGCCCCTGGAAGCATGAAAATCACTTTAAACATGCTAATTTTAGCTCTAACACTGATGATCCACCTACAAATGTGAACTGACGTTCAAAAATAAAACATTTGAAAACGGACCATTTTCCACATTTCTGAAGCATGACTTAATGGGGGGGTGTTATCTCTTTTGTCGAAAATCAGCCGTTTTTGCTCGAACATTAAATGCCTCCAAATGGTATTTAATTAACTTCCCGGGGTGAAGAAACCCTTTTTGAGAACTCAGAGTGAGTGAATTGGCCATTTTCATGCACTTTTAACCATTCCATAAATCTTGTGTTTTGGGCCCCTGGAAGCAGGAAAATCACTTTAAACATGCTAATTTTAGCTCTAACACTGATGATCCACCTACAAATGTGAACTGACGTTCAAAAATAAAACATTTGAAAACGGACCATTTTCCACATTTCTGAAGCATGACGTAATGGGGGGGTGTTATCTCTTTTGTCGAAAATCAGCCGTTTTTGCTCGAACATTAAATGCCTCCAAATGGTATTTAATTAACTTCCCGAGCCCCTGGAAGCATGAAAATCACTTTAAACATGCTAATTTTAGCTCTAACACTGATGATCCACCTACAAATGTGAACTGACGTTCAAAAATAAAACATTTGAAAACGGACCATTTTCCACATTTCTGAAGCATGACGTAATGGGGGGGGTGTTATCTCTTTTGTCGAAAATCAGCCGTTTTTGCTCGAACATTAAATGCCTCCAAATGGTATTTATTTCACTTCCCGGGGTGAAGAAACCCTTTTTGAGAACTCAGAGTGAGTAAATTGGCCATTTTCATGCACTTTTAACCATTCCATTAATCTTGTGTTTTGGGCCCCTGGAAGCATGAAAATCACTTTAAACATGCTAATTTTAGCTCTAACACTGATGATCCACCTACAAATGTGAACTGACGTTCAAAAATAAAACATTTGAAAACGGACCATTTTCCACATTTCTGAAGCATGACGTAATGGGGGGGTGTTATCTCTTTTGTCGAAAATCAGCCGTTTTTGCTCGAACATTAAATGCCTCCAAATGGTATTTATTTCACTTCCCGGGGTGAAGAAACCCTTTTTGAGAACTCAGAGTGAGTAAATTGGCCATTTTCATGCACTTTTAACCATTCCATTAATCTTGTGTTTTGGGCCCCTGGAAGCATGAAAATCACTTTAAACATGCTAATTTTAGCTCTAACACTGATGATCCACCTACAAATGTGAACTGACGTTCAAAAATAAAACATTTGAAAACGGACCATTTTCCACATTTCTGAAGCATGACGTAATGGGGGGGTGTTATCTCTTTTGTCGAAAATCAGCCGTTTTTGCTCGAACATTAAATGCCTCCAAATGGTATTTAATTAACTTCCCGGGGTGAAGAAACCCTTTTTGAGAACTCAGAGTGAGTAAATTGGCCATTTTCATGCACTTTTAACCATTCCATTAATCTTGTGTTTTGGGCCCCTGGAAGCATGAAAATCACTTTAAACATGCTAATTTTAGCTCAAACACTGATGATCCACCTACAAATGTGAACTGACGTTCAAAAATAAAACATTTGAAAACGGACCATTTTCCACATTTCTGAAGCATGACGTAATTGGGGGGTGTTATCTCTTTTGTCGAAAATCAGCCGTTTTTGCTCGAACATTAAATGCCTCCAAATGGTATTTAATTAACTTTCCGAGCCCCTGGAAGCATGAAAATCACTTTAAACATGCTAATTTTAGCTCTAACACTGATGATCCACCTACAAATGTGAACTGACGTTCAAAAATAAAACATTTGAAAACGGACCATTTTCCACATTTCTGAAGCATGACGTAATGGGGGGGGTGTTATCTCTTTTGTCGAAAATCAGCCGTTTTTGCTCGAACATTAAATGCCTCCAAATGGTATTTAATTAACTTCCCGAGCCCCTGGAAGCATGAAAATCACTTTAAACATGCTAATTTTAGCTCTAACACTGATGATCCACCTACAAATGTGAACTGACGTTCAAAAATAAAACATTTGAAAACGGACCATTTTCCACATTTCTGAAGCATGACGTAATGGGGGGGTGTTATATCTTTTGTCGAAAATCAGCCGTTTTTGCTCGAACATTAAATGCCTCCAAATGGTATTTATTTCACTTCCCGGGGTGAAGAAACCCTTTTTGAGAACTCAGAGTGAGTAAATTGGCCATTTTCATGCACTTTTAACCATTCCATAAATCTTGTGTGTTGGGTCCCTGGAAGCATGAAAATCACTTTAAACATGCTAATTTTAGCTCTAACACTGATGATCCACCTACAAATGTGAACTGACGTTCAAAAATAAAACATTTGAAAACGGACCATTTTCCACATTTCTGAAGCATGACGTAATGGGGGGGTGTTATCTCTTTTGTCCAAAATCAGCCGTTTTTGCTCGAACATTAAATGCCTCCAAATGGTATTTAATTAACTTCCCGAGCCCCTGGAAGCATGAAAATCACTTTAAACATGCTAATTTTAGCTCTAACACTGATGATCCACCTACAAATGTGAACTGACGTTCAAAAATAAAACATTTGAAAACGGACCATTTTCCACATTTCTGAAGCATGACGTAATGGGGGGTGTTATCTCTTTTGTCGAAAATCAGCCGTTTTTGCTCGAACATTAAATGCCTCCAAATGGTATTTAATTAACTTCCCGGGGTGAAGAAACCCTTTTTGAGAACTCAGAGTGAGTAAATTGGCCATTTTCATGCACGTTTAACCATTCCGTAAATCTTGTGTTTTGGGCCCCTGGAAGCATGAAAATCACTTTAAACATGCTAATTTTAGCTCTAACACTGATGATCCACCTACAAATGTGAACTGACGTTCAAAAATAGAACATTTGAAAACGGACCATTTTCCACATTTCTGAAGCATGACGTAATGGGGGGGTGTTATCTCTTTTGTCGAAAATCAGCCGTTTTTGCTCGAACATTAAATGCCTCCAAATGGTATTTAATTAACTTCCCGAGCCCCTGGAAGCATGAAAATCACTTTAAACATGCTAATTTTAGCTCTAACACTGATGATCCACCTACAAATGTGAACTGACGTTCAAAAATAAAACATTTGAAAACGGACCATTTTCCACATTTCTGAAGCATGACGTAATGGGGGGGTGTTATCTCTTTTGTCGAAAATCAGCCGTTTTTGCTCGAACATTAAATGCCTCCAAATGGTATTTATTTTACTTCCCGGGGTGAAGAAACCCTTTTTGAGAACTCAGAGTGAGTAAATTGGCCATTTTCATGCACTTTTAACCATTCCATTAATCTTGTGTTTTGGGCCCCTGGAAGCATGAAAATCACTTTAAACATGCTAATTTTAGCTCTAACACTGATGATCCACCTACAAATGTGAACTGACGTTCAAAAATAAAACATTTGAAAACGGACCATTTTCCACATTTCTGAAGCATGACGTAATTGGGGGGTGTTATCTCTTTTGTCGAAAATCAGCCGTTTTTGCTCGAACATTAAATGCCTCCAAATGGTATTTATTTCACTTCCCGAGCCCCTGGAAGCATGAAAATCACTTTAAACATGCTAATTTTAGCTACAACACTGATGATCCACCTACAAATGTGAACTGACGTTCAAAAATAAAACATTTGAAAACGGACCATTTTCCACATTTCTGAAGCATGACATAATGGGGGGGTGTTATCTCTTTTGTCGAAAATCAGCCGTTTTTGCTCGAACATTAAATGCCTCCAAATGGTATTTATTTCACTTCCCGGGGTGAAGAAACCTTTTTTGAGAACTCAGAGTGAGTAAATTGGCCATTTTCATGCACTTTTAACCATTCCATTAATCTTGTGTTTTGGGCCCCTGGAAGCATGAAAATCACTTTAAACATGCTAATTTTAGCTCTAACACTGATGATCCACCTACAAATGTGAACTGACGTTCAAAAATAAAACATTTGAAAACGGACCATTTTCCACATTTCTGAAGCATGACGTAATGGGGGGGGTGTTATCTCTTTTGTCGAAAATCAGCCGTTTTTGCTCGAACATTAAATGCCTCCAAATGGTATTTAATTAACTTCCCGGGGTGAAGAAACCCTTTTTGAGAACTCAGAGTGAGTAAATTGGCCATTTTCATGCACTTTTAACCATTCCATAAATCTTGTGTTTTGGGCCCCTGGAAGCATGAAAATCACTTTAAACATGCTAATTTTAGCTCTAACACTGATGATCCACCTACAAATGTGAACTGACGTTCAAAAATAAAACATTTGAAAACGGACCATTTTCCACATTTCTGAAGCATGACGTAATGGGGGGGTGTTATCTCTTTTGTCGAAAATCAGCCGTTTTTGCTCGAACATTAAATGCCTCCAAATGGTATTTATTTCACTTCCCGAGCCCCTGGAAGCAGGAAAATCACTTTAAACATGCTAATTTTAGCTCTAACACTGATGATCCACCTACAAATGTGAACTGACGTTCAAAAATAAAACATTTGAAAACGGACCATTTTCCACATTTCTGAAGCATGACGTAATGGGGGGGTGTTATCTCTTTTGTCGAAAATCAGCCGTTTTTGCTCGAACATTAAATGCCTCCAAATGGTATTTATTTCACTTCCCGGGGTGAAGAAACCCTTTTTGAGAACTCAGAGTGAGTAAATTGGCCATTTTCATGCACTTTTAACCATTCCATAAATCTTGTGTTTTGGGCCCCTGGAAGCATGAAAATCACTTTAAACATGCTAATTTTAGCTCTAACACTGATGATCCACCTACAAATGTGAACTGACGTTCAAAAATAAAACATTTGAAAACAGACCATTTTCCACATTTCTGAAGCATGACGTAATGGGGGGGTTTTATCTCTTTTGTCGAAAATCAGCCGTTTTTGCTCGAACATTAAATGCCTCCAAATGGTATTTAATTAACTTCCCGAGCCCCTGGAAGCATGAAAATCACTTTAAACATGCTAATTTTAGCTCTAACACTGATGATCCACCTACAAATGTGAACTGACGTTCAAAAATAAAACATTTGAAAACGGACCATTTTCCACATTTCTGAAGCATGACGTAATGGGGGGTGTTATCTCTTTTGTCGAAAATCAGCCGTTTTTGCTCGAACATTAAATGCCTCCAAATGGTATTTAATTAACTTCCCGAGCCCCTGGAAGCATGAAAATCACTTTAAACATTCTAATTTTAGCTCTAACACTGATGATCCACCTACAAATGTGAACTGACGTTCAAAAATAAAACATTTGAAAACGGACCATTTTCCACATTTCTGAAGCATGACGTAATGGGGGGGTGTTATCTCTTTTGTCGAAAATCAGCCGTTTTTGCTCGAACATTAAATGCCTCCAAATGGTATTTATTTCACTTCCCGGGGTGAAGAAACCCTTTTTGAGAACTCACAGTGAGTAAATTGGCCATTTTCATGCACTTTTAACCATTCCATTAATATTGTGTTTTGGGCCCCTGGAAGCATGAAAATCACTTTAACCACTTGGCTGCTAAGGGGCTGAGGCCCCTTCTCATGATATTTCCATTGAAATCAATGGAAAGTCCATGACGAGTTACCCTTGTCATTAGCGGCGAAGAGGTTAAATATGCTAATTTTAGCTCTAACACTGATGATCCACCTACAAATGTGAACTGACGTTCAAAAATAAAACATTTGAAAACGGACCATTTTCCACATTTCTGAAGCATGACGTAATGGGGGGGTGTTATCTCTTTTGTCGAAAATCAGCCGTTTTTGCTCGAACATTAAATGCCTCCAAATGGTATTTATTTCACTTCCCGGGGTGAAGAAACCCTTTTTGAGAACTCAGAGTGAGTAAATTGGCCATTTTCATGCACTTTTAACCATTCCATTAATCTTGTGTTTTGGGCCCCTGGAAGCATGAAAATCACTTTAAACATGCTAATTTTAGCTCTAACACTGATGATCCACCTACAAATGTGAAATGACGTTCAAAAATAAAACATTTGAAAACGGACCATTTTCCACATTTCTGAAGCATGACGTAATGGGGGGGTGTTATCTCTTTTGTCGAAAATCAGCCGTTTTTGCTCGAACATTAAATGCCTCCAAATGGTATTTAATTAACTTCCCGGGGTGAAGAAACCCTTTTTGAGAACTCAGAGTGAGTAAATTGGCCATTTTCATGCACTTTTAACCATTCCATTAATCTTGTGTTTTGGGCCCCTGGAAGCATGAAAATCACTTTAAACATGCTAATTTTAGCTCAAACACTGATGATCCACCTACAAATGTGAACTGACGTTCAAAAATAAAACATTTGAAAACGGACCATTTTCCACATTTCTGAAGCATGACGTAATTGGGGGGTGTTATCTCTTTTGTCGAAAATCAGCCGTTTTTGCTCGAACATTAAATGCCTCCAAATGGTATTTAATTAACTTTCCGAGCCCCTGGAAGCATGAAAATCACTTTAAACATGCTAATTTTAGCTCTAACACTGATGATCCACCTACAAATGTGAACTGACGTTCAAAAATAAAACATTTGAAAACGGACCATTTTCCACATTTCTGAAGCATGACGTAATGGGGGGGGTGTTATCTCTTTTGTCGAAAATCAGCCGTTTTTGCTCGAACATTAAATGCCTCCAAATGGTATTTAATTAACTTCCCGAGCCCCTGGAAGCATGAAAATCACTTTAAACATGCTAATTTTAGCTCTAACACTGATGATCCACCTACAAATGTGAACTGACGTTCAAAAATAAAACATTTGAAAACGGACCATTTTCCACATTTCTGAAGCATGACGTAATGGGGGGGTGTTATATCTTTTGTCGAAAATCAGCCGTTTTTGCTCGAACATTAAATGCCTCCAAATGGTATTTATTTCACTTCCCGGGGTGAAGAAACCCTTTTTGAGAACTCAGAGTGAGTAAATTGGCCATTTTCATGCACTTTTAACCATTCCATAAATCTTGTGTGTTGGGTCCCTGGAAGCATGAAAATCACTTTAAACATGCTAATTTTAGCTCTAACACTGATGATCCACCTACAAATGTGAACTGACGTTCAAAAATAAAACATTTGAAAACGGACCATTTTCCACATTTCTGAAGCATGACGTAATGGGGGGGGTGTTATCTCTTTTGTCCAAAATCAGCCGTTTTTGCTCGAACATTAAATGCCTCCAAATGGTATTTAATTAACTTCCCGAGCCCCTGGAAGCATGAAAATCACTTTAAACATGCTAATTTTAGCTCTAACACTGATGATCCACCTACAAATGTGAACTGACGTTCAAAAATAAAACATTTGAAAACGGACCATTTTCCACATTTCTGAAGCATGACGTAATGGGGGGGTGTTATCTCTTTTGTCGAAAATCAGCCGTTTTTGCTCGAACATTAAATGCCTCCAAATGGTATTTAATTAACTTCCCGGGGTGAAGAAACCCTTTTTGAGAACTCAGAGTGAGTAAATTGGCCATTTTCATGCACGTTTAACCATTCCGTAAATCTTGTGTTTTGGGCCCCTGGAAGCATGAAAATCACTTTAAACATGCTAATTTTAGCTCTAACACTGATGATCCACCTACAAATGTGAACTGACGTTCAAAAATAAAACATTTGAAAACGGACCATTTTCCACATTTCTGAAGCATGACGTAATGGGGGGGTGTTATCTCTTTTGTCGAAAATCAGCCGTTTTTGCTCGAACATTAAATGCCTCCAAATGGTATTTAATTAACTTCCCGAGCCCCTGGAAGCATGAAAATCACTTTAAACATGCTAATTTTAGCTCTAACACTGATGATCCACCTACAAATGTGAACTGACGTTCAAAAATAAAACATTTGAAAACGGACCATTTTCCACATTTCTGAAGCATGACGTAATGGGGGGGTGTTATCTCTTTTGTCGAAAATCAGCCGTTTTTGCTCGAACATTAAATGCCTCCAAATGGTATTTAATTAACTTCCCGGGTGAAGAAACCCTTTTTGAGAACTCAGAGTGAGTAAATTGGCCATTTTCATGCACTTTTAACCATTCCATAAATCTTGTGTTTTGGGCCCCTGGAAGCATGAAAATCACTTTAAACATGCTAATTTTAGCTCTAACACTGATGATCCACCTACAAATGTGAACTGACGTTCAAAAATAAAACATTTGAAAACGGACCATTTTCCACATTTCTGAAGCATGTCGTAATGGGGGGGTGTTATCTCTTTTGTCGAAAATCAGCCGTTTTTGCTCGAACATTAAATGCATCCAAATGGTATTTATTTCACTTCCCGGGGTGAAGAAACCCTTTTTGAGAACTCAGAGTGAGTAAATTGGCCATTTTCATGCACTTTTAACCATTCCATTAATCTTGTGTTTTGGGCCCCTGGAAGCATGAAAATCACTTTAAACATGCTAATTTTAGCTCTAACACTGATGATCCACCTACAAATGTGAACTGACGTTCAAAAATAAAACATTTGAAAACGGACCATTTTCCACATTTCTGAAGCATGACGTAATTGGGGGGTGTTATCTCTTTTGTCGAAAATCAGCCGTTTTTGCTCGAACATTAAATGCCTCCAAATGGTATTTATTTCACTTCCCGAGCCCCTGGAAGCATGAAAATCACTTTAAACATGCTAATTTTAGCTCTAACACTGATGATCCACCTACAAATGTGAACTGACGTTCAAAAATAAAACATTTGAAAACGGACCATTTTCCACATTTCTGAAGCATGACGTAATGGGGGGGTGTTATCTCTTTTGTCGAAAATCAGCCGTTTTTGCTCGAACATTAAATGCCTCCAAATGGTATTTATTTCACTTCCCGGGGTGAAGAAACCCTTTTTGAGAACTCAGAGTGAGTAAATTGGCCATTTTCATGCACTTTTAACCATTCCATTAATCTTGTGTTTTGGGCCCCTGGAAGCATGAAAATCACTTTAAACATGCTAATTTTAGCTCTAACACTGATGATCCACCTACAAATGTGAACTGACGTTCAAAAATAAAACATTTGAAAACGGACCATTTTCCACATTTCTGAAGCATGACGTAATGGGGGGGTGTTATCTCTTTTGTCGAAAATCAGCCGTTTTTGCTCGAACATTAAATGCCTCCAAATGGTATTTAATTACCTTCCCGAGCCCCTGGAAGCATGAAAATCACTTTAAACATGCTAATTTTAGCTCTAACACTGATGATCCACCTACAAATGTGAACTGACGTTCAAAAATAAAACATTTGAAAACGGACCATTTTCCACATTTCTGAAGCATGACGTAATGGGGGGGTGTTATCTCTTTTGTCGAAAATCAGCCGTTTTTGCTCGAACATTAAATGCCTCCAAATGGTATTTAATTAACTTCCCGAGCCCCTGGAAGCATGAAAATCACTTTAAACATGCTAATTTTAGCTCTAACACTGATGATCCACCTACAAATGTGAACTGACGTTCAAAAATAAAACATTTGAAAACGGACCATTTTCCACATTTCTGAAGCATGACGTAATGGGGGGGTGTTATCTCTTTTGTCGAAAATCAGCCGTTTTTGCTCGAACATTAAATGCCTCCAAATGGTATTTATTTCACTTCCCGAGCCCCTGGAAGCATGAAAATCACTTTAAACATGCTAATTTTAGCTCTAACACTGATGATCCACCTACAAATGTGAACTGACGTTCAAAAATAAAACATTTGAAAACGGACCATTTTCCACATTTCTGAAGCATGACTTAATGGGGGGGTGTTATCTCTTTTGTCGAAAATCAGCCGTTTTTGCTCGAACATTAAATGCCTCCAAATGGTATTTAATTAACTTCCCGGGGTGAAGAAACCCTTTTTGAGAACTCAGAGTGAGTAAATTGGCCATTTTCATGCACTTTTAACCATTCCATAAATCTTGTGTTTTGGGCCCCTGGAAGCATGAAAATCACTTTAAACATGCTAATTTTAGCTCTAACACTGATGATCCACCTACAAATGTGAACTGACGTTCAAAAATAAAACATTTGAAAACGGACCATTTTCCACATTTCTGAAGCATGACGTAATGGGGGGGTGTTATCTCTTTTGTCGAAAATCAGCCGTTTTTGCTCGAACATTAAATGCCTCCAAATGGTATTTAATTAACTTCCCGAGCCCCTGGAAGCAAGAAAATCACTTTAAACATGCTAATTTTAGCTCTAACACTGATGATCCACCTACAAATGTGAACTGACGTTCAAAAATAAAACATTTGAAAACGGACCATTTTCCACATTTCTGAAGCATGACGTAATGGGGGGGTGTTATCTCTTTTGTCGAAAATCAGCCGTTTTTGCTCGAACATTAAATGCCTCCAAATGGTATTTATTTCACTTCCCGGGGTGAAGAAACCCTTTTTGAGAACTCAGAGTGAGTAAATTGGCTATTTTCATGCACTTTTAACCATTCCATTAATCTTGTGTTTTGGGCCCCTGGAAGCATGAAAATCACTTTAAACATGCTAATTTTAGCTCTAACACTGATGATCCACCTACAAATGTGAACTGACGTTCAAAAATAAAACATTTGAAAACGGACCATTTTCCACATTTCTGAAGCATGACGTAATGGGGGGGTGTTATCTCTTTTGTCGAAAATCAGCCGTTTTTGCTCGAACATTAAATGCCTCCAAATGGTATTTATTTCACTTCCCGGGGTGAAGAAACCCTTTTTGAGAACTCAGAGTGAGTAAATTGGCCATTTTCATGCACTTTTAACCATTCCATTAATCTTGTGTTTTGGGCCCCTGGAAGCATGAAAATCACTTTAAACATGCTAATTTTAGCTCTAACACTGATGATCCACCTACAAATGTGAACTGACGTTCAAAAATAAAACATTTGAAAACGGACCATTTTCCACATTTCTGAAGCATGACGTAATGGGGGGGTGTTATCTCTTTTGTCGAAAATCAGCCGTTTTTGCTCGAACATTAAATGCCTCCAAATGGTATTTAATTAACTTCCCGGGGTGAAGAAACCCTTTTTGAGAACTCAGAGTGAGTAAATTGGCCATTTTCATGCACTTTTAACCATTCCATTAATCTTGTGTTTTGGGCCCCTGGAAGCATGAAAATCACTTTAAACATGCTAATTTTAGCTCTAACACTGATGATCCACCTACAAATGTGAACTGACGTTCAAAAATAAAACATTTGAAAACGGACCATTTTCCACATTTCTGAAGCATGACGTAATTGGGGGGTGTTATCTCTTTTGTCGAAAATCAGCCGTTTTTGCTCGAACATTAAATGCCTCCAAATGGTATTTAATTAACTTCCCGAGCCCCTGGAAGCATGAAAATCACTTTAAACATGCTAATTTTAGCTCTAACACTGATGATCCACCTACAAATGTGAACTGACGTTCAGAAATAAAACATTTGAAAACGGACCATTTTCCACATTTCTGAAGCATGACGTAATGGGGGGGGTGTTATCTCTTTTGTCGAAAATCAGCCGTTTTTGCTCGAACATTAAATGCCTCCAAATGGTATTTAATTAACTTCCCGAGCCCCTGGAAGCATGAAAATCACTTTAAACATGCTAATTTTAGCTCTAACACTGATGATCCACCTACAAATGTGAACTGACGTTCAAAAATAAAACATTTGAAAACGGACCATTTTCCACATTTCTGAAGCATGACGTAATGGGGGGGTGTTATCTCTTTTGTCGAAAATCAGCCGTTTTTGCTCGAACATTAAATGCCTCCAAATGGTATTTAATTAACTTCCCGAGCCCCTGGAAGCATGAAAATCACTTTAAACATGCTAATTTTAGCTCTAACACTGATGATCCACCTACAAATGTGAACTGACGTTCAAAAATAAAACATTTGAAAACGGACCATTTTCCACATTTCTGAAGCATGACGTAATGGGGGGGTGTTATCTCTTTTGTCGAAAATCAGCCGTTTTTGCTCGAACATTAAATGCCTCCAAATGGTATTTAATTAACTTCCCGGGGTGAAGAAACCCTTTTTGAGAACTCAGAGTGAGTAAATTGGCCATTTTCATGCACTTTTAACCATTCCATAAATCTTGTGTTTTGGGCCCCTGGAAGCATGAAAATCACTTTAAACATGCTAATTTTAGCTCTAACACTGATGATCCACCTACAAATGTGAACTGACGTTCAAAAATAAAACATTTGAAAACGGACCATTTTCCACATTTCTGAAGCATGACGTAATGGGGGGGGGTGTTATCTCTTTTGTCGAAAATCAGCCGTTTTTGCTCGAACATTAAATGCCTCCAAATGGTATTTAATTAACTTCCCGAGCCCCTGGAAGCATGAAAATCACTTTAAACATGCTAATTTTAGCTCTAACACTGATGATCCACCTACAAATGTGAACTGACGTTCAAAAATAAAACATTTGAAAACGGACCATTTTCCACATTTCTGAAGCATGACGTAATGGGGGGGTGTTATCTCTTTTGTCGAAAATCAGCCGTTTTTGCTCGAACATTAAATGCCTCCAAATGGTATTTAATTAACTTCCCGAGCCCCTGGAAGCATGAAAATCACTTTAAACATGCTAATTTTAGCTCTAACACTGATGATCCACCTAAAAATGTGAACTGACGTTCAAAAATAAAACATTTGAAAACGGACCATTTTCCACATTTCTGAAGCATGACTTAATGGGGGGGTGTTATCTCTTTTGTCGAAAATCAGCCGTTTTTGCTCGAACATTAAATGCCTCCAAATGGTATTTAATTAACTTCCCGGGGTGAAGAAACCCTTTTTGAGAACTCAGAGTGAGTAAATTGGCCATTTTCATGCACTTTTAACCATTCCATAAATCTTGTGTTTTGGGCCCCTGGAAGCATGAAAATCACTTTAAACATGCTAATTTTAGCTCTAACACTGATGATCCACCTACAAATGTGAACTGATGTTCAAAAATAAAACATTTGAAAACGGACCATTTTCCACATTTCTGAAGCATGTCGTAATGGGGGGGTGTTATCTCTTTTGTCGAAAATCAGCCGTTTTTGCTCGAACATTAAATGCCTCCAAATGGTATTTATTTCACTTCCCGGGGTGAAGAAACCCTTTTTGAGAACTCAGAGTGAGTAAATTGGCCATTTTCATGCACTTTTAACCATTCCAATAATCTTGTGTTTTGGGCTCCTGGAAGCATGAAAATCACTTTAAACATGCTAATTTTAGCTCTAACACTGATGATCCACCTACAAATGTGAACTGACGTTCAAAAATAAAACATTTGAAAACGGACCATTTTCCACATTTCTGAAGCATGACGTAATTGGGGGGTGTTATCTCTTTTGTCGAAAATCAGCCGTTTTTGCTCGAACATTAAATGCCTCCAAATGGTATTTATTTCACTTCCCGAGCCCCTGGAAGCATGAAAATCACTTTAAACATGCTAATTTTAGCTCTAACACTGATGATCCACCTACAAATGTGAACTGACGTTCAAAAATAAAACATTTGAAAACGGACCATTTTCCACATTTCTGAAGCATGACGTAATGGGGGGGTGTTATCTCTTTTGTCGAAAATCAGCCGTTTTTGCTCGAACATTAAATGCCTCCAAATGGTATTTATTTCACTTCCCGGGGTGAAGAAACCCTTTTTGAGAACTCAGAGTGAGTAAATTGGCCATTTTCATGCACTTTTAACCATTCCATTAATCTTGTGTTTTGGGCCCCTGGAAGCATGAAAATCACTTTAAACATGCTAATTTTAGCTCTAACACTGATGATCCACCTACAAATGTGAACTGACGTTCAAAAATAAAACATTTGAAAACGGACCATTTTCCACATTTCTGAAGCATGACGTAATGGGGGGGTGTTATCTCTTTTGTCGAAAATCAGCCGTTTTTGCTCGAACATTAAATGCCTCCAAATGGTATTTAATTACCTTCCCGAGCCCCTGGAAGCATGAAAATCACTTTAAACATGCTAATTTTAGCTCTAACACTGATGATCCACCTACAAATGTGAACTGACGTTCAAAAATAAAACATTTGAAAACGGACCATTTTCCACATTTCTGAAGCATGACGTAATGGGGGGGTGTTATCTCTTTTGTCGAAAATCAGCCGTTTTTGCTCGAACATTAAATGCCTCCAAATGGTATTTAATTAACTTCCCGAGCCCCTGGAAGCATGAAAATCACTTTAAACATGCTAATTTTAGCTCTAACACTGATGATCCACCTACAAATGTGAACTGACGTTCAAAAATAAAACATTTGAAAACGGACCATTTTCCACATTTCTGAAGCATGACTTAATGGGGGGGTGTTATCTCTTTTGTCGAAAATCAGCCGTTTTTGCTCGAACATTAAATGCCTCCAAATGGTATTTAATTAACTTCCCGGGGTGAAGAAACCCTTTTTGAGAACTCAGAGTGAGTGAATTGGCCATTTTCATGCACTTTTAACCATTCCATAAATCTTGTGTTTTGGGCCCCTGGAAGCAGGAAAATCACTTTAAACATGCTAATTTTAGCTCTAACACTGATGATCCACCTACAAATGTGAACTGACGTTCAAAAATAAAACATTTGAAAACGGACCATTTTCCACATTTCTGAAGCATGACGTAATGGGGGGGTGTTATCTCTTTTGTCGAAAATCAGCCGTTTTTGCTCGAACATTAAATGCCTCCAAATGGTATTTAATTAACTTCCCGAGCCCCTGGAAGCATGAAAATCACTTTAAACATGCTAATTTTAGCTCTAACACTGATGATCCACCTACAAATGTGAACTGACGTTCAAAAATAAAACATTTGAAAACGGACCATTTTCCACATTTCTGAAGCATGACGTAATGGGGGGGGTGTTATCTCTTTTGTCGAAAATCAGCCGTTTTTGCTCGAACATTAAATGCCTCCAAATGGTATTTATTTCACTTCCCGGGGTGAAGAAACCCTTTTTGAGAACTCAGAGTGAGTAAATTGGCCATTTTCATGCACTTTTAACCATTCCATTAATCTTGTGTTTTGGGCCCCTGGAAGCATGAAAATCACTTTAAACATGCTAATTTTAGCTCTAACACTGATGATCCACCTACAAATGTGAACTGACGTTCAAAAATAAAACATTTGAAAACGGACCATTTTCCACATTTCTGAAGCATGACGTAATGGGGGGGTGTTATCTCTTTTGTCGAAAATCAGCCGTTTTTGCTC
Organism: Lissotriton vulgaris; assembly: GCF_964263255.1. Lineage (NCBI taxonomy): Eukaryota > Metazoa > Chordata > Amphibia > Caudata > Salamandridae > Lissotriton > Lissotriton vulgaris. The sequence continues at coordinate 69,941 of NW_028254096.1, forward strand.
GAACATTAAATGCCTCCAAATGGTATTTATTTCACTTCCCGGGGTGAAGAAACCCTTTTTGAGAACTCAGAGTGAGTAAATTGGCCATTTTCATGCACTTTTAACCATTCCATTAATCTTGTGTTTTGGGCCCCTGGAAGCATGAAAATCACTTTAAACATGCTAATTTTAGCTCTAACACTGATGATCCACCTACAAATGTGAACTGACGTTCAAAAATAAAACATTTGAAAACGGACCATTTTCCACATTTCTGAAGCATGACGTAATGGGGGGGTGTTATCTCTTTTGTCGAAAATCAGCCGTTTTTGCTCGAACATTAAATGCCTCCAAATGGTATTTAATTAACTTCCCGGGGTGAAGAAACCCTTTTTGAGAACTCAGAGTGAGTAAATTGGCCATTTTCATGCACTTTTAACCATTCCATTAATCTTGTGTTTTGGGCCCCTGGAAGCATGAAAATCACTTTAAACATGCTAATTTTAGCTCAAACACTGATGATCCACCTACAAATGTGAACTGACGTTCAAAAATAAAACATTTGAAAACGGACCATTTTCCACATTTCTGAAGCATGACGTAATTGGGGGGTGTTATCTCTTTTGTCGAAAATCAGCCGTTTTTGCTCGAACATTAAATGCCTCCAAATGGTATTTAATTAACTTTCCGAGCCCCTGGAAGCATGAAAATCACTTTAAACATGCTAATTTTAGCTCTAACACTGATGATCCACCTACAAATGTGAACTGACGTTCAAAAATAAAACATTTGAAAACGGACCATTTTCCACATTTCTGAAGCATGACGTAATGGGGGGGGTGTTATCTCTTTTGTCGAAAATCAGCCGTTTTTGCTCGAACATTAAATGCCTCCAAATGGTATTTAATTAACTTCCCGAGCCCCTGGAAGCATGAAAATCACTTTAAACATGCTAATTTTAGCTCTAACACTGATGATCCACCTACAAATGTGAACTGACGTTCAAAAATAAAACATTTGAAAACGGACCATTTTCCACATTTCTGAAGCATGACGTAATGGGGGGGTGTTATATCTTTTGTCGAAAATCAGCCGTTTTTGCTCGAACATTAAATGCCTCCAAATGGTATTTATTTCACTTCCCGGGGTGAAGAAACCCTTTTTGAGAACTCAGAGTGAGTAAATTGGCCATTTTCATGCACTTTTAACCATTCCATAAATCTTGTGTGTTGGGTCCCTGGAAGCATGAAAATCACTTTAAACATGCTAATTTTAGCTCTAACACTGATGATCCACCTACAAATGTGAACTGACGTTCAAAAATAAAACATTTGAAAACGGACCATTTTCCACATTTCTGAAGCATGACGTAATGGGGGGGTGTTATCTCTTTTGTCCAAAATCAGCCGTTTTTGCTCGAACATTAAATGCCTCCAAATGGTATTTAATTAACTTCCCGAGCCCCTGGAAGCATGAAAATCACTTTAAACATGCTAATTTTAGCTCTAACACTGATGATCCACCTACAAATGTGAACTGACGTTCAAAAATAAAACATTTGAAAACGGACCATTTTCCACATTTCTGAAGCATGACGTAATGGGGGGTGTTATCTCTTTTGTCGAAAATCAGCCGTTTTTGCTCGAACATTAAATGCCTCCAAATGGTATTTAATTAACTTCCCGGGGTGAAGAAACCCTTTTTGAGAACTCAGAGTGAGTAAATTGGCCATTTTCATGCACGTTTAACCATTCCGTAAATCTTGTGTTTTGGGCCCCTGGAAGCATGAAAATCACTTTAAACATGCTAATTTTAGCTCTAACACTGATGATCCACCTACAAATGTGAACTGACGTTCAAAAATAGAACATTTGAAAACGGACCATTTTCCACATTTCTGAAGCATGACGTAATGGGGGGGTGTTATCTCTTTTGTCGAAAATCAGCCGTTTTTGCTCGAACATTAAATGCCTCCAAATGGTATTTAATTAACTTCCCGAGCCCCTGGAAGCATGAAAATCACTTTAAACATGCTAATTTTAGCTCTAACACTGATGATCCACCTACAAATGTGAACTGACGTTCAAAAATAAAACATTTGAAAACGGACCATTTTCCACATTTCTGAAGCATGACGTAATGGGGGGGTGTTATCTCTTTTGTCGAAAATCAGCCGTTTTTGCTCGAACATTAAATGCCTCCAAATGGTATTTATTTTACTTCCCGGGGTGAAGAAACCCTTTTTGAGAACTCAGAGTGAGTAAATTGGCCATTTTCATGCACTTTTAACCATTCCATTAATCTTGTGTTTTGGGCCCCTGGAAGCATGAAAATCACTTTAAACATGCTAATTTTAGCTCTAACACTGATGATCCACCTACAAATGTGAACTGACGTTCAAAAATAAAACATTTGAAAACGGACCATTTTCCACATTTCTGAAGCATGACGTAATTGGGGGGTGTTATCTCTTTTGTCGAAAATCAGCCGTTTTTGCTCGAACATTAAATGCCTCCAAATGGTATTTATTTCACTTCCCGAGCCCCTGGAAGCATGAAAATCACTTTAAACATGCTAATTTTAGCTACAACACTGATGATCCACCTACAAATGTGAACTGACGTTCAAAAATAAAACATTTGAAAACGGACCATTTTCCACATTTCTGAAGCATGACATAATGGGGGGGTGTTATCTCTTTTGTCGAAAATCAGCCGTTTTTGCTCGAACATTAAATGCCTCCAAATGGTATTTATTTCACTTCCCGGGGTGAAGAAACCTTTTTTGAGAACTCAGAGTGAGTAAATTGGCCATTTTCATGCACTTTTAACCATTCCATTAATCTTGTGTTTTGGGCCCCTGGAAGCATGAAAATCACTTTAAACATGCTAATTTTAGCTCTAACACTGATGATCCACCTACAAATGTGAACTGACGTTCAAAAATAAAACATTTGAAAACGGACCATTTTCCACATTTCTGAAGCATGACGTAATGGGGGGGGTGTTATCTCTTTTGTCGAAAATCAGCCGTTTTTGCTCGAACATTAAATGCCTCCAAATGGTATTTAATTAACTTCCCGGGGTGAAGAAACCCTTTTTGAGAACTCAGAGTGAGTAAATTGGCCATTTTCATGCACTTTTAACCATTCCATAAATCTTGTGTTTTGGGCCCCTGGAAGCATGAAAATCACTTTAAACATGCTAATTTTAGCTCTAACACTGATGATCCACCTACAAATGTGAACTGACGTTCAAAAATAAAACATTTGAAAACGGACCATTTTCCACATTTCTGAAGCATGACGTAATGGGGGGGTGTTATCTCTTTTGTCGAAAATCAGCCGTTTTTGCTCGAACATTAAATGCCTCCAAATGGTATTTATTTCACTTCCCGAGCCCCTGGAAGCAGGAAAATCACTTTAAACATGCTAATTTTAGCTCTAACACTGATGATCCACCTACAAATGTGAACTGACGTTCAAAAATAAAACATTTGAAAACGGACCATTTTCCACATTTCTGAAGCATGACGTAATGGGGGGGTGTTATCTCTTTTGTCGAAAATCAGCCGTTTTTGCTCGAACATTAAATGCCTCCAAATGGTATTTATTTCACTTCCCGGGGTGAAGAAACCCTTTTTGAGAACTCAGAGTGAGTAAATTGGCCATTTTCATGCACTTTTAACCATTCCATAAATCTTGTGTTTTGGGCCCCTGGAAGCATGAAAATCACTTTAAACATGCTAATTTTAGCTCTAACACTGATGATCCACCTACAAATGTGAACTGACGTTCAAAAATAAAACATTTGAAAACAGACCATTTTCCACATTTCTGAAGCATGACGTAATGGGGGGGTTTTATCTCTTTTGTCGAAAATCAGCCGTTTTTGCTCGAACATTAAATGCCTCCAAATGGTATTTAATTAACTTCCCGAGCCCCTGGAAGCATGAAAATCACTTTAAACATGCTAATTTTAGCTCTAACACTGATGATCCACCTACAAATGTGAACTGACGTTCAAAAATAAAACATTTGAAAACGGACCATTTTCCACATTTCTGAAGCATGACGTAATGGGGGGTGTTATCTCTTTTGTCGAAAATCAGCCGTTTTTGCTCGAACATTAAATGCCTCCAAATGGTATTTAATTAACTTCCCGAGCCCCTGGAAGCATGAAAATCACTTTAAACATTCTAATTTTAGCTCTAACACTGATGATCCACCTACAAATGTGAACTGACGTTCAAAAATAAAACATTTGAAAACGGACCATTTTCCACATTTCTGAAGCATGACGTAATGGGGGGGTGTTATCTCTTTTGTCGAAAATCAGCCGTTTTTGCTCGAACATTAAATGCCTCCAAATGGTATTTATTTCACTTCCCGGGGTGAAGAAACCCTTTTTGAGAACTCACAGTGAGTAAATTGGCCATTTTCATGCACTTTTAACCATTCCATTAATATTGTGTTTTGGGCCCCTGGAAGCATGAAAATCACTTTAACCACTTGGCTGCTAAGGGGCTGAGGCCCCTTCTCATGATATTTCCATTGAAATCAATGGAAAGTCCATGACGAGTTACCCTTGTCATTAGCGGCGAAGAGGTTAAATATGCTAATTTTAGCTCTAACACTGATGATCCACCTACAAATGTGAACTGACGTTCAAAAATAAAACATTTGAAAACGGACCATTTTCCACATTTCTGAAGCATGACGTAATGGGGGGGTGTTATCTCTTTTGTCGAAAATCAGCCGTTTTTGCTCGAACATTAAATGCCTCCAAATGGTATTTATTTCACTTCCCGGGGTGAAGAAACCCTTTTTGAGAACTCAGAGTGAGTAAATTGGCCATTTTCATGCACTTTTAACCATTCCATTAATCTTGTGTTTTGGGCCCCTGGAAGCATGAAAATCACTTTAAACATGCTAATTTTAGCTCTAACACTGATGATCCACCTACAAATGTGAAATGACGTTCAAAAATAAAACATTTGAAAACGGACCATTTTCCACATTTCTGAAGCATGACGTAATGGGGGGGTGTTATCTCTTTTGTCGAAAATCAGCCGTTTTTGCTCGAACATTAAATGCCTCCAAATGGTATTTAATTAACTTCCCGGGGTGAAGAAACCCTTTTTGAGAACTCAGAGTGAGTAAATTGGCCATTTTCATGCACTTTTAACCATTCCATTAATCTTGTGTTTTGGGCCCCTGGAAGCATGAAAATCACTTTAAACATGCTAATTTTAGCTCAAACACTGATGATCCACCTACAAATGTGAACTGACGTTCAAAAATAAAACATTTGAAAACGGACCATTTTCCACATTTCTGAAGCATGACGTAATTGGGGGGTGTTATCTCTTTTGTCGAAAATCAGCCGTTTTTGCTCGAACATTAAATGCCTCCAAATGGTATTTAATTAACTTTCCGAGCCCCTGGAAGCATGAAAATCACTTTAAACATGCTAATTTTAGCTCTAACACTGATGATCCACCTACAAATGTGAACTGACGTTCAAAAATAAAACATTTGAAAACGGACCATTTTCCACATTTCTGAAGCATGACGTAATGGGGGGGGTGTTATCTCTTTTGTCGAAAATCAGCCGTTTTTGCTCGAACATTAAATGCCTCCAAATGGTATTTAATTAACTTCCCGAGCCCCTGGAAGCATGAAAATCACTTTAAACATGCTAATTTTAGCTCTAACACTGATGATCCACCTACAAATGTGAACTGACGTTCAAAAATAAAACATTTGAAAACGGACCATTTTCCACATTTCTGAAGCATGACGTAATGGGGGGGTGTTATATCTTTTGTCGAAAATCAGCCGTTTTTGCTCGAACATTAAATGCCTCCAAATGGTATTTATTTCACTTCCCGGGGTGAAGAAACCCTTTTTGAGAACTCAGAGTGAGTAAATTGGCCATTTTCATGCACTTTTAACCATTCCATAAATCTTGTGTGTTGGGTCCCTGGAAGCATGAAAATCACTTTAAACATGCTAATTTTAGCTCTAACACTGATGATCCACCTACAAATGTGAACTGACGTTCAAAAATAAAACATTTGAAAACGGACCATTTTCCACATTTCTGAAGCATGACGTAATGGGGGGGGTGTTATCTCTTTTGTCCAAAATCAGCCGTTTTTGCTCGAACATTAAATGCCTCCAAATGGTATTTAATTAACTTCCCGAGCCCCTGGAAGCATGAAAATCACTTTAAACATGCTAATTTTAGCTCTAACACTGATGATCCACCTACAAATGTGAACTGACGTTCAAAAATAAAACATTTGAAAACGGACCATTTTCCACATTTCTGAAGCATGACGTAATGGGGGGGTGTTATCTCTTTTGTCGAAAATCAGCCGTTTTTGCTCGAACATTAAATGCCTCCAAATGGTATTTAATTAACTTCCCGGGGTGAAGAAACCCTTTTTGAGAACTCAGAGTGAGTAAATTGGCCATTTTCATGCACGTTTAACCATTCCGTAAATCTTGTGTTTTGGGCCCCTGGAAGCATGAAAATCACTTTAAACATGCTAATTTTAGCTCTAACACTGATGATCCACCTACAAATGTGAACTGACGTTCAAAAATAAAACATTTGAAAACGGACCATTTTCCACATTTCTGAAGCATGACGTAATGGGGGGGTGTTATCTCTTTTGTCGAAAATCAGCCGTTTTTGCTCGAACATTAAATGCCTCCAAATGGTATTTAATTAACTTCCCGAGCCCCTGGAAGCATGAAAATCACTTTAAACATGCTAATTTTAGCTCTAACACTGATGATCCACCTACAAATGTGAACTGACGTTCAAAAATAAAACATTTGAAAACGGACCATTTTCCACATTTCTGAAGCATGACGTAATGGGGGGGTGTTATCTCTTTTGTCGAAAATCAGCCGTTTTTGCTCGAACATTAAATGCCTCCAAATGGTATTTATTTTACTTCCCGGGGTGAAGAAACCCTTTTTGAGAACTCAGAGTGAGTAAATTGGCCATTTTCATGCACTTTTAACCATTCCATTAATCTTGTGTTTTGGGCCCCTGGAAGCATGAAAATCACTTTAAACATGCTAATTTTAGCTCTAACACTGATGATCCACCTACAAATGTGAACTGACGTTCAAAAATAAAACATTTGAAAACGGACCATTTTCCACATTTCTGAAGCATGACGTAATTGGGGGGTGTTATCTCTTTTGTCGAAAATCAGCCGTTTTTGCTCGAACATTAAATGCCTCCAAATGGTATTTATTTCACTTCCCGAGCCCCTGGAAGCATGAAAATCACTTTAAACATGCTAATTTTAGCTACAACACTGATGATCCACCTACAAATGTGAACTGACGTTCAAAAATAAAACATTTGAAAACGGACCATTTTCCACATTTCTGAAGCATGACATAATGGGGGGGTGTTATCTCTTTTGTCGAAAATCAGCCGTTTTTGCTCGAACATTAAATGCCTCCAAATGGTATTTATTTCACTTCCCGGGGTGAAGAAACCTTTTTTGAGAACTCAGAGTGAGTAAATTGGCCATTTTCATGCACTTTTAACCATTCCATTAATCTTGTGTTTTGGGCCCCTGGAAGCATGAAAATCACTTTAAACATGCTAATTTTAGCTCTAACACTGATGATCCACCTACAAATGTGAACTGACGTTCAAAAATAAAACATTTGAAAACGGACCATTTTCCACATTTCTGAAGCATGACGTAATGGGGGGGGTGTTATCTCTTTTGTCGAAAATCAGCCGTTTTTGCTCGAACATTAAATGCCTCCAAATGGTATTTAATTAACTTCCCGGGGTGAAGAAACCCTTTTTGAGAACTCAGAGTGAGTAAATTGGCCATTTTCATGCACTTTTAACCATTCCATAAATCTTGTGTTTTGGGCCCCTGGAAGCATGAAAATCACTTTAAACATGCTAATTTTAGCTCTAACACTGATGATCCACCTACAAATGTGAACTGACGTTCAAAAATAAAACATTTGAAAACGGACCATTTTCCACATTTCTGAAGCATGACGTAATGGGGGGGTGTTATCTCTTTTGTCGAAAATCAGCCGTTTTTGCTCGAACATTAAATGCCTCCAAATGGTATTTATTTCACTTCCCGAGCCCCTGGAAGCAGGAAAATCACTTTAAACATGCTAATTTTAGCTCTAACACTGATGATCCACCTACAAATGTGAACTGACGTTCAAAAATAAAACATTTGAAAACGGACCATTTTCCACATTTCTGAAGCATGACGTAATGGGGGGGTGTTATCTCTTTTGTCGAAAATCAGCCGTTTTTGCTTGAACATTAAATGCCTCCAAATGGTATTTATTTCACTTCCCGGGGTGAAGAAACCCTTTTTGAGAACTCAGAGTGAGTAAATTGGCCATTTTCATGCACTTTTAACCATTCCATAAATCTTGTGTTTTGGGCCCCTGGAAGCATGAAAATCACTTTAAACATGCTAATTTTAGCTCTAACACTGATGATCCACCTACAAATGTGAACTGACGTTCAAAAATAAAACATTTGAAAACAGACCATTTTCCACATTTCTGAAGCATGACGTAATGGGGGGGTGTTATCTCTTTTGTCGAAAATCAGCCGTTTTTGCTCGAACATTAAATGCCTCCAAATGGTATTTAATTAACTTCCCGAGCCCCTGGAAGCATGAAAATCACTTTAAACATGCTAATTTTAGCTCTAACACTGATGATCCACCTACAAATGTGAACTGACGTTCAAAAATAAAACATTTGAAAACGGACCATTTTCCACATTTCTGAAGCATGACGTAATGGGGGGTGTTATCTCTTTTGTCGAAAATCAGCCGTTTTTGCTCGAACATTAAATGCCTCCAAATGGTATTTAATTAACTTCCCGAGCCCCTGGAAGCATGAAAATCACTTTAAACATGCTAATTTTAGCTCTAACACTGATGATCCACCTACAAATGTGAACTGACGTTCAAAAATAAAACATTTGAAAACGGACCATTTTCCACATTTCTGAAGCATGACGTAATGGGGGGGTGTTATCTCTTTTGTCGAAAATCAGCCGTTTTTGCTCGAACATTAAATGCCTCCAAATGGTATTTATTTCACTTCCCGGGGTGAAGAAACCCTTTTTGAGAACTCACAGTGAGTAAATTGGCCATTTTCATGCACTTTTAACCATTCCATTAATATTGTGTTTTGGGCCCCTGGAAGCATGAAAATCACTTTAACCACTTGGCTGCTAAGGGGCTGAGGCCCCTTCTCATGATATTTCCATTGAAATCAATGGAAAGTCCATGACGAGTTACCCTTGTCATTAGCGGCGAAGAGGTTAAATATGCTAATTTTAGCTCTAACACTGATGATCCACCTACAAATGTGAACTGACGTTCAAAAATAAAACATTTGAAAACGGACCATTTTCCACATTTCTGAAGCATGACGTAATGGGGGGGTGTTATCTCTTTTGTCGAAAATCAGCCGTTTTTGCTCGAACATTAAATGCCTCCAAATGGTATTTAATTAACTTCCCGAGCCCCTGGAAGCATGAAAATCACTTTAAACATGCTAATTTTAGCTCTAACACTGATGATCCACCTACAAATGTGAACTGACGTTCAAAAATAAAACATTTGAAAACTGACCATTTTCCACATTTCTGAAGCATGACGTAATGGGGGGGTGTTATCTCTTTTGTCGAAAATCAGCCGTTTTTGCTCGAACATTAAATGCCTCCAAATGGTATTTAATTAACTTCCCGGGGTGAAGAAACCCTTTTTGAGAACTCAGAGTGAGTAAATTGGCCATTTTCATGCACTTTTAACCATTCCATAAATCTTGTGTTTTGGGCCCCTGGAAGCATGAAAATCACTTTAAACATGCTAATTTTAGCTCTAACACTGATGATCCACGTACAAATGTGAACTGACGTTCAAAAATAAAACATTTGAAAACGGACCATTTTCCACATTTCTGAAGCATGACGTAATGGGGGGGTGTTATCTCTTTTGTCGAAAATCAGCCGTTTTTGCTCGAACATTAAATGCCTCCAAATGGTATTTAATTAACTTCCCGGGGTGAAGAAACCCTTTTTGAGAACTCAGAGTGAGTAAATTGGCCATTTTCATGCACTTTTAACCATTCCATAAATCTTGTGTTTTGGGCCCCTGGAAGCATGAAAATCACTTTAAACATGCTAATTTTAGCTCTAACACTGATGATCCACCTACAAATGTGAACTGACGTTCAAAAATAAAACATTTGAAAACGGACCATTTTCCACATTTCTGAAGCATGACGTAATGGGGGGTGTTATCTCTTTTGTCGAAAATCAGCCGTTTTTGCTCGAACATTAAATGCCTCCAAATGGTATTTATTTCACTTCCCAAGCCCCTGGAAGCATGAAAATCACTTTAAACATGCTAATTTTAGCTCTAACAATGATGATCCACCTACAAATGTGAACTGACGTTCAAAAATAAAACATTTGAAAACGGACCATTTTCCACATTTCTGAAGCATGACGTAATGGGGGGTGTTATCTCTTTTGTCGAAAATCAGCCGTTTTTGCTCGAACATTAAATGCCTCTAAATGGTATTTAATTAACTTCCCGAGCCCCTGGAAGCATGAAAATCACTTTAAACATGCTAATTTTAGCTCTAACACTGATGATTCACCTACAAATGTGAACTGACGTTCAAAAATAAAACATTTGAAAACGGACCATTTTCCACATTTCTGAAGCATGACGTAATGGGGGGGTGTTATCTCTTTTGTCGAAAATCAGCCGTTTTTGCTCGAACATTAAATGCCTCCAAATGGTATTTATTTCACTTCCCGGGGTGAAGAAACCCTTTTTGAGAACTCAGAGTGAGTAAATTGGCCATTTTCATGCACTTTTAACCATTCCATTAATCTTGTGTTTTGGGCCCCTGGAAGCATGAAAATCACTTTAAACATGCTAATTTTAGCTCTAACACTGATGATCCACCTACAAATGTGAACTGACGTTCAAAAATAAAAGATTTGAAAACGGACCATTTTCCACATTTCTGAAGCATGACGTAATGGGGGGGTGTTATCTCTTTTGTCGAAAATCAGCCGTTTTTGCTCGAACATTAAATGCCTCCAAATGGTATTTAATTAACTTCCCGAGCCCCTGGAAGCATGAAAATCACTTTAAACATGCTAATTTTAGCTCTAACACTGATGATCCACCTACAAATGTGAACTGACGTTCAAAAATAAAACATTTGAAAACGGACCATTTTCCACATTTCTGAAGCATGACGTAATGGGGGGGTGTTATCTCTTTTGTCGAAAATCAGCCGTTTTTGCTCGAACATTAAATGCCTCCAAATGGTATTTAATTAACTTCCCGAGCCCCTGGAAGCATGAAAATCACTTTAAACATGCTAATTTTAGCTCTAACACTGATGATCCACCTACAAATGTGAACTGACGTTCAAAAATAAAACATTTGAAAACGGACCATTTTCCACATTTCTGAAGCATGACGTAATGGGGGGGTGTTATCTCTTTTGTCGAAAATCAGCCGTTTTTGCTCGAACATTAAATGCCTCCAAATGGTATTTAATTAACTTCCCGGGGTGAAGAAACCCTTTTTGAGAACTCAGAGTGAGTAAATTGGCCATTTTCATGCACTTTTAACCATTCCGTAAATCTTGTGTTTTGGGCCCCTGGAAGCATGAAAATCACTTTAAACATGCTAATTTTAGCTCTAACACTGATGATCCACGTACAAATGTGAACTGACGTTCAAAAATAAAACATTTGAAAACGGACCATTTTCCACATTTCTGAAGCATGACGTAATGGGGGGGTGTTATCTCTTTTGTCGAAAATCAGCCGTTTTTGCTCGAACATTAAATGCCTCCAAATGGTATTTAATTAACTTCCCGGGGTGAAGAAACCCTTTTTGAGAACTCAGAGTGAGTAAATTGGCCATTTTCATGCACTTTTAACCATTCCATAAATCTTGTGTTTTGGGCCCCTGGAAGCATGAAAATCACTTTAAACATGCTAATTTTAGCTCTAACACTGATGATCCACCTACAAATGTGAACTGACGTTCAAAAATAAAACATTTGAAAAAGGACCATTTTCCACATTTCTGAAGCATGACGTAATGGGGGGTGTTATCTCTTTTGTCGAAAATCAGCCGTTTTTGCTCGAACATTAAATGCCTCCAAATGGTATTTATTTCACTTCCCGAGCCCCTGGAAGCATGAAAATCACTTTAAACATGCTAATTTTAGCTCTAACACTGATGATCCACCTACAAATGTGAACTGACGTTCAAAAATAAAACATTTGAAAACGGACCATTTTCCACATTTCTGAAGCATGACGTAATGGGGGGGTGTTATCTCTTTTGTCGAAAATCAGCCGTTTTTGCTCGAACATTAAATGCCTCTAAATGGTATTTAATTAACTTCCCGAGCCCCTGGAAGCATGAAAATCACTTTAAACATGCTAATTTTAGCTCTAACACTGATGATTCACCTACAAATGTGAACTGACGTTCAAAAATAAAACATTTGAAAACGGACCATTTTCCACATTTCTGAAGCATGACGTAATGGGGGGGTGTTATCTCTTTTGTCGAAAATCAGCCGTTTTTGCTCGAACATTAAATGCCTCCAAATGGTATTTATTTCACTTCCCGGGGTGAAGAAACCCTTTTTGAGAACTCAGAGTGAGTAAATTGGCCATTTTCATGCACTTTTAACCATTCCATTAATCTTGTGTTTTGGGCCCCTGGAAGCATGAAAATCACTTTAAACATGCTAATTTTAGCTCTAACACTGATGATCCACCTACAAATGTGAACTGACGTTCAAAAATAAAACATTTGAAAACGGACCATTTTCCACATTTCTGAAGCATGACGTAATTGGGGGGTGTTATCTCTTTTGTCGAAAATCAGCCGTTTTTGCTCGAACATTAAATGCCTCCAAATGGTATTTATTTCACTTCCCGAGCCCCTGGAAGCATGAAAATCACTTTAAACATGCTAATTTTAGCTCTAACACTGATGATCCACCTACAAATGTGAACTGACGTTCAAAAATAAAACATTTGAAAACGGACCATTTTCCACATTTCTGAAGCATGACGTAATGGGGGGGTGTTATCTCTTTTGTCGAAAATCAGCCGTTTTTGCTCGAACATTAAATGCCTCCAAATGGTATTTAATTAACTTCCCGGGGTGAAGAAACCCTTTTTGAGAACTCAGAGTGAGTAAATTGGCCATTTTCATGCACTTTTAACCATTCCATAAATCTTGTGTTTTGGGCCCCTGGAAGCATGAAAATCACTTTAAACATGCTAATTTTAGCTCTAACACTGATGATCCACCTACAAATGTGAACTGACGTTCAAAAATAAAACATTTGAAAACGGACCATTTTCCACATTTCTGAAGCATGACGTAATTGGGGGGTGTTATCTCTTTTGTCGAAAATCAGCCGTTTTTGCTCGAACATTAAATGCCTCCAAATGGTATTTAATTAACTTCCCGAGCCCCTGGAAGCATGAAAATCACTTTAAACATGCTAATTTTAGCTCTAACACTGATGATCCACCTACAAATGTGAACTGACGTTCAAAAATAAAACATTTGAAAACGGACCATTTTCCACATTTCTGAAGCATGACGTAATGGGGGGGGTGTTATCTCTTTTGTCGAAAATCAGCCGTTTTTGCTCGAACATTAAATGCCTCCAAATGGTATTTAATTAACTTCCCGAGCCCCTGGAAGCATGAAAATCACTTTAAACATGCTAATTTTAGCTCTAACACTGATGATCCACCTACAAATGTGAACTGACGTTCAAAAATAAAACATTTGAAAACGGACCATTTTCCACATTTCTGAAGCATGACGTAATGGGGGGGTGTTATCTCTTTTGTCGAAAATCAGCCGTTTTTGCTCGAACATTAAATGCCTCCAAATGGTATTTATTTCACTTCCCGGGGTGAAGAAACCCTTTTTGAGAACTCAGAGTGAGTAAATTGGCCATTTTCATGCACTTTTAACCATTCCATTAATCTTGTGTTTTGGGCCCCTGGAAGCATGAAAATCACTTTAAACATGCTAATTTTAGCTCTAACACTGATGATCCACCTACAAATGTGAACTGACGTTCAAAAATAAAACATTTGAAAACGGACCATTTTCCACATTTCTGAAGCATGACGTAATGGGGGGGTGTTATCTCTTTTGTCGAAAATCAACCGTTTTTGCTCGAACATTAAATGCCTCCAAATGGTATTTAATTAACTTCCCGAGCCCCTGGAAGCATGAAAATCACTTTAAACATGCTAATTTTAGCTCTAACACTGATGATCCACCTACAAATGTGAACTGACGTTCAAAAATAAAACATTTGAAAACGGACCATTTTCCACATTTCTGAAGCATGACGTAATGCGGGGGTGTTATCTCTTTTGTCGAAAATCAGCCGTTTTTGCTCGAACATTAAATGCCTCCAAATGGTATTTAATTAACTTCCCGAGCCCCTGGAAGCATGAAAATCACTTTAAACATGCTAATTTTAGCTCTAACACTGATGATCCACCTACAAATGTGAACTGACGTTCAAAAATAAAACATTTGAAAACGGACCATTTTCCACATTTCTGAAGCATGACGTAATGGGGGGGTGTTATCTCTTTTGTCGAAAATCAGCCGTTTTTGCTCGAACATTAAATGCCTCCAAATGGTATTTAATTAACTTCCCGAGCCCCTGGAAGCATGAAAATCACTTTAAACATGGTAATTTTAGCTCTAACACTGATGATCCACCTACAAATGTGAACTGACGTTCAAAAATAAAACATTTGAAAACGGACCATTTTCCACATTTCTGAAGCATGACGTAATGGGGGGGTGTTATCTCTTTTGTCGAAAATCAGCCGTTTTTGCTCGAACATTAAATGCCTCCAAATGGTATTTAATTAACTTCCCGGGGTGAAGAAACCCTTTTTGAGAACTCAGAGTGAGTAAATTGGCCATTTTCATGCACTTTTAACCATTCCATAAAACTTGTGTTTTGGGCCCCTGGAAGCATGAAAATCACTTTAAACATGCTAATTTTAGCTCTAACACTGATGATCCACCTACAAAGGTGAACTGACGTTCAAAAATAAAACATTTGAAAACGGACCATTTTCCACATTTCTGAAGCATGACGTAATGGGGGGGGTGTTATCTCTTTTGTCGAAAATCAGCCGTTTTTGCTCGAACATTAAATGCCTCCAAATGGTATTTATTTCACTTCCCGGGGTGAAGAAACCCTTTTTGAGAACTCAGAGTGAGCAAATTGGCCATTTTCATGCACTTTTAACCATTCCATTAATCTTGTGTTTTGGGCCCCTGGAAGCATGAAAATCACTTTAAACATGCTAATTTTAGCTCTAACACTGATGATCCACCTACAAATGTGAACTGACGTTCAAAAATAAAACATTTGAAAACGGACCATTTTCCACATTTCTGAAGCATGACGTAATGGGGGGGTGTTATCTCTTTTGTCGAAAATCAGCCGTTTTTGCTCGAACATTAAATGCCTCCAAATGGTATTTAATTAACTTCCCGAGCCCCTGGAAGCATGAAAATCACTTTAAACATGCTAATTTTAGCTCTAACACTGATGATCCACCTACAAATGTGAACTGACGTTCAAAAATAAAACATTTGAAAACGGACCATTTTTCACATTTCTAAAGCATGACGTAATGGGGGGGTGTTATCTCTTTTGTCAAAAATCAGCCGTTTTTGCTCGAACATTAAATGCCTCCAAATGGTATTTAATTAACTTCCCGAGCCCCTGGAAGCATGAAAATCACTTTAAACATGCTAATTTTAGCTCTAACACTGATGATCCACCTACAAATGTGAACTGACGTTCAAAAATAAAACATTTGAAAACGGACCATTTTCCACATTTCTGAAGCATGACGTAATGGGGGGGTGTTATCTCTTTTGTCGAAAATCAGCCGTTTTTGCTTGAACATTAAATGCCTCCAAATGGTATTTAATTAACTTCCCGGGGTGAAGAAACCCTTTTTGAGATCTCAGAGTGAGTAAATTGGCCATTTTCATGCACTTTTAACCATTCCATAAATCTTGTGTTTTGGGCCCCTGGAAGCATGAAAATCACTTTAAACATGCTAATTTTAGCTCTAACACTGATGATCCACCTACAAATGTGAACTGACGTTCAAAAATAAAACATTTGAAAACGGACCATTTTCCACATTTCTGAAGCATGACGTAATGGGGGGGTGTTATCTCTTTTGTCGAAAATCAGCCGTTTTTGCTCGAACATTAAATGCCTCCAAATGGTATTTAATTAACTTCCCGAGCCCCTGGAAGCATGAAAATCACTTTAAACATGCTAATTTTAGCTCTAACACTGATGATCCACCTACAAATGTGAACTGACGTTCAAAAATAAAACATTTGAAAACGGACCATTTTCCACATTTCTGAAGCATGACGTAATGGGGGGGTGTTATCTCTTTTGTCGAAAATCAGCCGTTTTTGCTCGAACATTAAATGCCTCCAAATGGTATTTATTTCACTTCCCGGGGTGAAGAAACCCTTTTTGAGAACTCAGAGTGAGTAAATTGTCCATTTTCATGCACTTTTAACCATTCCATTAATCTTGTGTTTTGGGCCCCTGGAAGCATGAAAATCACTTTAAACATGCTAATTTTAGCTCTAACACTGATGATCCACCTACAAATGTGAACTGACGTTCAAAAATAAAACATTTGAAAACGGACCATTTTCCACATTTCTGAAGCATGACGTAATGGGGGGGTGTTATCTCTTTTGTCGAAAATCAGCCGTTTTTGCTCGAACATTAAATGCCTCTAAATGGTATTTAATTAACTTCCCGAGCCCCTGGAAGCATGAAAATCACTTTAAACATGCTAATTTTAGCTCTAACACTGATGATTCACCTACAAATGTGAACTGACGTTCAAAAATAAAACATTTGAAAACGGACCATTTTCCACATTTCTGAAGCATGACGTAATGGGGGGGTGTTATCTCTTTTGTCGAAAATCAGCCGTTTTTGCTCGAACATTAAATGCCTCCAAATGGTATTTATTTCACTTCCCGGGGTGAAGAAACCCTTTTTGAGAACTCAGAGTGAGTAAATTGGCCATTTTCATGCACTTTTAACCATTCCATTAATCTTGTGTTTTGGGCCCCTGGAAGCATGAAAATCACTTTAAACATGCTAATTTTAGCTCTAACACTGATGATCCACCTACAAATGTGAACTGACGTTCAAAAATAAAACATTTGAAAACGGACCATTTTCCACATTTCTGAAGCATGACGTAATGGGGGGGTGTTATCTCTTTTGTCGAAAATCAGCCGTTTTTGCTCGAACATTAAATGCCTCCAAATGGTATTTAATTAACTTCCCGAGCCCCTGGAAGCATGAAAATCACTTTAAACATGCTAATTTTAGCTCTAACACTGATGATCCACCTACAAATGTGAACTGACGTTCAAAAATAAAACATTTGAAAACGGACCATTTTCCACATTTCTGAAGCATGACGTAATGGGGGGGTGTTATCTCTTTTGTCGAAAATCAGCCGTTTTTGCTCGAACATTAAATGCCTCCAAATGGTATTTAATTAACTTCCCGAGCCCCTGGAAGCATGAAAATCACTTTAAACATGCTAATTTTAGCTCTAACACTGATGATCCACCTACAAATGTGAACTGACGTTCAAAAATAAAACATTTGAAAACGGACCATTTTCCACATTTCTGAAGCATGACGTAATGGGGGGGGTGTTATCTCTTTTGTCGAAAATCAGCCGTTTTTGCTCGAACATTAAATGCCTCCAAATGGTATTTAATTAACTTCCCGGGGTGAAGAAACCCTTTTTGAGAACTCAGAGTGAGTAAATTGGCCATTTTCATGCACTTTTAACCATTCCATAAATCTTGTGTTTTCGGCCCCTGGAAGCATGAAAATCACTTTAAACATGCTAATTTTAGCTCTAACACTGATGATCCACGTACAAATGTGAACTGACGTTCAAAAATAAAACATTTGAAAACGGACCATTTTCCACATTTCTGAAGCATGACGTAATGGGGGGGTGTTATCTCTTTTGTCGAAAATCAGCCGTTTTTGCTCGAACATTAAATGCCTCCAAATGGTATTTAATTAACTTCCCGGGGTGAAGAAACCCTTTTTGAGAACTCAGAGTGAGTAAATTGGCCATTTTCATGCACTTTTAACCATTCCATAAATCTTGTGTTTTGGGCCCCTGGAAGCATGAAAATCACTTTAAACATGCTAATTTTAGCTCTAACACTGATGATCCACCTACAAATGTGAACTGACGTTCAAAAATAAAACATTTGAAAACGGACCATTTTCCACATTTCTGAAGCATGACGTAATGGGGGGTGTTATCTCTTTTGTCGAAAATCAGCCGTTTTTGCTCGAACATTAAATGCCTCCAAATGGTATTTATTTCACTTCCCGAGCCCCTGGAAGCATGAAAATCACTTTAAACATGCTAATTTTAGCTCTAACACTGATGATCCACCTACAAATGTGAACTGACGTTCAAAAATAAAACATTTGAAAACGGACCATTTTCCACATTTCTGAAGCATGACGTAATGGGGGGGTGTTATCTCTTTTGTCGAAAATCAGCCGTTTTTGCTCGAACATTAAATGCCTCTAAATGGTATTTAATTAACTTCCCGAGCCCCTGGAAGCATGAAAATCACTTTAAACATGCTAATTTTAGCTCTAACACTGATGATCCACCTACAAATGTGAACTGACGTTCAAAAATAAAACATTTGAAAACGGACCATTTTCCACATTTCTGAAGCATGACGTAATGGGGGGGTGTTATCTCTTTTGTCGAAAATCAGCCGTTTTTGCTCGAACATTAAATGCCTCCAAATGGTATTTAATTAACTTCCCGGGGTGAAGAAACCCTTTTTGAGAACTCAGAGTGAGTAAATTGGCCATTTTCATGCACTTTTAACCATTCCGTAAATCTTGTGTTTTGGGCCCCTGGAAGCATGAAAATCACTTTAAACATGCTAATTTTAGCTCTAACACTGATGATCCACGTACAAATGTGAACTGACGTTCAAAAATAAAACATTTGAAAACGGACCATTTTCCACATTTCTGAAGCATGACGTAATGGGGGGGTGTTATCTCTTTTGTCGAAAATCAGCCGTTTTTGCTCGAACATTAAATCCCTCCAAATGGTATTTAATTAACTTCCCGGGGTGAAGAAACCCTTTTTGAGAACTCAGAGTGAGTAAATTGGCCATTTTCATGCACTTTTAACCATTCCATAAATCTTGTGTTTTGGGCCCCTGGAAGCATGAAAATCACTTTAAACATGCTAATTTTAGCTCTAACACTGATGATCCACCTACAAATGTGAACTGACGTTCAAAAATAAAACATTTGAAAACGGACCATTTTCCACATTTCTGAAGCATGACGTAATGGGGGGTGTTATCTCTTTTGTCGAAAATCAGCCGTTTTTGCTCGAACATTAAATGCCTCCAAATGGTATTTATTTCACTTCCCGAGCCCCTGGAAGCATGAAAATCACTTTAAACATGCTAATTTTAGCTCTAACACTGATGATCCACCTACAAATGTGAACTGACGTTCAAAAATAAAACATTTGAAAACGGACCATTTTCCACATTTCTGAAGCATGACGTAATGGGGGGGTGTTATCTCTTTTGTCGAAAATCAGCCGTTTTTGCTCGAACATTAAATGCCTCTAAATGGTATTTAATTAACTTCCCGAGCCCCTGGAAGCATGAAAATCACTTTAAACATGCTAATTTTAGCTCTAACACTGATGATTCACCTACAAATGTGAACTGACGTTCAAAAATAAAACATTTGAAAACGGACCATTTTCCACATTTCTGAAGCATGACGTAATGGGGGGGTGTTATCTCTTTTGTCGAAAATCAGCCGTTTTTGCTCGAACATTAAATGCCTCCAAATGGTATTTATTTCACTTCCCGGGGTGAAGAAACCCTTTTTGAGAACTCAGAGTGAGTAAATTGGCCATTTTCATGCACTTTTAACCATTCCATTAATCTTGTGTTTTGGGCCCCTGGAAGCATGAAAATCACTTTAAACATGCTAATTTTAGCTCTAACACTGATGATCCACCTACAAATGTGAACTGACGTTCAAAAATAAAACATTTGAAAACGGACCATTTTCCACATTTCTGAAGCATGACGTAATTGGGGGGTGTTATCTCTTTTGTCGAAAATCAGCCGTTTTTGCTCGAACATTAAATGCCTCCAAATGGTATTTATTTCACTTCCCGAGCCCCTGGAAGCATGAAAATTACTTTAAACATGCTAATTTTAGCTCTAACACTGATGATCCACCTACAAATGTGAACTGACGTTCAAAAATAAAACATTTGAAAACGGACCATTTTCCACATTTCTGAAGCATGACGTAATGGGGGGGTGTTATCTCTTTTGTCGAAAATCAGCCGTTTTTGCTCGAACATTAAATGCCTCCAAATGGTATTTAATTAACTTCCCGGGGTGAAGAAACCCTTTTTGAGAACTCAGAGTGAGTAAATTGGCCATTTTCATGCACTTTTAACCATTCCATAAATCTTGTGTTTTGGGCCCCTGGAAGCATGAAAATCACTTTAAACATGCTAATTTTAGCTCTAACACTGATGATCCACCTACAAATGTGAACTGACGTTCAAAAATAAAACATTTGAAAACGGACCATTTTCCACATTTCTGAAGCATGACGTAATTGGGGGGTGTTATCTCTTTTGTCGAAAATCAGCCGTTTTTGCTCGAACATTAAATGCCTCCAAATGGTATTTAATTAACTTCCCGAGCCCCTGGAAGCATGAAAATCACTTTAAACATGCTAATTTTAGCTCTAACACTGATGATCCACCTACAAATGTGAACTGACGTTCAAAAATAAAACATTTGAAAACGGACCATTTTCCACATTTCTGAAGCATGACGTAATGGGGGGGGTGTTATCTCTTTTGTCGAAAATCAGCCGTTTTTGCTCGAACATTAAATGCCTCCAAATGGTATTTAATTAACTTCCCGAGCCCCTGGAAGCATGAAAATCACTTTAAACATGCTAATTTTAGCTCTAACACTGATGATCCACCTACAAATGTGAACTGACGTTCAAAAATAAAACATTTGAAAACGGACCATTTTCCACATTTCTGAAGCATGACGTAATGGGGGGGTGTTATCTCTTTTGTCAAAAATCAGCCGTTTTTTCTCGAACATTAAATGCCTCCAAATGGTATTTATTTCACTTCCCGGGGTGAAGAAACCCTTTTTGAGAACTCAGAGTGAGTAAATTGGCCATTTTCATGCACTTTTAACCATTCCATTAATCTTGTGTTTTGGGCCCCTGGAAGCATGAAAATCACTTTAAACATGCTAATTTTAGCTCTAACACTGATGATCCACCTACAAATGTGAACTGACGTTCAAAAATAAAACATTTGAAAACGGACCATTTTCCACATTTCTGAAGCATGACGTAATGGGGGGGTGTTATCTCTTTTGTCGAAAATCAACCGTTTTTGCTCGAACATTAAATGCCTCCAAATGGTATTTAATTAACTTCCCGAGCCCCTGGAAGCATGAAAATCACTTTAAACATGCTAATTTTAGCTCTAACACTGATGATCCACCTACAAATGTGAACTGACGTTCAAAAATAAAACATTTGAAAACGGACCATTTTCCACATTTCTGAAGCATGACGTAATGGGGGGGTGTTATCTCTTTTGTCGAAAATCAGCCGTTTTTGCTCGAACATTAAATGCCTCCAAATGGTATTTAATTAACTTCCCGAGCCCCTGGAAGCATGAAAATCACTTTAAACATGCTAATTTTAGCTCTAACACTGATGATCCACCTACAAATGTGAACTGACGTTCAAAAATAAAACATTTGAAAACGGACCATTTTCCACATTTCTGAAGCATGACGTAATGGGGGGGTGTTATCTCTTTTGTCGAAAATCAGCCGTTTTTGCTCGAACATTAAATGCCTCCAAATGGTATTTAATTAACTTCCCGAGCCCCTGGAAGCATGAAAATCACTTTAAACATGCTAATTTTAGCTCTAACACTGATGATCCACCTACAAATGTGAACTGACGTTCAAAAATAAAACATTTGAAAACGGACCATTTTCCACATTTCTGAAGCATGACGTAATGGGGGGGTGTTATCTCTTTTGTCGAAAATCAGCCGTTTTTGCTCGAACATTAAATGCCTCCAAATGGTATTTAATTAACTTCCCGGGGTGAAGAAACCCTTTTTGAGAACTCAGAGTGAGTAAATTGGCCATTTTCATGCACTTTTAACCATTCCATAAAACTTGTGTTTTGGGCCCCTGGAAGCATGAAAATCACTTTAAACATGCTAATTTTAGCTCTAACACTGATGATCCACCTACAAAGGTGAACTGACGTTCAAAAATAAAACATTTGAAAACGGACCATTTTCCACATTTCTGAAGCATGACGTAATGGGGGGGTGTTATCTCTTTTGTCGAAAATCAGCCGTTTTTGCTCGAACATTAAATGCCTCCAAATGGTATTTATTTCACTTCCCGGGGTGAAGAAACCCTTTTTGAGAACTCAGAGTGAGCAAATTGGCCATTTTCATGCACTTTTAACCATTCCATTAATCTTGTGTTTTGGGCCCCTGGAAGCATGAAAATCACTTTAAACATGCTAATTTTAGCTCTAACACTGATGATCCACCTACAAATGTGAACTGACGTTCAAAAATAAAACATTTGAAAACGGACCATTTTCCACATTTCTGAAGCATGACGTAATGGGGGGGTGTTATCTCTTTTGTCGAAAATCAGCCGTTTTTGCTCGAACATTAAATGCCTCCAAATGGTATTTAATTAACTTCCCGAGCCCCTGGAAGCATGAAAATCACTTTAAACATGCTAATTTTAGCTCTAACACTGATGATCCACCTACAAATGTGAACTGACGTTCAAAAATAAAACATTTGAAAACGGACCATTTTTCACATTTCTAAAGCATGACGTAATGGGGGGGTGTTATCTCTTTTGTCAAAAATCAGCCGTTTTTGCTCGAACATTAAATGCCTCCAAATGGTATTTATTTCACTTCCCGAGCCCCTGGAAGCATGAAAATCACTTTAAACATGCTAATTTTAGCTCTAACACTGATGATCCACCTACAAATGTGAACTGACGTTCAAAAATAAAACATTTGAAAACGGACCATTTTCCACATTTCTGAAGCATGACGTAATGGGGGGGTGTTATCTCTTTTGTCGAAAATCAGCCGTTTTTGCTCGAACATTAAATGCCTCCAAATGGTATTTATTTCACTTCCCGGGGTGAAGAAACCCTTTTTGAGAACTCAGAGTGAGTAAATTGGCCATTTTCATGCACTTTTAACCATTCCATTAATCTTGTGTTTTGGGCCCCTGGAAGCATGAAAATCACTTTAAACATGCTAATTTTAGCTCTAACACTGATGATCCACCTACAAATGTGAACTGACGTTCAAAAATAAAACATTTGAAAACGGACCATTTTCCACATTTCTGAAGCATGACGTAATGGGGGGGTGTTATCTCTTTTGTCGAAAATCAGCCGTTTTTGCTCGAACATTAAATGCCTCCAAATGGTATTTAATTAACTTCCCGAGCCCCTGGAAGCATGAAAATCACTTTAAACATGCTAATTTTAGCTCTAACACTGATGATCCACCTACAAATGTGAACTGACGTTCAAAAATAAAACATTTGAAAACGGACCATTTTCCACATTTCTGAAGCATGACGTAATGGGGGCGTGTTATCTCTTTTGTCGAAAATCAGCCGTTTTTGCTCGAACATTAAATGCCTCCAAATGGTATTTAATTAACTTCCCGGGGTGAAGAAACCCTTTTTGAGAACTCAGAGTGAGTAAATTGGCCATTTTCATGCACTTTTAACCATTCCATAAATCTTGTGTTTTGGGCCCCTGGAAGCATGAAAATCACTTTAAACATGCTAATTTTAGCTCTAACACTGATGATCCACCTACAAATGTGAACTGACGTTCAAAAATAAAACATTTGAAAACGGACCATTTTCCACATTTCTGAAGCATGACGTAATGGGGGGGGTGTTATCTCTTTTGTCGAAAATCAGCCGTTTTTGCTCGAACATTCAATGCCTCCAAATGGTATTTAATTAACTTCCCGAGACCCTGGAAGCATGAAAATCACTTTAAACATGCTAATTTTAGCTCTAACACTGATGATCCACCTACAAATGTGAACTGACGTTCAAAAATAAAACATTTGAAAACGGACCATTTTCCACATTTCTGAAGCATGACGTAATGGGGGGGTGTTATCTCTTTTGTCGAAAATCAGCCGTTTTTGCTCGAACATTAAATGCCTCCAAATGGTATTTAATTAACTTCCCGAGCCCCTGGAAGCATGAAAATCACTTTAAACATGCTAATTTTAGCTCTAACACTGATGATCCACCTACAAATGTGAACTGACGTTCAAAAATAAAACATTTGAAAACGGACCATTTTCCACATTTCTGAAGCATGACGTAATGGGGGGGTGTTATCTCTTTTGTCGAAAATCAGCCGTTTTTGCTTGAACATTAAATGCCTCCAAATGGTTTTTAATTAACTTCCCGGGGTGAAGAAACCCTTTTTGAGATCTCAGAGTGAGTAAATTGGCCATTTTCATGCACTTTTAACCATTCCATAAATCTTGTGTTTTGGGCCCCTGGAAGCATGAAAATCACTTTAAACATGCTAATTTTAGCTCTAACACTGATGATCCACCTACAAATGTGAACTGACGTTCAAAAATAAAACATTTGAAAACGGACCATTTTCCACATTTCTGAAGCATGACGTAATGGGGGGGTGTTATCTCTTTTGTCGAAAATCAGCCGTTTTTGCTCGAACATTAAATGCCTCCAAATGGTATTTAATTAACTTCCCGAGCCCCTGGAAGCATGAAAATCACTTTAAACATGCTAATTTTAGCTCTAACACTGATGATCCACCTACAAATGTGAACTGACGTTCAAAAATAAAACATTTGAAAACGGACCATTTTCCACATTTCTGAAGCATGACGTAATGGGGGGGTGTTATCTCTTTTGTCGAAAATCAGCCGTTTTTGCTCGAACATTAAATGCCTCCAAATGGTATTTATTTCACTTCCCGGGGTGAAGAAACCCTTTTTGAGAACTCAGAGTGAGTAAATTGTCCATTTTCATGCACTTTTAACCATTCCATTAATCTTGTGTTTTGGGCCCCTGGAAGCATGAAAATCACTTTAAACATGCTAATTTTAGCTCTAACACTGATGATCCACCTACAAATGTGAACTGACGTTCAAAAATAAAACATTTGAAAACGGACCATTTTCCACATTTCTGAAGCATGACGTAATTGGGGGGTGTTATCTCTTTTGTCGAAAATCAGCCGTTTTTGCTCGAACATTAAATGCCTCCAAATGGTATTTAATTAACTTCCCGAGCCCCTGGAAGCATGAAAATCACTTTAAACATGCTAATTTTAGCTCTAACACTGATGATCCACCTACAAATGTGAACTGACGTTCAAAAATAAAACATTTGAAAACGGACCATTTTCCACATTTCTGAAGCATGACGTAATGGGGGGGTGTTATCTCTTTTGTCGAAAATCAGCCGTTTTTGCTCGAACATTAAATGCCTCCAAATGGTATTTATTTCACTTCCCGGGGTGAAGAAACCCTTTTTGAGAACTCAGAGTGAGCAAATTGGCCATTTTCATGCACTTTTAACCATTCCATTAATCTTGTGTTTTGGGCCCCTGGAAGCATGAAAATCACTTTAAACATGCTAATTTTAGCTCTAACACTGATGATCCACCTACAAATGTGAACTGACGTTCAAAAATAAAACATTTGAAAACGGACCATTTTCCACATTTCTGAAGCATGACGTAATGGGGGGTGTTATCTCTTTTGTCGAAAATCAGCCGTTTTTGCTCGAACATTAAATGCCTCCAAATGGTATTTAATTAACTTCCCGAGCCCCTGGAAGCATGAAAATCACTTTAAACATGCTAATTTTAGCTCTAACACTGATGATCCACCTACAAATGTGAACTGACGTTCAAAAATAAAACATTTGAAAACGGACCATTTTTCACATTTCTAAAGCATGACGTAATGGGGGGGTGTTATCTCTTTTGTCAAAAATCAGCCGTTTTTGCTCGAACATTAAATGCCTCCAAATGGTATTTATTTCACTTCCCGAGCCCCTGGAAGCATGAAAATCACTTTAAACATGCTAATTTTAGCTCTAACACTGATGATCCACCTACAAATGTGAACTGACGTTCAAAAATAAAACATTTGAAAACGGACCATTTTCCACATTTCTGAAGCATGACGTAATGGGGGGGTGTTATCTCTTTTGTCGAAAATCAGCCGTTTTTGCTCGAACATTAAATGCCTCCAAATGGTATTTATTTCACTTCCCGGGGTGAAGAAACCCTTTTTGAGAACTCAGAGTGAGTAAATTGGCCATTTTCATGCACTTTTAACCATTCCATTAATCTTGTGTTTTGGGTCCACTGGAAGCATGAAAATCACTTTAAACATGCTAATTTTAGCTCTAACACTGATGATCCACCTACAAATGTGAACTGACGTTCAAAAATAAAACATTTGAAAACGGACCATTTTCCACATTTCTGAAGCATGACGTAATGGGGGGGTGTTATCTCTTTTGTCGAAAATCAGCCGTTTTTGCTCGAACATTAAATGCCTCCAAATGGTATTTAATTAACTTCCCGAGCCCCTGGAAGCATGAAAATCACTTTAAACATGCTAATTTTAGCTCTAACACTGATGATCCACCTACAAATGTGAACTGACGTTCAAAAATAAAACATTTGAAAACGGACCATTTTCCACATTTCTGAAGCATGACGTAATGGGGGCGTGTTATCTCTTTTGTCGAAAATCAGCCGTTTTTGCTCGAACATTAAATGCCTCCAAATGGTATTTAATTAACTTCCCGGGGTGAAGAAACCCTTTTTGAGAACTCAGAGTGAGTAAATTGGCCATTTTCATGCACTTTTAACCATTCCATAAATCTTGTGTTTTGGGCCCCTGGAAGCATGAAAATCACTTTAAACATGCTAATTTTAGCTCTAACACTGATGATCCACCTACAAATGTGAACTGACGTTCAAAAATAAAACATTTGAAAACGGACCATTTTCCACATTTCTGAAGCATGACGTAATGGGGGGGGTGTTATCTCTTTTGTCGAAAATCAGCCGTTTTTGCTCGAACATTCAATGCCTCCAAATGGTATTTAATTAACTTCCCGAGACCCTGGAAGCATGAAAATCACTTTAAACATGCTAATTTTAGCTCTAACACTGATGATCCACCTACAAATGTGAACTGACGTTCAAAAATAAAACATTTGAAAACGGACCATTTTCCACATTTCTGAAGCATGACGTAATGGGGGGGTGTTATCTCTTTTGTCGAAAATCAGCCGTTTTTGCTCGAACATTAAATGCCTCCAAATGGTATTTAATTAACTTCCCGAGCCCCTGGAAGCATGAAAATCACTTTAAACATGCTAATTTTAGCTCTAACACTGATGATCCACCTACAAATGTGAACTGACGTTCAAAAATAAAACATTTGAAAACGGACCATTTTCCACATTTCTGAAGCATGACGTAATGGGGGGGTGTTATCTCTTTTGTCGAAAATCAGCCGTTTTTGCTTGAACATTAAATGCCTCCAAATGGTATTTAATTAACTTCCCGGGGTGAAGAAACCCTTTTTGAGATCTCAGAGTGAGTAAATTGGCCATTTTCATGCACTTTTAACCATTCCATAAATCTTGTGTTTTGGGCCCCTGGAAGCATGAAAATCACTTTAAACATGCTAATTTTAGCTCTAACACTGATGATCCACCTACAAATGTGAACTGACGTTCAAAAATAAAACATTTGAAAACGGACCATTTTCCACATTTCTGAAGCATGACGTAATGGGGGGGTGTTATCTCTTTTGTCGAAAATCAGCCGTTTTTGCTCGAACATTAAATGCCTCCAAATGGTATTTAATTAACTTCCCGAGCCCCTGGAAGCATGAAAATCACTTTAAACATGCTAATTTTAGCTCTAACACTGATGATCCACCTACAAATGTGAACTGACGTTCAAAAATAAAACATTTGAAAACGGACCATTTTCCACATTTCTGAAGCATGACGTAATGGGGGGGTGTTATCTCTTTTGTCGAAAATCAGCCGTTTTTGCTCGAACATTAAATGCCTCCAAATGGTATTTATTTCACTTCCCGGGGTGAAGAAACCCTTTTTGAGAACTCAGAGTGAGTAAATTGTCCATTTTCATGCACTTTTAACCATTCCATTAATCTTGTGTTTTGGGCCCCTGGAAGCATGAAAATCACTTTAAACATGCTAATTTTAGCTCTAACACTGATGATCCACCTACAAATGTGAACTGACGTTCAAAAATAAAACATTTGAAAACGGACCATTTTCCACATTTCTGAAGCATGACGTAATTGGGGGGTGTTATCTCTTTTGTCGAAAATCAGCCGTTTTTGCTCGAACATTAAATGCCTCCAAATGGTATTTAATTAACTTCCCGAGCCCCTGGAAGCATGAAAATCACTTTAAACATGCTAATTTTAGCTCTAACACTGATGATCCACCTACAAATGTGAACTGACGTTCAAAAATAAAACATTTGAAAACGGACCATTTTCCACATTTCTGAAGCATGACGTAATGGGGGGGTGTTATCTCTTTTGTCGAAAATCAGCCGTTTTTGCTCGAACATTAAATGCCTCCAAATGGTATTTATTTCACTTCCCGGGGTGAAGAAACCCTTTTTGAGAACTCAGAGTGAGCAAATTGGCCATTTTCATGCACTTTTAACCATTCCATTAATCTTGTGTTTTGGGCCCCTGGAAGCATGAAAATCACTTTAAACATGCTAATTTTAGCTCTAACACTGATGATCCACCTACAAATGTGAACTGACGTTCAAAAATAAAACATTTGAAAACGGACCATTTTCCACATTTCTGAAGCATGACGTAATGGGGGGTGTTATCTCTTTTGTCGAAAATCAGCCGTTTTTGCTCGAACATTAAATGCCTCCAAATGGTATTTAATTAACTTCCCGAGCCCCTGGAAGCATGAAAATCACTTTAAACATGCTAATTTTAGCTCTAACACTGATGATCCACCTACAAATGTGAACTGACGTTCAAAAATAAAACATTTGAAAACGGACCATTTTCCACATTTCTGAAGCATGACGTAATGGGGGGGTGTTATCTCTTTTGTCGAAAATCAGCCGTTTTTGCTCGAACATTAAATGCCTCTAAATGGTATTTAATTAACTTCCCGAGCCCCTGGAAGCATGAAAATCACTTTAAACATGCTAATTTTAGCTCTAACACTGATGATTCACCTACAAATGTGAACTGACGTTCAAAAATAAAACATTTGAAAACGGACCATTTTCCACATTTCTGAAGCATGACGTAATGGGGGGGTGTTATCTCTTTTGTCGAAAATCAGCCGTTTTTGCTCGAACATTAAATGCCTCCAAATGGTATTTATTTCACTTCCCGGGGTGAAGAAACCCTTTTTGAGAACTCAGAGTGAGTAAATTGGCCATTTTCATGCACTTTTAACCATTCCATTAATCTTGTGTTTTGGGCCCCTGGAAGCATGAAAATCACTTTAAACATGCTAATTTTAGCTCTAACACTGATGATCCACCTACAAATGTGAACTGACGTTCAAAAATAAAACATTTGAAAACGGACCATTTTCCACATTTCTGAAGCATGACGTAATGGGGGGGTGTTATCTCTTTTGTCGAAAATCAGCCGTTTTTGCTCGAACATTAAATGCCTCCAAATGGTATTTAATTAACTTCCCGAGCCCCTGGAAGCATGAAAATCACTTTAAACATGCTAATTTTAGCTCTAACACTGATGATCCACCTACAAATGTGAACTGACGTTCAAAAATAAAACATTTGAAAACGGACCATTTTCCACATTTCTGAAGCATGACGTAATGGGGGGGTGTTATCTCTTTTGTCGAAAATCAGCCGTTTTTGCTCGAACATTAAATGCCTCCAAATGGTATTTAATTAACTTCCCGAGCCCCTGGAAGCATGAAAATCACTTTAAACATGCTAATTTTAGCTCTAACACTGATGATCCACCTACAAATGTGAACTGACGTTCAAAAATAAAACATTTGAAAACGGACCATTTTCCACATTTCTGAAGCATGACGTAATGGGGGGGTGTTATCTCTTTTGTCGAAAATCAGCCGTTTTTGCTCGAACATTAAATGCCTCCAAATGGTATTTATTTCACTTCCCGGGGTGAAGAAACCCTTTTTGAGAACTCAGAGTGAGTAAATTGTCCATTTTCATGCACTTTTAACCATTCCATTAATCTTGTGTTTTGGGCCCCTGGAAGCATGAAAATCACTTTAAACATGCTAATTTTAGCTCTAACACTGATGATCCACCTACAAATGTGAACTGACGTTCAAAAATAAAACATTTGAAAACGGACCATTTTCCACATTTCTGAAGCATGACGTAATTGGGGGGTGTTATCTCTTTTGTCGAAAATCAGCCGTTTTTGCTCGAACATTAAATGCCTCCAAATGGTATTTAATTAACTTCCCGAGCCCCTGGAAGCATGAAAATCACTTTAAACATGCTAATTTTAGCTCTAACACTGATGATCCACCTACAAATGTGAACTGACGTTCAAAAATAAAACATTTGAAAACGGACCATTTTCCACATTTCTGAAGCATGACGTAATGGGGGGGTGTTATCTCTTTTGTCGAAAATCAGCCGTTTTTGCTCGAACATTAAATGCCTCCAAATGGTATTTATTTCACTTCCCGGGGTGAAGAAACCCTTTTTGAGAACTCAGAGTGAGCAAATTGGCCATTTTCATGCACTTTTAACCATTCCATTAATCTTGTGTTTTGGGCCCCTGGAAGCATGAAAATCACTTTAAACATGCTAATTTTAGCTCTAACACTGATGATCCACCTACAAATGTGAACTGACGTTCAAAAATAAAACATTTGAAAACGGACCATTTTCCACATTTCTGAAGCATGACGTAATGGGGGGTGTTATCTCTTTTGTCGAAAATCAGCCGTTTTTGCTCGAACATTAAATGCCTCCAAATGGTATTTAATTAACTTCCCGAGCCCCTGGAAGCATGAAAATCACTTTAAACATGCTAATTTTAGCTCTAACACTGATGATCCACCTACAAATGTGAACTGACGTTCAAAAATAAAACATTTGAAAACGGACCATTTTCCACATTTCTGAAGCATGACGTAATGGGGGGGTGTTATCTCTTTTGTCGAAAATCAGCCGTTTTTGCTCGAACATTAAATGCCTCTAAATGGTATTTAATTAACTTCCCGAGCCCCTGGAAGCATGAAAATCACTTTAAACATGCTAATTTTAGCTCTAACACTGATGATTCACCTACAAATGTGAACTGACGTTCAAAAATAAAACATTTGAAAACGGACCATTTTCCACATTTCTGAAGCATGACGTAATGGGGGGGTGTTATCTCTTTTGTCGAAAATCAGCCGTTTTTGCTCGAACATTAAATGCCTCCAAATGGTATTTATTTCACTTCCCGGGGTGAAGAAACCCTTTTTGAGAACTCAGAGTGAGTAAATTGGCCATTTTCATGCACTTTTAACCATTCCATTAATCTTGTGTTTTGGGCCCCTGGAAGCATGAAAATCACTTTAAACATGCTAATTTTAGCTCTAACACTGATGATCCACCTACAAATGTGAACTGACGTTCAAAAATAAAACATTTGAAAACGGACCATTTTCCACATTTCTGAAGCATGACGTAATGGGGGGGTGTTATCTCTTTTGTCGAAAATCAGCCGTTTTTGCTCGAACATTAAATGCCTCCAAATGGTATTTAATTAACTTCCCGAGCCCCTGGAAGCATGAAAATCACTTTAAACATGCTAATTTTAGCTCTAACACTGATGATCCACCTACAAATGTGAACTGACGTTCAAAAATAAAACATTTGAAAACGGACCATTTTCCACATTTCTGAAGCATGACGTAATGGGGGGGTGTTATCTCTTTTGTCGAAAATCAGCCGTTTTTGCTCGAACATTAAATGCCTCCAAATGGTATTTAATTAACTTCCCGAGCCCCTGGAAGCATGAAAATCACTTTAAACATGCTAATTTTAGCTCTAACACTGATGATCCACCTACAAATGTGAACTGACGTTCAAAAATAAAACATTTGAAAACGGACCATTTTCCACATTTCTGAAGCATGACGTAATGGGGGGGGTGTTATCTCTTTTGTCGAAAATCAGCCGTTTTTGCTCGAACATTAAATGCCTCCAAATGGTATTTAATTAACTTCCCGGGGTGAAGAAACCCTTTTTGAGAACTCAGAGTGAGTAAATTGGCCATTTTCATGCACTTTTAACCATTCCATAAATCTTGTGTTTTGGGCCCCTGGAAGCATGAAAATCACTTTAAACATGCTAATTTTAGCTCTAACACTGATGATCCACGTACAAATGTGAACTGACGTTCAAAAATAAAACATTTGAAAACGGACCATTTTCCCCATTTCTGAAGCATGACGTAATGGGGGGGTGTTATCTCTTTTGTCGAAAATCAGCCGTTTTTGCTCGAACATTAAATGCCTCCAAATGGTATTTAATTAACTTCCCGGGGTGAAGAAACCCTTTTTGAGAACTCAGAGTGAGTAAATTGGCCATTTTCATGCACTTTTAACCATTCCATAAATCTTGTGTTTTGGGCCCCTGGAAGCATGAAAATCACTTTAAACATGCTAATTTTAGCTCTAACACTGATGATCCACCTACAAATGTGAACTGACGTTCAAAAATAAAACATTTGAAAACGGACCATTTTCCACATTTCTGAAGCATGACGTAATGGGGGGTGTTATCTCTTTTGTCGAAAATCAGCCGTTTTTGCTCGAACATTAAATGCCTCCAAATGGTATTTATTTCACTTCCCGAGCCCCTGGAAGCATGAAAATCACTTTAAACATGCTAATTTTAGCTCTAACACTGATGATCCACCTACAAATGTGAACTGACGTTCAAAAATAAAACATTTGAAAACGGACCATTTTCCACATTTCTGAAGCATGACGTAATGGGGGGGTGTTATCTCTTTTGTCGAAAATCAGCCGTTTTTGCTCGAACATTAAATGCCTCTAAATGGTATTTAATTAACTTCCCGAGCCCCTGGAAGCATGAAAATCACTTTAAACATGCTAATTTTAGCTCTAACACTGATGATTCACCTACAAATGTGAACTGACGTTCAAAAATAAAACATTTGAAAACGGACCATTTTCCACATTTCTGAAGCATGACGTAATGGGGGGGTGTTATCTCTTTTGTCGAAAATCAGCCGTTTTTGCTCGAACATTAAATGCCTCCAAATGGTATTTATTTCACTTCCCGGGGTGAAGAAACCCTTTTTGAGAACTCAGAGTGAGTAAATTGGCCATTTTCATGCACTTTTAACCATTCCATTAATCTTGTGTTTTGGGCCCCTGGAAGCATGAAAATCACTTTAAACATGCTAATTTTAGCTCTAACACTGATGATCCACCTACAAATGTGAACTGACGTTCAAAAATAAAACATTTGAAAACGGACCATTTTCCACATTTCTGAAGCATGACGTAATTGGGGGGTGTTATCTCTTTTGTCGAAAATCAGCCGTTTTTGCTCGAACATTAAATGCCTCCAAATGGTATTTATTTCACTTCCCGGGGTGAAGAAACCCTTTTTGAGAACTCAGAGTGAGTAAATTGGCCATTTTCATGCACTTTTAACCATTCCATTAATCTTGTGTTTTGGGCCCCTGGAAGCATGAAAATCACTTTAAACATGCTAATTTTAGCTCTAACACTGATGATCCACCTACAAATGTGAACTGACGTTCAAAAATAAAACATTTGAAAACGGACCATTTTCCACATTTCTGAAGCATGACGTAATGGGGGGGTGTTATCTCTTTTGTCGAAAATCAGCCGTTTTTGCTCGAACATTAAATGCCTCCAAATGGTATTTATTTCACTTCCCGGGGTGAAGAAACCCTTTTTGAGAACTCAGAGTGAGTAAATTGGCCATTTTCATGCACTTTTAACCATTCCATTAATCTTGTGTTTTGGGCCCCTGGAAGCATGAAAATCACTTTAAACATGCTAATTTTAGCTCTAACACTGATGATCCACGTACAAATGTGAACTGACGTTCAAAAATAAAACATTTGAAAACGGACCATTTTCCACATTTCTGAAGCATGACGTAATGGGGGGTGTTATCTCTTTTGTCGAAAATCAGCCGTTTTTGCTCGAACATTAAATCCCTCCAAATGGTATTTAATTAACTTCCCGGGGTGAAGAAACCCTTTTTGAGAACTCAGAGTGAGTAAATTGGCCATTTTCATGCACTTTTAACCATTCCATAAATCTTGTGTTTTGGGCCCCTGGAAGCATGAAAATCACTTTAAACATGCTAATTTTAGCTCTAACACTGATGATCCACCTACAAATGTGAACTGACGTTCAAAAATAAAACATTTGAAAACGGACCATTTTCCACATTTCTGAAGCATGACGTAATGGGGGGTGTTATCTCTTTTGTCGAAAATCAGCCGTTTTTGCTCGAACATTAAATGCCTCCAAATGGTATTTATTTCACTTCCCGAGCCCCTGGAAGCATGAAAATCACTTTAAACATGCTAATTTTAGCTCTAACACTGATGATCCACCTACAAATGTGAACTGACGTTCAAAAATAAAACATTTGAAAACGGACCATTTTCCACATTTCTGAAGCATGACGTAATGGGGGGTGTTATCTCTTTTGTCGAAAATCAGCCGTTTTTGCTCGAACATTAAATGCCTCCAAATGGTATTTATTTCACTTCCCGAGCCCCTGGAAGCATGAAAATCACTTTAAACATGCTAATTTTAGCTCTAACACTGATGATCCACCTACAAATGTGAAATGACGCTCAAAAATAAAACATTTGAAAACGGACCATTTTCCACATTTCTGAAGCATGACGTAATGGGGGGGTGTTATCTCTTTTGTCGAAAATCAGCCGTTTTTGCTCGAACATTAAATGCCTCCAAATGGTATTTATTTCACTTCCCGGGGTGAAGAAACCCTTTTTGAGAACTCAGAGTGAGTAAATTGGCCATTTTCATGCACTTTTAACCATTCCATTAATCTTGTGTTTTGGGCCCCTGGAAGCATGAAAATCACTTTAAACATGCTAATTTTAGCTCTAACACTGATGATCCACCTACAAATGTGAACTGACGTTCAAAAATAAAACATTTGAAAACGGACCATTTTCCACATTTCTGAAGCATGACGTAATTGGGGGGTGTTATCTCTTTTGTCGAAAATCAGCCGTTTTTGCTCGAACATTAAATGCCTCCAAATGGTATTTATTTCACTTCCCGAGCCCCTGGAAGCATGAAAATCACTTTAAACATGCTAATTTTAGCTCTAACACTGATGATCCACCTACAAATGTGAACTGACGTTCAAAAATAAAACATTTGAAAACGGACCATTTTCCACATTTCTGAAGCATGACGTAATGGGGGGGTGTTATCTCTTTTGTCGAAAATCAGCCGTTTTTGCTCGAACATTAAATGCCTCCAAATCGTATTTAATTAACTTCCCGGGGTGAAGAAACCCTTTTTGAGAACTCAGAGTGAGTAAATTGGCCATTTTCATGCACTTTTAACCATTCCATAAATCTTGTGTTTTGGGCCCCTGGAAGCATGAAAATCACTTTAAACATGCTAATTTTAGCTCTAACACTGATGATCCACCTACAAATGTGAACTGACGTTCAAAAATAAAACATTTGAAAACGGACCATTTTCCACATTTCTGAAGCATGACGTAATTGGGGGGTGTTATCTCTTTTGTCGAAAATCAGCCGTTTTTGCTCGAACATTAAATGCCTCCAAATGGTATTTAATTAACTTCCCGAGCCCCTGGAAGCATGAAAATCACTTTAAACATGCTAATTTTAGCTCTAACACTGATGATCCACCTACAAATGTGAACTGACGTTCAAAAATAAAACATTTGAAAACGGACCATTTTCCACATTTCTGAAGCATGACGTAATGGGGGGGGTGTTATCTCTTTTGTCGAAAATCAGCCGTTTTTGCTCGAACATTAAATGCCTCCAAATGGTATTTAATTAACTTCCCGAGCCCCTGGAAGCATGAAAATCACTTTAAACATGCTAATTTTAGCTCTAACACTGATGATCCACCTACAAATGTGAACTGACGTTCAAAAATAAAACATTTGAAAACGGACCATTTTCCACATTTCTGAAGCATGACGTAATGGGGGGGTGTTATCTCTTTTGTCGAAAATCAGCCGTTTTTGCTCGAACATTAAATGCCTCCAAATGGTATTTATTTCACTTCCCGGGGTGAAGAAACCCTTTTTGAGAACTCAGAGTGAGTAAATTGGCCATTTTCATGCACTTTTAACCATTCCATTAATCTTGTGTTTTGGGCCCCTGGAAGCATGAAAATCACTTTAAACATGCTAATTTTAGCTCTAACACTGATGATCCACCTACAAATGTGAACTGACGTTCAAAAATAAAACATTTGAAAACGGACCATTTTCCACATTTCTGAAGCATGACGTAATGGGGGGGTGAAATCTCTTTTGTCGAAAATCAACCGTTTTTGCTCGAACATTAAATGCCTCCAAATGGTATTTAATTAACTTCCCGAGCCCCTGGAAGCATGAAAATCACTTTAAACATGCTAATTTTAGCTCTAACACTGATGATCCACCTACAAATGTGAACTGACGTTCAAAAATAAAACATTTGAAAACGGACCATTTTCCACATTTCTGAAGCATGACGTAATGGGGGGGTGTTATCTCTTTTGTCGAAAATCAGCCGTTTTTGCTCGAACATTAAATGCCTCCAAATGGTATTTAATTAACTTCCCGAGCCCCTGGAAGCATGAAAATCACTTTAAACATGCTAATTTTAGCTCTAACACTGATGATCCACCTACAAATGTGAACTGACGTTCAAAAATAAAACATTTGAAAACGGACCATTTTCCACATTTCTGAAGCATGACGTAATGGGGGGGTGTTATCTCTTTTGTCGAAAATCAGCCGTTTTTGCTCGAACATTAAATGCCTCCAAATGGTATTTATTTCACTTCCCGGGGTGAAGAAACCCTTTTTGAGAACTCAGAGTGAGCAAATTGGCCATTTTCATGCACTTTTAACCATTCCATTAATCTTGTGTTTTGGGCCCCTGGAAGCATGAAAATCACTTTAAACATGCTAATTTTAGCTCTAACACTGATGATCCACCTACAAATGTGAACTGACGTTCAAAAATAAAACATTTGAAAACGGACCATTTTCCACATTTCTGAAGCATGACGTAATGGGGGGGTGTTATCTCTTTTGTCGAAAATCAGCCGTTTTTGCTCGAACATTAAATGCCTCCAAATGGTATTTAATTAACTTCCCGAGCCCCTGGAAGCATGAAAATCACTTTAAACATGCTAATTTTAGCTCTAACACTGATGATCCACCTACAAATGTGAACTGACGTTCAAAAATAAAACATTTGAAAACGGACCATTTTTCACATTTCTAAAGCATGACGTAATGGGGGGGTGTTATCTCTTTTGTCAAAAATCAGCCGTTTTTGCTCGAACATTAAATGCCTCCAAATGGTATTTATTTCACTTCCCGAGCCCCTGGAAGCATGAAAATCACTTTAAACATGCTAATTTTAGCTCTAACACTGATGATCCACCTACAAATGTGAACTGACGTTCAAAAATAAAACATTTGAAAACGGACCATTTTCCACATTTCTGAAGCATGACGTAATGGGGGGGTGTTATCTCTTTTGTCGAAAATCAGCCGTTTTTGCTCGAACATTAAATGCCTCCAAATGGTATTTATTTCACTTCCCGGGGTGAAGAAACCCTTTTTGAGAACTCAGAGTAAGTAAATTGGCCATTTTCATGCACTTTTAACCATTCCATTAATCTTGTGTTTTGGGCCCCTGGAAGCATGAAAATCACTTTAAACATGCTAATTTTAGCTCTAACACTGATGATCCACCTACAAATGTGAACTGACGTTCAAAAATAAAACATTTGAAAACGGACCATTTTCCACATTTCTGAAGCATGACGTAATGGGGGCGTGTTATCTCTTTTGTCGAAAATCAGCCGTTTTTGCTCGAACATTAACTGCCTCCAAATGGTATTTAATTGACTCCTCGGGGTGAAGAAACCCTTTTTGAGAACTCAGAGTGAGTAAATTGGCCATTTTCATGCACTTTTAACCATTCCATAAATCTTGTGTTTTGGGCCCCTGGAAGCATGAAAATCACTTTAAACATGCTAATTTTAGCTCTAACACTGATGATCCACCTACAAATGTGAACTGACGTTCAAAAATAAAACATTTGAAAACGGACCATTTTCCACATTTCTGAAGCATGACGTAATGGGGGGGGTGTTATCTCTTTTGTCGAAAATCAGCCGTTTTTGCTCGAACTTTCAATGCCTCCAAATGGTATTTAATTAACTTCCCGAGCCCCTGGAAGCATGAAAATCACTTTAAACATGCTAATTTTAGCTCTAACACTGATGATCCACCTACAAATGTGAACTGACGTTCAAAAATAAAACATTTGAAAACGGACCATTTTCCACATTTCTGAAGCATGACGTAATGGGGGGGTGTTATCTCTTTTGTCGAAAATCAGCCGTTTTTGCTCGAACATTAAATGCCTCCAAATGGTATTTAATTAACTTCCCGAGCCCCTGGAAGCATGAAAATCACTTTAAACATGCTAATTTTAGCTCTAACACTGATGATCCACCTACAAATGTGAACTGACGTTCAAAAATAAAACATTTGAAAACGGACCATTTTTTTCTACATTTCTGAAGCATGACGTAATGGGGGGGTGTTATCTCTTTTGTCGAAAATCAGCCGTTTTTGCTCGAACATTAAATGCCTCCAAATGGTATTTAATTAACTTCCCGGGGTGAAGAAACCCTTTTTGAGAACTCAGAGTGAGTAAATTGGCCATTTTCATGCACTTTTAACCATTCCATAAATCTTGTGTTTTGGGCCCCTGGAAGCATGAAAATCACTTTAAACATGCTAATTTTAGCTCTAACACTGATGATCCACCTACAAATGTGAACTGACGTTCAAAAATAAAACATTTGAAAACGGACCATTTTCCACATTTCTGAAGCATGACGTAATTGGGGGGTGTTATCTCTTTTGTCGAAAATCAGCCGTTTTTGCTCGAACATTAAATGCCTCCAAATGGTATTTAATTAACTTCCCGAGCCCCTGGAAGCATGAAAATCACTTTAAACATGCTAATTTTAGCTCTAACACTGATGATCCACCTACAAATGTGAACTGACGTTCAAAAATAAAACATTTGAAAACGGACCATTTTCCACATTTCTGAAGCATGACGTAATGGGGGGGGTGTTATCTCTTTTGTCGAAAATCAGCCGTTTTTGCTCGAACATTAAATGCCTCCAAATGGTATTTAATTAACTTCCCGAGCCCCTGGAAGCATGAAAATCACTTTAAACATGCTAATTTTAGCTCTAACACTGATGATCCACCTACAAATGTGAACTGACGTTCAAAAATAAAACATTTGAAAACGGACCATTTTCCACATTTCTGAAGCATGACGTAATGGGGGGGTGTTATCTCTTTTGTCGAAAATCAGCCGTTTTTGCTCGAACATTAAATGCCTCCAAATGGTATTTATTTCACTTCCCGGGGTGAAGAAACCCTTTTTGAGAACTCAGAGTGAGTAAATTGGCCATTTTCATGCACTTTTAACCATTCCATTAATCTTGTGTTTTGGGCCCCTGGAAGCATGAAAATCACTTTAAACATGCTAATTTTAGCTCTAACACTGATGATCCACCTACAAATGTGAACTGACGTTCAAAAATAAAACATTTGAAAACGGACCATTTTCCACATTTCTGAAGCATGACGTAATGGGGGGGTGTTATCTCTTTTGTCGAAAATCAACCGTTTTTGCTCGAACATTAAATGCCTCCAAATGGTATTTAATTAACTTCCCGAGCCCCTGGAAGCATGAAAATCACTTTAAACATGCTAATTTTAGCTCTAACACTGATGATCCACCTACAAATGTGAACTGACGTTCAAAAATAAAACATTTGAAAACGGACCATTTTCCACATTTCTGAAGCATGACGTAATGGGGGGGTGTTATCTCTTTTGTCGAAAATCAGCCGTTTTTGCTCGAACATTAAATGCCTCCAAATGGTATTTAATTAACTTCCCGAGCCCCTGGAAGCATGAAAATCACTTTAAACATGCTAATTTTAGCTCTAACACTGATGATCCACCTACAAATGTGAACTGACGTTCAAAAATAAAA
Source organism: Lissotriton vulgaris (assembly GCF_964263255.1). Lineage (NCBI taxonomy): Eukaryota > Metazoa > Chordata > Amphibia > Caudata > Salamandridae > Lissotriton > Lissotriton vulgaris. The sequence continues at coordinate 110,712 of NW_028254096.1, forward strand.
CATTTGAAAACGGACCATTTTCCACATTTCTGAAGCATGACGTAATGGGGGGGTGTTATCTCTTTTGTCGAAAATCAGCCGTTTTTGCTCGAACATTAAATGCCTCCAAATGGTATTTAATTAACTTCCCGAGCCCCTGGAAGCATGAAAATCACTTTAAACATGCTAATTTTAGCTCTAACACTGATGATCCACCTACAAATGTGAACTGACGTTCAAAAATAAAACATTTGAAAACGGACCATTTTCCACATTTCTGAAGCATGACGTAATGGGGGGGTGTTATCTCTTTTGTCGAAAATCAGCCGTTTTTGCTCGAACATTATATGCCTCCAAATGGTATTTAATTAACTTCCCGGGGTGAAGAAACCCTTTTTGAGAACTCAGAGTGAGTAAATTGGCCATTTTCATGCACTTTTAACCATTCCATAAAACTTGTGTTTTGGGCCCCTGGAAGCATGAAAATCACTTTAAACATGCTAATTTTAGCTCTAACACTGATGATCCACCTACAAAGGTGAACTGACGTTCAAAAATAAAACATTTGAAAACGGACCATTTTCCACATTTCTGAAGCATGACGTAATGGGGGGGTGTTATCTCTTTTGTCGAAAATCAGCCGTTTTTGCTCGAACATTAAATGCCTCCAAATGGTATTTATTTCACTTCCCGGGGTGAAGAAACCCTTTTTGAGAACTCAGAGTGAGCAAATTGGCCATTTTCATGCACTTTTAACCATTCCATTAATCTTGTGTTTTGGGCCCCTGGAAGCATGAAAATCACTTTAAACATGCTAATTTTAGCTCTAACACTGATGATCCACCTACAAATGTGAACTGACGTTCAAAAATAAAACATTTGAAAACGGACCATTTTCCACATTTCTGAAGCATGACGTAATGGGGGGGTGTTATCTCTTTTGTCGAAAATCAGCCGTTTTTGCTCGAACATTAAATGCCTCCAAATGGTATTTAATTAACTTCCCGAGCCCCTGGAAGCATGAAAATCACTTTAAACATGCTAATTTTAGCTCTAACACTGATGATCCACCTACAAATGTGAACTGACGTTCAAAAATAAAACATTTGAAAACGGACCATTTTTCACATTTCTAAAGCATGACGTAATGGGGGGGTGTTATCTCTTTTGTCAAAAATCAGCCGTTTTTGCTCGAACATTAAATGCCTCCAAATGGTATTTATTTCACTTCCCGAGCCCCTGGAAGCATGAAAATCACTTTAAACATGCTAATTTTAGCTCTAACACTGATGATCCACCTACAAATGTGAACTGACGTTCAAAAATAAAACATTTGAAAACGGACCATTTTCCACATTTCTGAAGCATGACGTAATGGGGGGGTGTTATCTCTTTTGTCGAAAATCAGCCGTTTTTGCTCGAACATTAAATGCCTCCAAATGGTATTTATTTCACTTCCCGGGGTGAAGAAACCCTTTTTGAGAACTCAGAGTGAGTAAATTGGCCATTTTCATGCACTTTTAACCATTCCATTAATCTTGTGTTTTGGGCCCCTGGAAGCATGAAAATCACTTTAAACATGCTAATTTTAGCTCTAACACTGATGATCCACCTACAAATGTGAACTGACGTTCAAAAATAAAACATTTGAAAACGGACCATTTTCCACATTTCTGAAGCATGACGTAATGGGGGGGTGTTATCTCTTTTGTCGAAAATCAGCCGTTTTTGCTCGAACATTAAATGCCTCCAAATGGTATTTAATTAACTTCCCGAGCCCCTGGAAGCATGAAAATCACTTTAAACATGCTAATTTTAGCTCTAACACTGATGATCCACCTACAAATGTGAACTGACGTTCAAAAATAAAACATTTGAAAACGGACCATTTTCCACATTTCTGAAGCATGACGTAATGGGGGCGTGTTATCTCTTTTGTCGAAAATCAGCCGTTTTTGCTCGAACATTAAATGCCTCCAAATGGTATTTAATTGACTTCCCGGGGTGAAGAAACCCTTTTTGAGAACTCAGAGTGAGTAAATTGGCCATTTTCATGCACTTTTAACCATTCCATAAATCTTGTGTTTTGGGCCCCTGGAAGCATGAAAATCACTTTAAACATGCTAATTTTAGCTCTAACACTGATGATCCACCTACAAATGTGAACTGACGTTCAAAAATAAAACATTTGAAAACGGACCATTTTCCACATTTCTGAAGCATGACGTAATGGGGGGGGTGTTATCTCTTTTGTCGAAAATCAGCCGTTTTTGCTCGAACATTCAATGCCTCCAAATGGTATTTAATTAACTTCCCGAGACCCTGGAAGCATGAAAATCACTTTAAACATGCTAATTTTAGCTCTAACACTGATGATCCACCTACAAATGTGAACTGACGTTCAAAAATAAAACATTTGAAAACGGACCATTTTCCACATTTCTGAAGCATGACGTAATGGGGGGGTGTTATCTCTTTTGTCGAAAATCAGCCGTTTTTGCTCGAACATTAAATGCCTCCAAATGGTATTTAATTAACTTCCCGAGCCCCTGGAAGCATGAAAATCACTTTAAACATGCTAATTTTAGCTCTAACACTGATGATCCACCTACAAATGTGAACTGACGTTCAAAAATAAAACATTTGAAAACGGACCATTTTCCACATTTCTGAAGCATGACGTAATGGGGGGGTGTTATCTCTTTTGTCGAAAATCAGCCGTTTTTGCTTGAACATTAAATGCCTCCAAATGGTATTTAATTAACTTCCCGGGGTGAAGAAACCCTTTTTGAGATCTCAGAGTGAGTAAATTGGCCATTTTCATGCACTTTTAACCATTCCATAAATCTTGTGTTTTGGGCCCCTGGAAGCATGAAAATCACTTTAAACATGCTAATTTTAGCTCTAACACTGATGATCCACCTACAAATGTGAACTGACGTTCAAAAATAAAACATTTGAAAACGGACCATTTTCCACATTTCTGAAGCATGACGTAATGGGGGGGTGTTATCTCTTTTGTCGAAAATCAGCCGTTTTTGCTCGAACATTAAATGCCTCCAAATGGTATTTAATTAACTTCCCGAGCCCCTGGAAGCATGAAAATCACTTTAAACATGCTAATTTTAGCTCTAACACTGATGATCCACCTACAAATGTGAACTGACGTTCAAAAATAAAACATTTGAAAACGGACCATTTTCCACATTTCTGAAGCATGACGTAATGGGGGGGTGTTATCTCTTTTGTCGAAAATCAGCCGTTTTTGCTCGAACATTAAATGCCTCCAAATGGTATTTATTTCACTTCCCGGGGTGAAGAAACCCTTTTTGAGAACTCAGAGTGAGTAAATTGTCCATTTTCATGCACTTTTAACCATTCCATTAATCTTGTGTTTTGGGCCCCTGGAAGCATGAAAATCACTTTAAACATGCTAATTTTAGCTCTAACACTGATGATCCACGTACAAATGTGAACTGACGTTCAAAAATAAAACATTTGAAAACGGACCATTTTCCACATTTCTGAAGCATGACGTAATGGGGGGGTGTTATCTCTTTTGTCGAAAATCAGCCGTTTTTGCTCGAACATTAAATCCCTCCAAATGGTATTTAATTAACTTCCCGGGGTGAAGAAACCCTTTTTGAGAACTCAGAGTGAGTAAATTGGCCATTTTCATGCACTTTTAACCATTCCATAAATCTTGTGTTTTGGGCCCCTGGAAGCATGAAAATCACTTTAAACATGCTAATTTTAGCTCTAACACTGATGATCCACCTACAAATGTGAACTGACGTTCAAAAATAAAACATTTGAAAACGGACCATTTTCCACATTTCTGAAGCATGACGTAATGGGGGGTGTTATCTCTTTTGTCGAAAATCAGCCGTTTTTGCTCGAACATTAAATGCCTCCAAATGGTATTTATTTCACTTCCCGAGCCCCTGGAAGCATGAAAATCACTTTAAACATGCTAATTTTAGCTCTAACACTGATGATCCACCTACAAATGTGAACTGACGTTCAAAAATAAAACATTTGAAAACGGACCATTTTCCACATTTCTGAAGCATGACGTAATGGGGGGTGTTATCTCTTTTGTCGAAAATCAGCCGTTTTTGCTCGAACATTAAATGCCTCCAAATGGTATTTATTTCACTTCCCGAGCCCCTGGAAGCATGAAAATCACTTTAAACATGCTAATTTTAGCTCTAACACTGATGATCCACCTACAAATGTGAAATGACGCTCAAAAATAAAACATTTGAAAACGGACCATTTTCCACATTTCTGAAGCATGACGTAATGGGGGGGTGTTATCTCTTTTGTCGAAAATCAGCCGTTTTTGCTCGAACATTAAATGCCTCCAAATGGTATTTATTTCACTTCCCGGGGTGAAGAAACCCTTTTTGAGAACTCAGAGTGAGTAAATTGGCCATTTTCATGCACTTTTAACCATTCCATTAATCTTGTGTTTTGGGCCCCTGGAAGCATGAAAATCACTTTAAACATGCTAATTTTAGCTCTAACACTGATGATCCACCTACAAATGTGAACTGACGTTCAAAAATAAAACATTTGAAAACGGACCATTTTCCACATTTCTGAAGCATGACGTAATTGGGGGGTGTTATCTCTTTTGTCGAAAATCAGCCGTTTTTGCTCGAACATTAAATGCCTCCAAATGGTATTTATTTCACTTCCCGAGCCCCTGGAAGCATGAAAATCACTTTAAACATGCTAATTTTAGCTCTAACACTGATGATCCACCTACAAATGTGAACTGACGTTCAAAAATAAAACATTTGAAAACGGACCATTTTCCACATTTCTGAAGCATGACGTAATGGGGGGGTGTTATCTCTTTTGTCGAAAATCAGCCGTTTTTGCTCGAACATTAAATGCCTCCAAATCGTATTTAATTAACTTCCCGGGGTGAAGAAACCCTTTTTGAGAACTCAGAGTGAGTAAATTGGCCATTTTCATGCACTTTTAACCATTCCATAAATCTTGTGTTTTGGGCCCCTGGAAGCATGAAAATCACTTTAAACATGCTAATTTTAGCTCTAACACTGATGATCCACCTACAAATGTGAACTGACGTTCAAAAATAAAACATTTGAAAACGGACCATTTTCCACATTTCTGAAGCATGACGTAATTGGGGGGTGTTATCTCTTTTGTCGAAAATCAGCCGTTTTTGCTCGAACATTAAATGCCTCCAAATGGTATTTAATTAACTTCCCGAGCCCCTGGAAGCATGAAAATCACTTTAAACATGCTAATTTTAGCTCTAACACTGATGATCCACCTACAAATGTGAACTGACGTTCAAAAATAAAACATTTGAAAACGGACCATTTTCCACATTTCTGAAGCATGACGTAATGGGGGGGGTGTTATCTCTTTTGTCGAAAATCAGCCGTTTTTGCTCGAACATTAAATGCCTCCAAATGGTATTTAATTAACTTCCCGAGCCCCTGGAAGCATGAAAATCACTTTAAACATGCTAATTTTAGCTCTAACACTGATGATCCACCTACAAATGTGAACTGACGTTCAAAAATAAAACATTTGAAAACGGACCATTTTCCACATTTCTGAAGCATGACGTAATGGGGGGGTGTTATCTCTTTTGTCGAAAATCAGCCGTTTTTGCTCGAACATTAAATGCCTCCAAATGGTATTTATTTCACTTCCCGGGGTGAAGAAACCCTTTTTGAGAACTCAGAGTGAGTAAATTGGCCATTTTCATGCACTTTTAACCATTCCATTAATCTTGTGTTTTGGGCCCCTGGAAGCATGAAAATCACTTTAAACATGCTAATTTTAGCTCTAACACTGATGATCCACCTACAAATGTGAACTGACGTTCAAAAATAAAACATTTGAAAACGGACCATTTTCCACATTTCTGAAGCATGACGTAATGGGGGGGTGAAATCTCTTTTGTCGAAAATCAACCGTTTTTGCTCGAACATTAAATGCCTCCAAATGGTATTTAATTAACTTCCCGAGCCCCTGGAAGCATGAAAATCACTTTAAACATGCTAATTTTAGCTCTAACACTGATGATCCACCTACAAATGTGAACTGACGTTCAAAAATAAAACATTTGAAAACGGACCATTTTCCACATTTCTGAAGCATGACGTAATGGGGGGGTGTTATCTCTTTTGTCGAAAATCAGCCGTTTTTGCTCGAACATTAAATGCCTCCAAATGGTATTTAATTAACTTCCCGAGCCCCTGGAAGCATGAAAATCACTTTAAACATGCTAATTTTAGCTCTAACACTGATGATCCACCTACAAATGTGAACTGACGTTCAAAAATAAAACATTTGAAAACGGACCATTTTCCACATTTCTGAAGCATGACGTAATGGGGGGGTGTTATCTCTTTTGTCGAAAATCAGCCGTTTTTGCTCGAACATTAAATGCCTCCAAATGGTATTTATTTCACTTCCCGGGGTGAAGAAACCCTTTTTGAGAACTCAGAGTGAGCAAATTGGCCATTTTCATGCACTTTTAACCATTCCATTAATCTTGTGTTTTGGGCCCCTGGAAGCATGAAAATCACTTTAAACATGCTAATTTTAGCTCTAACACTGATGATCCACCTACAAATGTGAACTGACGTTCAAAAATAAAACATTTGAAAACGGACCATTTTCCACATTTCTGAAGCATGACGTAATGGGGGGGTGTTATCTCTTTTGTCGAAAATCAGCCGTTTTTGCTCGAACATTAAATGCCTCCAAATGGTATTTAATTAACTTCCCGAGCCCCTGGAAGCATGAAAATCACTTTAAACATGCTAATTTTAGCTCTAACACTGATGATCCACCTACAAATGTGAACTGACGTTCAAAAATAAAACATTTGAAAACGGACCATTTTTCACATTTCTAAAGCATGACGTAATGGGGGGGTGTTATCTCTTTTGTCAAAAATCAGCCGTTTTTGCTCGAACATTAAATGCCTCCAAATGGTATTTATTTCACTTCCCGAGCCCCTGGAAGCATGAAAATCACTTTAAACATGCTAATTTTAGCTCTAACACTGATGATCCACCTACAAATGTGAACTGACGTTCAAAAATAAAACATTTGAAAACGGACCATTTTCCACATTTCTGAAGCATGACGTAATGGGGGGGTGTTATCTCTTTTGTCGAAAATCAGCCGTTTTTGCTCGAACATTAAATGCCTCCAAATGGTATTTATTTCACTTCCCGGGGTGAAGAAACCCTTTTTGAGAACTCAGAGTAAGTAAATTGGCCATTTTCATGCACTTTTAACCATTCCATTAATCTTGTGTTTTGGGCCCCTGGAAGCATGAAAATCACTTTAAACATGCTAATTTTAGCTCTAACACTGATGATCCACCTACAAATGTGAACTGACGTTCAAAAATAAAACATTTGAAAACGGACCATTTTCCACATTTCTGAAGCATGACGTAATGGGGGGGTGTTATCTCTTTTGTCGAAAATCAGCCGTTTTTGCTCGAACATTAAATGCCTCCAAATGGTATTTAATTAACTTCCCGAGCCCCTGGAAGCATGAAAATCACTTTAAACATGCTAATTTTAGCTCTAACACTGATGATCCACCTACAAATGTGAACTGACGTTCAAAAATAAAACATTTGAAAACGGACCATTTTCCACATTTCTGAAGCATGACGTAATGGGGGCGTGTTATCTCTTTTGTCGAAAATCAGCCGTTTTTGCTCGAACATTAACTGCCTCCAAATGGTATTTAATTGACTCCTCGGGGTGAAGAAACCCTTTTTGAGAACTCAGAGTGAGTAAATTGGCCATTTTCATGCACTTTTAACCATTCCATAAATCTTGTGTTTTGGGCCCCTGGAAGCATGAAAATCACTTTAAACATGCTAATTTTAGCTCTAACACTGATGATCCACCTACAAATGTGAACTGACGTTCAAAAATAAAACATTTGAAAACGGACCATTTTCCACATTTCTGAAGCATGACGTAATGGGGGGGGTGTTATCTCTTTTGTCGAAAATCAGCCGTTTTTGCTCGAACTTTCAATGCCTCCAAATGGTATTTAATTAACTTCCCGAGCCCCTGGAAGCATGAAAATCACTTTAAACATGCTAATTTTAGCTCTAACACTGATGATCCACCTACAAATGTGAACTGACGTTCAAAAATAAAACATTTGAAAACGGACCATTTTCCACATTTCTGAAGCATGACGTAATGGGGGGGTGTTATCTCTTTTGTCGAAAATCAGCCGTTTTTGCTCGAACATTAAATGCCTCCAAATGGTATTTAATTAACTTCCCGAGCCCCTGGAAGCATGAAAATCACTTTAAACATGCTAATTTTAGCTCTAACACTGATGATCCACCTACAAATGTGAACTGACGTTCAAAAATAAAACATTTGAAAACGGACCATTTTTTTCTACATTTCTGAAGCATGACGTAATGGGGGGGTGTTATCTCTTTTGTCGAAAATCAGCCGTTTTTGCTCGAACATTAAATGCCTCCAAATGGTATTTAATTAACTTCCCGGGGTGAAGAAACCCTTTTTGAGAACTCAGAGTGAGTAAATTGGCCATTTTCATGCACTTTTAACCATTCCATAAATCTTGTGTTTTGGGCCCCTGGAAGCATGAAAATCACTTTAAACATGCTAATTTTAGCTCTAACACTGATGATCCACCTACAAATGTGAACTGACGTTCAAAAATAAAACATTTGAAAACGGACCATTTTCCACATTTCTGAAGCATGACGTAATTGGGGGGTGTTATCTCTTTTGTCGAAAATCAGCCGTTTTTGCTCGAACATTAAATGCCTCCAAATGGTATTTAATTAACTTCCCGAGCCCCTGGAAGCATGAAAATCACTTTAAACATGCTAATTTTAGCTCTAACACTGATGATCCACCTACAAATGTGAACTGACGTTCAAAAATAAAACATTTGAAAACGGACCATTTTCCACATTTCTGAAGCATGACGTAATGGGGGGGGTGTTATCTCTTTTGTCGAAAATCAGCCGTTTTTGCTCGAACATTAAATGCCTCCAAATGGTATTTAATTAACTTCCCGAGCCCCTGGAAGCATGAAAATCACTTTAAACATGCTAATTTTAGCTCTAACACTGATGATCCACCTACAAATGTGAACTGACGTTCAAAAATAAAACATTTGAAAACGGACCATTTTCCACATTTCTGAAGCATGACGTAATGGGGGGGTGTTATCTCTTTTGTCGAAAATCAGCCGTTTTTGCTCGAACATTAAATGCCTCCAAATGGTATTTATTTCACTTCCCGGGGTGAAGAAACCCTTTTTGAGAACTCAGAGTGAGTAAATTGGCCATTTTCATGCACTTTTAACCATTCCATTAATCTTGTGTTTTGGGCCCCTGGAAGCATGAAAATCACTTTAAACATGCTAATTTTAGCTCTAACACTGATGATCCACCTACAAATGTGAACTGACGTTCAAAAATAAAACATTTGAAAACGGACCATTTTCCACATTTCTGAAGCATGACGTAATGGGGGGGTGTTATCTCTTTTGTCGAAAATCAACCGTTTTTGCTCGAACATTAAATGCCTCCAAATGGTATTTAATTAACTTCCCGAGCCCCTGGAAGCATGAAAATCACTTTAAACATGCTAATTTTAGCTCTAACACTGATGATCCACCTACAAATGTGAACTGACGTTCAAAAATAAAACATTTGAAAACGGACCATTTTCCACATTTCTGAAGCATGACGTAATGGGGGGGTGTTATCTCTTTTGTCGAAAATCAGCCGTTTTTGCTCGAACATTAAATGCCTCCAAATGGTATTTAATTAACTTCCCGAGCCCCTGGAAGCATGAAAATCACTTTAAACATGCTAATTTTAGCTCTAACACTGATGATCCACCTACAAATGTGAACTGACGTTCAAAAATAAAACATTTGAAAACGGACCATTTTCCACATTTCTGAAGCATGACGTAATGGGGGGGTGTTATCTCTTTTGTCGAAAATCAGCCGTTTTTGCTCGAACATTAAATGCCTCCAAATGGTATTTAATTAACTTCCCGAGCCCCTGGAAGCATGAAAATCACTTTAAACATGCTAATTTTAGCTCTAACACTGATGATCCACCTACAAATGTGAACTGACGTTCAAAAATAAAACATTTGAAAACGGACCATTTTCCACATTTCTGAAGCATGACGTAATGGGGGGGTGTTATCTCTTTTGTCGAAAATCAGCCGTTTTTGCTCGAACATTATATGCCTCCAAATGGTATTTAATTAACTTCCCGGGGTGAAGAAACCCTTTTTGAGAACTCAGAGTGAGTAAATTGGCCATTTTCATGCACTTTTAACCATTCCATAAAACTTGTGTTTTGGGCCCCTGGAAGCATGAAAATCACTTTAAACATGCTAATTTTAGCTCTAACACTGATGATCCACCTACAAAGGTGAACTGACGTTCAAAAATAAAACATTTGAAAACGGACCATTTTCCACATTTCTGAAGCATGACGTAATGGGGGGGTGTTATCTCTTTTGTCGAAAATCAGCCGTTTTTGCTCGAACATTAAATGCCTCCAAATGGTATTTATTTCACTTCCCGGGGTGAAGAAACCCTTTTTGAGAACTCAGAGTGAGCAAATTGGCCATTTTCATGCACTTTTAACCATTCCATTAATCTTGTGTTTTGGGCCCCTGGAAGCATGAAAATCACTTTAAACATGCTAATTTTAGCTCTAACACTGATGATCCACCTACAAATGTGAACTGACGTTCAAAAATAAAACATTTGAAAACGGACCATTTTCCACATTTCTGAAGCATGACGTAATGGGGGGGTGTTATCTCTTTTGTCGAAAATCAGCCGTTTTTGCTCGAACATTAAATGCCTCCAAATGGTATTTAATTAACTTCCCGAGCCCCTGGAAGCATGAAAATCACTTTAAACATGCTAATTTTAGCTCTAACACTGATGATCCACCTACAAATGTGAACTGACGTTCAAAAATAAAACATTTGAAAACGGACCATTTTTCACATTTCTAAAGCATGACGTAATGGGGGGGTGTTATCTCTTTTGTCAAAAATCAGCCGTTTTTGCTCGAACATTAAATGCCTCCAAATGGTATTTATTTCACTTCCCGAGCCCCTGGAAGCATGAAAATCACTTTAAACATGCTAATTTTAGCTCTAACACTGATGATCCACCTACAAATGTGAACTGACGTTCAAAAATAAAACATTTGAAAACGGACCATTTTCCACATTTCTGAAGCATGACGTAATGGGGGGGTGTTATCTCTTTTGTCGAAAATCAGCCGTTTTTGCTCGAACATTAAATGCCTCCAAATGGTATTTATTTCACTTCCCGGGGTGAAGAAACCCTTTTTGAGAACTCAGAGTGAGTAAATTGGCCATTTTCATGCACTTTTAACCATTCCATTAATCTTGTGTTTTGGGCCCCTGGAAGCATGAAAATCACTTTAAACATGCTAATTTTAGCTCTAACACTGATGATCCACCTACAAATGTGAACTGACGTTCAAAAATAAAACATTTGAAAACGGACCATTTTCCACATTTCTGAAGCATGACGTAATGGGGGGGTGTTATCTCTTTTGTCGAAAATCAGCCGTTTTTGCTCGAACATTAAATGCCTCCAAATGGTATTTAATTAACTTCCCGAGCCCCTGGAAGCATGAAAATCACTTTAAACATGCTAATTTTAGCTCTAACACTGATGATCCACCTACAAATGTGAACTGACGTTCAAAAATAAAACATTTGAAAACGGACCATTTTCCACATTTCTGAAGCATGACGTAATGGGGGCGTGTTATCTCTTTTGTCGAAAATCAGCCGTTTTTGCTCGAACATTAAATGCCTCCAAATGGTATTTAATTGACTTCCCGGGGTGAAGAAACCCTTTTTGAGAACTCAGAGTGAGTAAATTGGCCATTTTCATGCACTTTTAACCATTCCATAAATCTTGTGTTTTGGGCCCCTGGAAGCATGAAAATCACTTTAAACATGCTAATTTTAGCTCTAACACTGATGATCCACCTACAAATGTGAACTGACGTTCAAAAATAAAACATTTGAAAACGGACCATTTTCCACATTTCTGAAGCATGACGTAATGGGGGGGGTGTTATCTCTTTTGTCGAAAATCAGCCGTTTTTGCTCGAACATTCAATGCCTCCAAATGGTATTTAATTAACTTCCCGAGACCCTGGAAGCATGAAAATCACTTTAAACATGCTAATTTTAGCTCTAACACTGATGATCCACCTACAAATGTGAACTGACGTTCAAAAATAAAACATTTGAAAACGGACCATTTTCCACATTTCTGAAGCATGACGTAATGGGGGGGTGTTATCTCTTTTGTCGAAAATCAGCCGTTTTTGCTCGAACATTAAATGCCTCCAAATGGTATTTAATTAACTTCCCGAGCCCCTGGAAGCATGAAAATCACTTTAAACATGCTAATTTTAGCTCTAACACTGATGATCCACCTACAAATGTGAACTGACGTTCAAAAATAAAACATTTGAAAACGGACCATTTTCCACATTTCTGAAGCATGACGTAATGGGGGGGTGTTATCTCTTTTGTCGAAAATCAGCCGTTTTTGCTTGAACATTAAATGCCTCCAAATGGTATTTAATTAACTTCCCGGGGTGAAGAAACCCTTTTTGAGATCTCAGAGTGAGTAAATTGGCCATTTTCATGCACTTTTAACCATTCCATAAATCTTGTGTTTTGGGCCCCTGGAAGCATGAAAATCACTTTAAACATGCTAATTTTAGCTCTAACACTGATGATCCACCTACAAATGTGAACTGACGTTCAAAAATAAAACATTTGAAAACGGACCATTTTCCACATTTCTGAAGCATGACGTAATGGGGGGGTGTTATCTCTTTTGTCGAAAATCAGCCGTTTTTGCTCGAACATTAAATGCCTCCAAATGGTATTTAATTAACTTCCCGAGCCCCTGGAAGCATGAAAATCACTTTAAACATGCTAATTTTAGCTCTAACACTGATGATCCACCTACAAATGTGAACTGACGTTCAAAAATAAAACATTTGAAAACGGACCATTTTCCACATTTCTGAAGCATGACGTAATGGGGGGGTGTTATCTCTTTTGTCGAAAATCAGCCGTTTTTGCTCGAACATTAAATGCCTCCAAATGGTATTTATTTCACTTCCCGGGGTGAAGAAACCCTTTTTGAGAACTCAGAGTGAGTAAATTGTCCATTTTCATGCACTTTTAACCATTCCATTAATCTTGTGTTTTGGGCCCCTGGAAGCATGAAAATCACTTTAAACATGCTAATTTTAGCTCTAACACTGATGATCCACCTACAAATGTGAACTGACGTTCAAAAATAAAACATTTGAAAACGGACCATTTTCCACATTTCTGAAGCATGACGTAATTGGGGGGTGTTATCTCTTTTGTCGAAAATCAGCCGTTTTTGCTCGAACATTAAATGCCTCCAAATGGTATTTAATTAACTTCCCGAGCCCCTGGAAGCATGAAAATCACTTTAAACATGCTAATTTTAGCTCTAACACTGATGATCCACCTACAAATGTGAACTGACGTTCAAAAATAAAACATTTGAAAACGGACCATTTTCCACATTTCTGAAGCATGACGTAATGGGGGGGTGTTATCTCTTTTGTCGAAAATCAGCCGTTTTTGCTCGAACATTAAATGCCTCCAAATGGTATTTATTTCACTTCCCGGGGTGAAGAAACCCTTTTTGAGAACTCAGAGTGAGCAAATTGGCCATTTTCATGCACTTTTAACCATTCCATTAATCTTGTGTTTTGGGCCCCTGGAAGCATGAAAATCACTTTAAACATGCTAATTTTAGCTCTAACACTGATGATCCACCTACAAATGTGAACTGACGTTCAAAAATAAAACATTTGAAAACGGACCATTTTCCACATTTCTGAAGCATGACGTAATGGGGGGTGTTATCTCTTTTGTCGAAAATCAGCCGTTTTTGCTCGAACATTAAATGCCTCCAAATGGTATTTAATTAACTTCCCGAGCCCCTGGAAGCATGAAAATCACTTTAAACATGCTAATTTTAGCTCTAACACTGATGATCCACCTACAAATGTGAACTGACGTTCAAAAATAAAACATTTGAAAACGGACCATTTTCCACATTTCTGAAGCATGACGTAATGGGGGGGTGTTATCTCTTTTGTCGAAAATCAGCCGTTTTTGCTCGAACATTAAATGCCTCCAAATGGTATTTAATTAACTTCCCGAGCCCCTGGAAGCATGAAAATCACTTTAAACATGCTAATTTTAGCTCTAACACTGATGATCCACCTACAAATGTGAACTGACGTTCAAAAATAAAACATTTGAAAACGGACCATTTTCCACATTTCTGAAGCATGACGTAATGGGGGGGGTGTTATCTCTTTTGTCGAAAATCAGCCGTTTTTGCTCGAACATTAAATGCCTCCAAATGGTATTTAATTAACTTCCCGGGGTGAAGAAACCCTTTTTGAGAACTCAGAGTGAGTAAATTGGCCATTTTCATGCACTTTTAACCATTCCATAAATCTTGTGTTTTGGGCCCCTGGAAGCATGAAAATCACTTTAAACATGCTAATTTTAGCTCTAACACTGATGATCCACGTACAAATGTGAACTGACGTTCAAAAATAAAACATTTGAAAACGGACCATTTTCCACATTTCTGAAGCATGACGTAATTGGGGGGTGTTATCTCTTTTGTCGAAAATCAGCCGTTTTTGCTCGATCATTAAATGCCTCCAAATGGTATTTAATTAACTTCCCGAGCCCCTGGAAGCATGAAAATCACTTTAAACATGCTAATTTTAGCTCTAACACTGATGATCCACCTACAAATGAGAACTGACGTTCAAAAATAAAACATTTGAAAACGGACCATTTTCCACATTTCTGAAGCATGACGTAATGGGGGGGTGTTATCTCTTTTGTCGAAAATCAGCCGTTTTTGCTCGAACATTAAATGCCTCCAAATGGTATTTAATTAACTTCCCGGGGTGAAGAAACCCTTTTTGAGAACTCAGAGTGAGTAAATTGGCCATTTTCATGCACTTTTAACCATTCCATAAATCTTGTGTTTTGGGCCCCTGGAAGCATGAAAATCACTTTAAACATGCTAATTTTAGCTCTAACACTGATGATCCACCTACAAATGTGAACTGACGTTCAAAAATAAAACATTTGAAAACGGACCATTTTCCACATTTCTGAAGCATGACGTAATGGGGGGTGTTATCTCTTTTGTCGAAAATCAGCCGTTTTTGCTCGAACATTAAATGCCTCCAAATGGTATTTATTTCACTTCCCGAGCCCCTGGAAGCATGAAAATCACTTTAAACATGCTAATTTTAGCTCTAACACTGATGATCCACCTACAAATGTGAACTGACGTTCAAAAATAAAACATTTGAAAACGGACCATTTTCCACATTTCTGAAGCATGACGTAATGGGGGGGTGTTATCTCTTTTGTCGAAAATCAGCCGTTTTTGCTCGAACATTAAATGCCTCTAAATGGTATTTAATTAACTTCCCGAGCCCCTGGAAGCATGAAAATCACTTTAAACATGCTAATTTTAGCTCTAACACTGATGATTCACCTACAAATGTGAACTGACGTTCAAAAATAAAACATTTGAAAACGGACCATTTTCCACATTTCTGAAGCATGACGTAATGGGGGGGTGTTATCTCTTTTGTCGAAAATCAGCCGTTTTTGCTCGAACATTAAATGCCTCCAAATGGTATTTATTTCACTTCCCGGGGTGAAGAAACCCTTTTTGAGAACTCAGAGTGAGTAAATTGGCCATTTTCATGCACTTTTAACCATTCCATTAATCTTGTGTTTTGGGCCCCTGGAAGCATGAAAATCACTTTAAACATGCTAATTTTAGCTCTAACACTGATGATCCACCTACAAATGTGAACTGACGTTCAAAAATAAAACATTTGAAAACTGACATTTTTCCACATTTCTGAAGCATGACGTAATGGGGGGGTGTTATCTCTTTTGTCGAAAATCAGCCGTTTTTGCTCGAACATTAAATGCCTCCAAATGGTATTTAATTAACTTCCCGGGGTGAAGAAACCCTTTTTGAGAACTCAGAGTGAGTAAATTGGCCATTTTCATGCACTTTTAACCATTCCATAAATCTTGTGTTTTGGGCCCCTGGAAGCATGAAAATCACTTTAAACATGCTAATTTTAGCTCTAACACTGATGATCCACCTACAAATGTGAACTGACGTTCAAAAATAAAACATTTGAAAACGGACCATTTTCCACATTTCTGAAGCATGACGTAATGGGGGGGTGTTATCTCTTTTGTCGAAAATCAGCCGTTTTTGCTCGAACATTAAATGCCTCCAAATGGTATTTAATTAACTTCCCGGGGTGAAGAAACCCTTTTTGAGAACTCAGAGTGAGTAAATTGGCCATTTTCATGCACTTTTAACCATTCCATAAATCTTGTGTTTTGGGCCCCTGGAAGCATGAAAATCACTTTAAACATGCTAATTTTAGCTCTAACACTGATGATCCACCTACAAATGTGAACTGACGTTCAAAAATAAAACATTTGAAAACGGACCATTTTCCACATTTCTGAAGCATGACGTAATTGGGGGGTGTTATCTCTTTTGTCGAAAATCAGCCGTTTTTGCTCGAACATTAAATGCCTCCAAATGGTATTTAATTAACTTCCCGAGCCCCTGGAAGCATGAAAATCACTTTAAACATGCTAATTTTAGCTCTAACACTGATGATCCACCTACAAATGTGAACTGACGTTCAAAAATAAAACATTTGAAAACGGACCATTTTCCACATTTCTGAAGCATGACGTAATGGGGGGGGTGTCATCTCTTTTGTCGAAAATCAGCCGTTTTTGCTCGAACATTAAATGCCTCCAAATGGTATTTAATTAACTTCCCGAGCCCCTGGAAGCATGAAAATCACTTTAAACATGCTAATTTTAGCTCTAACACTGATGATCCACCTACAAATGTGAACTGACGTTCAAAAATAAAACATTTGAAAACGGACCATTTTCCACATTTCTGAAGCATGACGTAATGGGGGGGTGTTATCTCTTTTGTCGAAAATCAGCCGTTTTTGCTCGAACATTAAATGCCTCCAAATGGTATTTATTTCACTTCCCGGGGTGAAGAAACCCTTTTTGAGAACTCAGAGTGAGTAAATTGGCCATTTTCATGCACTTTTAACCATGCCATTAATCTTGTGTTTTGGGCCCCTGGAAGCATGAAAATCACTTTAAACATGCTAATTTTAGCTCTAACACTGATGATCCACCTACAAATGTGAACTGACGTTCAAAAATAAAACATTTGAAAACAGACCATTTTCCACATTTCTGAAGCATGACGTAATGGGGGGGTGTTATCTCTTTTGTCGAAAATCAACCGTTTTTGCTCGAACATTAAATGCCTCCAAATGGTATTTAATTAACTTCCCGAGCCCCTGGAAGCATGAAAATCACTTTAAACATGCTAATTTTAGCTCTAACACTGATGATCCACCTACAAATGTGAACTGACGTTCAAAAATAAAACATTTGAAAACGGACCATTTTCCACATTTCTGAAGCATGACGTAATGGGGGGGTGTTATCTCTTTTGTCGAAAATCAGCCGTTTTTGCTCGAACATTAAATGCCTCCAAATGGTATTTAATTAACTTCCCGAGCCCCTGGAAGCATGAAAATCACTTTAAACATGCTAATTTTAGCTCTAACACTGATGATCCACCTACAAATGTGAACTGACGTTCAAAAATAAAACATTTGAAAACGGACCATTTTCCACATTTCTGAAGCATGACGTAATGGGGGGGTGTTATCTCTTTTGTCGAAAATCAGCCGTTTTTGCTCGAACATTAAATGCCTCCAAATGGTATTTAATTAACTTCCCGAGCCCCTGGAAGCATGAAAATCACTTTAAACATGCTAATTTTAGCTCTAACACTGATGATCCACCTACAAATGTGAACTGACGTTCAAAAATAAAACATTTGAAAACGGACCATTTTCCACATTTCTGAAGCATGACGTAATGGGGGGGTGTTATCTCTTTTGTCGAAAATCAGCCGTTTTTGCTCGAACATTAAATGCCTCCAAATGGTATTTAATTAACTTCCCGGGGTGAAGAAACCCTTTTTGAGAACTCAGAGTGAGTAAATTGGCCATTTTCATGCACTTTTAACCATTCCATAAAACTTGTGTTTTGGGCCCCTGGAAGCATGAAAATCACTTTAAACATGCTAATTTTAGCTCTAACACTGATGATCCACCTACAAAGGTGAACTGACGTTCAAAAATAAAACATTTGAAAACGGACCATTTTCCACATTTCTGAAGCATGACGTAATGGGGGGGTGTTATCTCTTTTGTCGAAAATCAGCCGTTTTTGCTCGAACATTAAATGCCTCCAAATGGTATTTATTTCACTTCCCGGGGTGAAGAAACCCTTTTTGAGAACTCAGAGTGAGCAAATTGGCCATTTTCATGCACTTTTAACCATTCCATTAATCTTGTGTTTTGGGCCCCTGGAAGCATGAAAATCACTTTAAACATGCTAATTTTAGCTCTAACACTGATGATCCACCTACAAATGTGAACTGACGTTCAAAAATAAAACATTTGAAAACGGACCATTTTCCACATTTCTGAAGCATGACGTAATGGGGGGGTGTTATCTCTTTTGTCGAAAATCAGCCGTTTTTGCTCGAACATTAAATGCCTCCAAATGGTATTTAATTAACTTCCCGAGCCCCTGGAAGCATGAAAATCACTTTAAACATGCTAATTTTAGCTCTAACACTGATGATCCACCTACAAATGTGAACTGACGTTCAAAAATAAAACATTTGAAAACGGACCATTTTTCACATTTCTAAAGCATGACGTAATGGGGGGGTGTTATCTCTTTTGTCAAAAATCAGCCGTTTTTGCTCGAACATTAAATGCCTCCAAATGGTATTTATTTCACTTCCCGAGCCCCTGGAAGCATGAAAATCACTTTAAACATGCTAATTTTAGCTCTAACACTGATGATCCACCTACAAATGTGAACTGACGTTCAAAAATAAAACATTTGAAAACGGACCATTTTCCACATTTCTGAAGCATGACGTAATGGGGGGGTGTTATCTCTTTTGTCGAAAATCAGCCGTTTTTGCTCGAACATTAAATGCCTCCAAATGGTATTTATTTCACTTCCCGGGGTGAAGAAACCCTTTTTGAGAACTCAGAGTGAGTAAATTGGCCATTTTCATGCACTTTTAACCATTCCATTAATCTTGTGTTTTGGGCCCCTGGAAGCATGAAAATCACTTTAAACATGCTAATTTTAGCTCTAACACTGATGATCCACCTACAAATGTGAACTGACGTTCAAAAATAAAACATTTGAAAACGGACCATTTTCCACATTTCTGAAGCATGACGTAATGGGGGGGTGTTATCTCTTTTGTCGAAAATCAGCCGTTTTTGCTCGAACATTAAATGCCTCCAAATGGTATTTAATTAACTTCCCGAGCCCCTGGAAGCATGAAAATCACTTTAAACATGCTAATTTTAGCTCTAACACTGATGATCCACCTACAAATGTGAACTGACGTTCAAAAATAAAACATTTGAAAACGGACCATTTTCCACATTTCTGAAGCATGACGTAATGGGGGCGTGTTATCTCTTTTGTCGAAAATCAGCCGTTTTTGCTCGAACATTAAATGCCTCCAAATGGTATTTAATTAACTTCCCGGGGTGAAGAAACCCTTTTTGAGAACTCAGAGTGAGTAAATTGGCCATTTTCATGCACTTTTAACCATTCCATAAATCTTGTGTTTTGGGCCCCTGGAAGCATGAAAATCACTTTAAACATGCTAATTTTAGCTCTAACACTGATGATCCACCTACAAATGTGAACTGACGTTCAAAAATAAAACATTTGAAAACGGACCATTTTCCACATTTCTGAAGCATGACGTAATGGGGGGGGTGTTATCTCTTTTGTCGAAAATCAGCCGTTTTTGCTCGAACATTAAATGCCTCCAAATGGTATTTAATTAACTTCCCGAGACCCTGGAAGCATGAAAATCACTTTAAACATGCTAATTTTAGCTCTAACACTGATGATCCACCTACAAATGTGAACTGACGTTCAAAAATAAAACATTTGAAAACGGACCATTTTCCACATTTCTGAAGCATGACGTAATGGGGGGGTGTTATCTCTTTTGTCGAAAATCAGCCGTTTTTGCTCGAACATTAAATGCCTCCAAATGGTATTTAATTAACTTCCCGAGCCCCTGGAAGCATGAAAATCACTTTAAACATGCTAATTTTAGCTCTAACACTGATGATCCACCTACAAATGTGAACTGACGTTCAAAAATAAAACATTTGAAAACGGACCATTTTCCACATTTCTGAAGCATGACGTAATGGGGGGGTGTTATCTCTTTTGTCGAAAATCAGCCGTTTTTGCTTGAACATTAAATGCCTCCAAATGGTATTTAATTAACTTCCCGGGGTGAAGAAACCCTTTTTGAGATCTCAGAGTGAGTAAATTGGCCATTTTCATGCACTTTTAACCATTCCATAAATCTTGTGTTTTGGGCCCCTGGAAGCATGAAAATCACTTTAAACATGCTAATTTTAGCTCTAACACTGATGATCCACCTACAAATGTGAACTGACGTTCAAAAATAAAACATTTGAAAACGGACCATTTTCCACATTTCTGAAGCATGACGTAATGGGGGGGTGTTATCTCTTTTGTCGAAAATCAGCCGTTTTTGCTCGAACATTAAATGCCTCCAAATGGTATTTAATTAACTTCCCGAGCCCCTGGAAGCATGAAAATCACTTTAAACATGCTAATTTTAGCTCTAACACTGATGATCCACCTACAAATGTGAACTGACGTTCAAAAATAAAACATTTGAAAACGGACCATTTTCCACATTTCTGAAGCATGACGTAATGGGGGGTGTTATCTCTTTTGTCGAAAATCAGCCGTTTTTGCTCGAACATTAAATGCCTCCAAATGGTATTTATTTCACTTCCCGGGGTGAAGAAACCCTTTTTGAGAACTCAGAGTGAGTAAATTGTCCATTTTCATGCACTTTTAACCATTCCATTAATCTTGTGTTTTGGGCCCCTGGAAGCATGAAAATCACTTTAAACATGCTAATTTTAGCTCTAACACTGATGATCCACCTACAAATGTGAACTGACGTTCAAAAATAAAACATTTGAAAACGGACCATTTTCCACATTTCTGAAGCATGACGTAATTGGGGGGTGTTATCTCTTTTGTCGAAAATCAGCCGTTTTTGCTCGAACATTAAATGCCTCCAAATGGTATTTAATTAACTTCCCGAGCCCCTGGAAGCATGAAAATCACTTTAAACATGCTAATTTTAGCTCTAACACTGATGATCCACCTACAAATGTGAACTGACGTTCAAAAATAAAACATTTGAAAACGGACCATTTTCCACATTTCTGAAGCATGACGTAATGGGGGGGTGTTATCTCTTTTGTCGAAAATCAGCCGTTTTTTCTCGAACATTAAATGCCTCCAAATGGTATTTATTTCACTTCCCGGGGTGAAGAAACCCTTTTTGAGAACTCAGAGTGAGCAAATTGGCCATTTTCATGCACTTTTAACCATTCCATTAATCTTGTGTTTTGGGCCCCTGGAAGCATGAAAATCACTTTAAACATGCTAATTTTAGCTCTAACACTGATGATCCACCTACAAATGTGAACTGACGTTCAAAAATAAAACATTTGAAAACGGACCATTTTCCACATTTCTGAAGCATGACGTAATGGGGGGTGTTATCTCTTTTGTCGAAAATCAGCCGTTTTTGCTCGAACATTAAATGCCTCCAAATGGTATTTAATTAACTTCCCGAGCCCCTGGAAGCATGAAAATCACTTTAAACATGCTAATTTTAGCTCTAACACTGATGATCCACCTACAAATGTGAACTGACGTTCAAAAATAAAACATTTGAAAACGGACCATTTTTCACATTTCTAAAGCATGACGTAATGGGGGGGTGTTATCTCTTTTGTCAAAAATCAGCCGTTTTTGCTCGAACATTAAATGCCTCCAAATGGTATTTATTTCACTTCCCGAGCCCCTGGAAGCATGAAAATCACTTTAAACATGCTAATTTTAGCTCTAACACTGATGATCCACCTACAAATGTGAACTGACGTTCAAAAATAAAACATTTGAAAACGGACCATTTTCCACATTTCTGAAGCATGACGTAATGGGGGCGTGTTATCTCTTTTGTCGAAAATCAGCCGTTTTTGCTCGAACATTAAATGCCTCCAAATGGTATTTAATTAACTTCCCGGGGTGAAGAAACCCTTTTTGAGAACTCAGAGTGAGTAAATTGGCCATTTTCATGCACTTTTAACCATTCCATAAATCTTGTGTTTTGGGCCCCTGGAAGCATGAAAATCACTTTAAACATGCTAATTTTAGCTCTAACACTGATGATCCACCTACAAATGTGAACTGACGTTCAAAAATAAAACATTTGAAAACGGACCATTTTCCACATTTCTGAAGCATGACGTAATGGGGGGGGTGTTATCTCTTTTGTCGAAAATCAGCCGTTTTTGCTCGAACATTAAATGCCTCCAAATGGTATTTAATTAACTTCCCGAGACCCTGGAAGCATGAAAATCACTTTAAACATGCTAATTTTAGCTCTAACACTGATGATCCACCTACAAATGTGAACTGACGTTCAAAAATAAAACATTTGAAAACGGACCATTTTCCACATTTCTGAAGCATGACGTAATGGGGGGGTGTTATCTCTTTTGTCGAAAATCAGCCGTTTTTGCTTGAACATTAAATGCCTCCAAATGGTATTTAATTAACTTCCCGGGGTGAAGAAACCCTTTTTGAGATCTCAGAGTGAGTAAATTGGCCATTTTCATGCACTTTTAACCATTCCATAAATCTTGTGTTTTGGGCCCCTGGAAGCATGAAAATCACTTTAAACATGCTAATTTTAGCTCTAACACTGATGATCCACCTACAAATGTGAACTGACGTTCAAAAATAAAACATTTGAAAACGGACCATTTTCCACATTTCTGAAGCATGACGTAATGGGGGGGTGTTATCTCTTTTGTCGAAAATCAGCCGTTTTTGCTCGAACATTAAATGCATCCAAATGGTATTTAATTAACTTCCCGAGCCCCTGGAAGCATGAAAATCACTTTAAACATGCTAATTTTAGCTCTAACACTGATGATCCACCTACAAATGTGAACTGACGTTCAAAAATAAAACATTTGAAAAAGGACCATTTTCCACATTTCTGAAGCATGACGTAATGGGGGGGTGTTATCTCTTTTGTCGAAAATCAGCCGTTTTTGCTCGAACATTAAATGCCTCCAAATGGTATTTATTTCACTTCCCGGGGTGAAGAAACCCTTTTTGAGAACTCAGAGTGAGTAAATTGTCCATTTTCATGCACTTTTAACCATTCCATTAATCTTGTGTTTTGGGCCCCTGGAAGCATGAAAATCACTTTAAACATGCTAATTTTAGCTCTAACACTGATGATCCACCTACAAATGTGAACTGACGTTCAAAAATAAAACATTTGAAAACGGACCATTTTCCACATTTCTGAAGCATGACGTAATTGGGGGGTGTTATCTCTTTTGTCGAAAATCAGCCGTTTTTGCTTGAACATTAAATGCCTCCAAATGGTATTTAATTAACTTCCCGAGACCCTGGAAGCATGAAAATCACTTTAAACATGCTAATTTTAGCTCTAACACTGATGATCCACCTACAAATGTGAACTGACGTTCAAAAATAAAACATTTGAAAACGGACCATTTTCCACATTTCTGAAGCATGACGTAATGGGGGGGTGTTATCTCTTTTGTCGAAAATCAGCCGTTTTTGCTCGAACATTAAATGCCTCCAAATGGTATTTAATTAACTTCCCGAGCCCCTGGAAGCATGAAAATCACTTTAAACATGCTAATTTTAGCTCTAACACTGATGATCCACCTACAAATGTGAACTGACGTTCAAAAATAAAACATTTGAAAACGGACCATTTTCCACATTTCTGAAGCATGACGTAATGGGGGGGTGTTATCTCTTTTGTCGAAAATCAGCCGTTTTTGCTTGAACATTAAATGCCTCCAAATGGTATTTAATTAACTTCCCGGGGTGAAGAAACCCTTTTTGAGATCTCAGAGTGAGTAAATTGGCCATTTTCATGCACTTTTAACCATTCCATAAATCTTGTGTTTTGGGCCCCTGGAAGCATGAAAATCACTTTAAACATGCTAATTTTAGCTCTAACACTGATGATCCACCTACAAATGTGAACTGACGTTCAAAAATAAAACATTTGAAAACGGACCATTTTCCACATTTCTGAAGCATGACGTAATGGGGGGGTGTTATCTCTTTTGTCGAAAATCAGCCGTTTTTGCTCGAACATTAAATGCCTCCAAATGGTATTTAATTAACTTCCCGAGCCCCTGGAAGCATGAAAATCACTTTAAACATGCTAATTTTAGCTCTAACACTGATGATCCACCTACAAATGTGAACTGACGTTCAAAAATAAAACATTTGAAAACGGACCATTTTCCACATTTCTGAAGCATGACGTAATGGGGGGGGTGTTATCTCTTTTGTCGAAAATCAGCCGTTTTTGCTCGAACATTAAATGCCTCCAAATGGTATTTATTTCACTTCCCGGGGTGAAGAAACCCTTTTTGAGAACTCAGAGTGAGTAAATTGTCCATTTTCATGCACTTTTAACCATTCCATTAATCTTGTGTTTTGGGCCCCTGGAAGCATGAAAATCACTTTAAACATGCTAATTTTAGCTCTAACACTGATGATCCACCTACAAATGTGAACTGACGTTCAAAAATAAAACATTTGAAAACGGACCATTTTCCACATTTCTGAAGCATGACGTAATTGGGGGGTGTTATCTCTTTTGTCGAAAATCAGCCGTTTTTGCTCGAACATTAAATGCCTCCAAATGGTATTTATTTCACTTCCCGAGCCCCTGGAAGCATGAAAATCACTTTAAACATGCTAATTTTAGCTCTAACACTGATGATCCACCTACAAATGTGAACTGACGTTCAAAAATAAAACATTTGAAAACGGACCATTTTCCACATTTCTGAAGCATGACGTAATGGGGGGGTGTTATCTCTTTTGTCGAAAATCAGCCGTTTTTGCTCGAACATTAAATGCCTCCAAATGGTATTTAATTAACTTCCCGAGCCCCTGGAAGCATGAAAATCACTTTAAACATGCTAATTTTAGCTCTAACACTGATGATCCACCTACAAATGTGAACTGACGTTCAAAAATAAAACATTTGAAAACGGACCATTTTCCACATTTCTGAAGCATGACGTAATGGGGGGGTGTTATCTCTTTTGTCGAAAATCAGCCGTTTTTGCTTGAACATTAAATGCCTCCAAATGGTATTTAATTAACTTCCCGGGGTGAAGAAACCCTTTTTGAGATCTCAGAGTGAGTAAATTGGCCATTTTCATGCACTTTTAACCATTCCATAAATCTTGTGTTTTGGGCCCCTGGAAGCATGAAAATCACTTTAAACATGCTAATTTTAGCTCTAACACTGATGATCCACCTACAAATGTGAACTGACGTTCAAAAATAAAACATTTGAAAACGGACCATTTTCCACATTTCTGAAGCATGACGTAATGGGGGGGTGTTATCTCTTTTGTCGAAAATCAGCCGTTTTTGCTCGAACATTAAATGCCTCCAAATGGTATTTAATTAACTTCCCGAGCCCCTGGAAGCATGAAAATCACTTTAAACATGCTAATTTTAGCTCTAACACTGATGATCCACCTACAAATGTGAACTGACGTTCAAAAATAAAACATTTGAAAACGGACCATTTTCCACATTTCTGAAGCATGACGTAATTGGGGGGTGTTATCTCTTTTGTCGAAAATCAGCCGTTTTTGCTCGAACATTAAATGCCTCCAAATGGTATTTAATTAACTTCCCGAGCCCCTGGAAGCATGAAAATCACTTTAAACATGCTAATTTTAGCTCTAACACTGATGATCCACCTACAAATGTGAACTGACGTTCAAAAATAAAACATTTGAAAACGGACCATTTTCCACATTTCTGAAGCATGACGTAATGGGGGGGTGTTATCTCTTTTGTCAAAAATCAGCCGTTTTTTCTCGAACATTAAATGCCTCCAAATGGTATTTATTTCACTTCCCGGGGTGAAGAAACCCTTTTTGAGAACTCAGAGTGAGCAAATTGGCCATTTTCATGCACTTTTAACCATTCCATTAATCTTGTGTTTTGGGCCCCTGGAAGCATGAAAATCACTTTAAACATGCTAATTTTAGCTCTAACACTGATGATCCACCTACAAATGTGAACTGACGTTCAAAAATAAAACATTTGAAAACGGACCATTTTCCACATTTCTGAAGCATGACGTAATGGGGGGTGTTATCTCTTTTGTCGAAAATCAGCCGTTTTTGCTCGAACATTAAATGCCTCCAAATGGTATTTAATTAACTTCCCGAGCCCCTGGAAGCATGAAAATCACTTTAAACATGCTAATTTTAGCTCTAACACTGATGATCCACCTACAAATGTGAACTGACGTTCAAAAATAAAACATTTGAAAACGGACCATTTTTCACATTTCTAAAGCATGACGTAATGGGGGGGTGTTATCTCTTTTGTCAAAAATCAGCCGTTTTTGCTCGAACATTAAATGCCTCCAAATGGTATTTATTTCACTTCCCGAGCCCCTGGAAGCATGAAAATCACTTTGAACATGCTAATTTTAGCTCTAACACTGATGATCCACCTACAAATGTGAACTGACGTTCAAAAATAAAACATTTGAAAACGGACCATTTTCCACATTTCTGAAGCATGACGTAATGGGGGCGTGTTATCTCTTTTGTCGAAAATCAGCCGTTTTTGCTCGAACATTAAATGCCTCCAAATGGTATTTAATTAACTTCCCGGGGTGAAGAAACCCTTTTTGAGAACTCAGAGTGAGTAAATTGGCCATTTTCATGCACTTTTAACCATTCCATAAATCTTGTGTTTTGGGCCCCTGGAAGCATGAAAATCACTTTAAACATGCTAATTTTAGCTCTAACACTGATGATCCACCTACAAATGTGAACTGACGTTCAAAAATAAAACATTTGAAAACGGACCATTTTCCACATTTCTGAAGCATGACGTAATGGGGGGGGTGTTATCTCTTTTGTCGAAAATCAGCCGTTTTTGCTCGAACATTAAATGCCTCCAAATGGTATTTAATTAACTTCCCGAGACCCTGGAAGCATGAAAATCACTTTAAACATGCTAATTTTAGCTCTAACACTGATGATCCACCTACAAATGTGAACTGACGTTCAAAAATAAAACATTTGAAAACGGACCATTTTCCACATTTCTGAAGCATGACGTAATGGGGGGGTGTTATCTCTTTTGTCGAAAATCAGCCGTTTTTGCTTGAACATTAAATGCCTCCAAATGGTATTTAATTAACTTCCCGGGGTGAAGAAACCCTTTTTGAGATCTCAGAGTGAGTAAATTGGCCATTTTCATGCACTTTTAACCATTCCATAAATCTTGTGTTTTGGGCCCCTGGAAGCATGAAAATCACTTTAAACATGCTAATTTTAGCTCTAACACTGATGATCCACCTACAAATGTGAACTGACGTTCAAAAATAAAACATTTGAAAACGGACCATTTTCCACATTTCTGAAGCATGACGTAATGGGGGGGTGTTATCTCTTTTGTCGAAAATCAGCCGTTTTTGCTCGAACATTAAATGCATCCAAATGGTATTTAATTAACTTCCCGAGCCCCTGGAAGCATGAAAATCACTTTAAACATGCTAATTTTAGCTCTAACACTGATGATCCACCTACAAATGTGAACTGACGTTCAAAAATAAAACATTTGAAAAAGGACCATTTTCCACATTTCTGAAGCATGACGTAATGGGGGGGTGTTATCTCTTTTGTCGAAAATCAGCCGTTTTTGCTCGAACATTAAATGCCTCCAAATGGTATTTATTTCACTTCCCGGGGTGAAGAAACCCTTTTTGAGAACTCAGAGTGAGTAAATTGTCCATTTTCATGCACTTTTAACCATTCCATTAATCTTGTGTTTTGGGCCCCTGGAAGCATGAAAATCACTTTAAACATGCTAATTTTAGCTCTAACACTGATGATCCACCTACAAATGTGAACTGACGTTCAAAAATAAAACATTTGAAAACGGACCATTTTCCACATTTCTGAAGCATGACGTAATGGGGGGGTGTTATCTCTTTTGTCGAAAATCAGCCGTTTTTGCTCGAACATTAAATGCCTCCAAATGGTATTTAATTAACTTCCCGAGCCCCTGGAAGCATGAAAATCACTTTAAACATGCTAATTTTAGCTCTAACACTGATGATCCACCTACAAATGTGAACTGACGTTCAAAAATAAAACATTTGAAAACGGACCATTTTCCACATTTCTGAAGCATGACGTAATGGGGGGGTGTTATCTCTTTTGTCGAAAATCAGCCGTTTTTGCTTGAACATTAAATGCCTCCAAATGGTATTTAATTAACTTCCCGGGGTGAAGAAACCCTTTTTGAGATCTCAGAGTGAGTAAATTGGCCATTTTCATGCACTTTCAACCATTCCATAAATCTTGTGTTTTGGGCCCCTGGAAGCATGAAAATCACTTTAAACATGCTAATTTTAGCTCTAACACTGATGATCCACCTACAAATGTGAACTGACGTTCAAAAATAAAACATTTGAAAACGGACCATTTTCCACATTTCTGAAGCATGACGTAATGGGGGGGTGTTATCTCTTTTGTCGAAAATCAGCCGTTTTTGCTCGAACATTAAATGCCTCCAAATGGTATTTAATTAACTTCCCGAGCCCCTGGAAGCATGAAAATCACTTTAAACATGCTAATTTTAGCTCTAACACTGATGATCCACCTACAAATGTGAACTGACGTTCAAAAATAAAACATTTGAAAACGGACCATTTTCCACATTTCTGAAGCATGACGTAATGGGGGGGTGTTATCTCTTTTGTCGAAAATCAGCCGTTTTTGCTCGAACATTAAATGCCTCCAAATGGTATTTATTTCACTTCCCGGGGTGAAGAAACCCTTTTTGAGAACTCAGAGTGAGTAAATTGTCCATTTTCATGCACTTTTAACCATTCCATTAATCTTGTGTTTTGGGCCCCTGGAAGCATGAAAATCACTTTAAACATGCTAATTTTAGCTCTAACACTGATGATCCACCTACAAATGTGAACTGACGTTCAAAAATAAAACATTTGAAAACGGACCATTTTCCACATTTCTGAAGCATGACGTAATTGGGGGGTGTTATCTCTTTTGTCGAAAATCAGCCGTTTTTGCTCGAACATTAAATGCCTCCAAATGGTATTTATTTCACTTCCCGAGCCCCTGGAAGCATGAAAATCACTTTAAACATGCTAATTTTAGCTCTAACACTGATGATCCACCTACAAATGTGAACTGACGTTCAAAAATAAAACATTTGAAAACGGACCATTTCCCACATTTCTGAAGCATGACGTAATGGGGGGGTGTTATCTCTTTTGTCGAAAATCAGCCGTTTTTGCTCGAACATTAAATGCCTCCAAATGGTATTTAATTAACTTCCCGAGCCCCTGGAAGCATGAAAATCACTTTAAACATGCTAATTTTAGCTCTAACACTGATGATCCACCTACAAATGTGAACTGACGTTCAAAAATAAAACATTTGAAAACGGACCATTTTCCACATTTCTGAAGCATGACGTAATGGGGGGGGTGTTATCTCTTTTGTCGAAAATCAGCCGCTTTTGCTCGAACATTAAATGCCTCCAAATGGTATTTAATTAACTTCCCGAGCCCCTGGAAGCATGAAAATCACTTTAAACATGCTAATTTTAGCTCTAACACTGATGATCCACCTACAAATGTGAACTGACGTTCAAAAATAAAACATTTGAAAACGGACCATTTTCCACATTTCTGAAGCATGACGTAATGGGGGGGTGTTATCTCTTTTGTCGAAAATCAGCCGTTTTTGCTCGAACATTAAATGCCTCCAAATGGTATTTATTTCACTTCCCGGGGTGAAGAAACCCTTTTTGAGAACTCAGAGTGAGTAAATTGGCCATTTTCATGCACTTTTAACCATTCCATAAATCTTGTGTTTTGGGCCCCTGGAAGCATGAAAATCACTTTAAACATGCTAATTTTAGCTCTAACACTGATGATCCACCTACAAATGTGAACTGACGTTCAAAAATAAAACATTTGAAAACGGACCATTTTCCACATTTCTGAAGCATGACGTAATGGGGGGGTGTTATCTCTTTTGTCGAAAATCAGCCGTTTTTGCTCGAACATTAAATGCCTCCAAATGGTATTTAATTAACTTCCCGAGCCCCTGGAAGCATGAAAATCACTTTAAACATGCTAATTTTAGCTCTAACACTGATGATCTACCTACAAATGTGAACTGACGTTCAAAAATAAAACATTTGAAAACGGACCATTTTCCACATTTCTGAAGCATGACGTAATGGGGGGGTGTTATCTCTTTTGTAGAAAATCAGCCGTTTTTGCTCGAACATTAAATGCCTCCAAATGGTATTTAATTAACTTCCCGGGGTGAAGAAACCCTTTTTGAGAACTCAGAGTGAGTAAATTGGCCATTTTCATGCACTTTTAACCATTCCATAAATCTTGTGTTTTGGGCCCCTGGAAGCATGAAAATCACTTTAAACATGCTAATTTTAGCTCTAACACTGATGATCCACCTACAAATGTGAACTGACGTTCAAAAATAAAACATTTGAAAACGGACCATTTTCCACATTTCTGAAGCATGACGTAATGGGGGGGTGTTATCTGTTTTGTCGAAAATCAGCCGTTTTTGCTCGAACATTAAATGCCTCCAAATGGTATTTATTTCACTTCCCGAGCCCCTGGAAGCATGAAAATCACTTTAAACATGCTAATTTTAGCTCTAACACTGATGATCCACCTACAAATGTGAACTGACGTTCAAAAATAAAACATTTGAAAACGGACCATTTTCCACATTTCTGAAGCATGACGTAATGGGGGGGTGTTATCTCTTTTGTCGAAAATCAGCCGTTTTTGCTCGAACATTAAATGCCTCCAAATGGTATTTATTTCACTTCCCGAGCCCCTGGAAGCATGAAAATCACTTTAAACATGCTAATTTTAGCTCTAACACTGATGATCCACCTACAAATGTGAACTGACGTTCAAAAATAAAACATTTGAAAACGGACCATTTTCCACATTTCTGAAGCATGACGTAATGGGGGGGTGTTATCTCTTTTGTGGAAAATCAGCCGTTTTTGCTCGAACATTAAATGCCTCCAAATGGTATTTAATTAACTTCCCGAGCCCCTGGAAGCATGAAAATCACTTTAAACATGCTAATTTTAGCTCTAACACTGATGATCCACCTACAAATGTGAACTGACGTTCAAAAATAAAACATTTGAAAACGGACCATTTTCCACATTTCTGAAGCATGCCGTAATGGGGGGGTGTTATCTCTTTTGTCGAAAATCAGCCGTTTTTGCTCGAACATTAAATGCCTCCAAATGGTATTTAATTAACTTCCCGGGGTGAAGAAACCATTTTTGAGAACTCAGAGTGAGTAAATTGGCCATTTTCATGCACTTTTAACCATTCCATAAATCTTGTGTTTTGGGCCCCTGGAAGCATGAAAATCACTTTAAACATGCTAATTTTAGCTCTAACACTGATGATCCACCTACAAATGTGAACTGACGTTCAAAAATAAAACATTTGAAAACGGACCATTTTCCACATTTCTGAAGCATGACGTAATGGGGGGGTGTTATCTCTTTTGTCGAAAATCAGCAGTTTTTGCTCGAACATTAAATGCCTCCAAATGGTATTTAATTAACTTCCCGAGCCCCTGGAAGCATGAAAATCACTTTAAACATGCTAATTTTAGCTCTAACACTGATGATCCACCTACAAATGTGAACTGACGTTCAAAAATAAAACATTTGAAAACGGACCATTTTCCACATTTCTGAAGCATGACGTAATGGGGGGGTGTTATCTCTTTTGTCGAAAATCAGCCGTTTTTGCTCGAACATTAAATGCCTCCAAATGGTATTTAATTAACTTCCCGGGGTGAAGAAACCCTTTTTGAGAACTCAGAGTGAGTAAATTGGCCATTTTCATGCACTTTTAACCATTCCATAAATCTTGTGTTTTGGGCCCCTGGAAGCATGAAAATCACTTTAAACATGCTAATTTTAGCTCTAACACTGATGATCCACCTACAAATGTGAACTGACGTTCAAAAATAAAACATTTGAAAACAGACCATTTTCCACATTTCTGAAGCATGACGTAATGGGGGTGTTATCTCTTTTGTCGAAAATCAGCCGTTTTTGCTCGAACATTAAATGCCTCCAAATGGTATTTATTTCACTTCCTGAGCCCCTGGAAGCATGAAAATCACTTTAAACATGCTAATTTTAGCTCTAACACTGATGATCCACCTACAAATGTGAACTGACGTTCAAAAATAAAACATTTGAAAACGGACCATTTTCCACATTTCTGAAGCATGACGTAATGGGGGGGTGTTATCTCTTTTGTCGAAAATCAGCCGTTTTTGCTCGAACATTAAATGCCTCCAAATGGTATTTAATTAACTTCCCGGGGTGAAGAAACCCTTTTTGAGAACTCAGAGTGAGTAAATTGGCCATTTTCATGCACTTTTAACCATTCCATAAATCTTGTGTTTTGGGCCCCTGGAAGCATGAAAATCACTTTAAACATGCTAATTTTAGCTCTAACACTGATGATCCACCTACAAATGTGAACTGACGTTCAAAAATAAAACATTTGAAAACGGACCATTTTCCACATTTCTGAAGCATGACGTAATGGGGGGTGTTATCTCTTTTGTCGAAAATCAGCCGTTTTTGCTCGAACATTAAATGCCTCCAAATGGTATTTAATTAACTTCCCGGGGTGAAGAAACCCTTTTTGAGAACTCAGAGTGAGTAAATTGGCCATTTTCATGCACTTTTAACCATTCCATAAATCTTGTGTTTTGGGCCCCTGGAAGCATGAAAATCACTTTAAACATGCTAATTTTAGCTCTAACACTGATGATCCACCTACAAATGTGAACTGACGTTCAAAAATAAAACATTTGAAAACGGACCATTTTCCACATTTCTGAAGCATGACGTAATGGGGGGGTGTTATCTCTTTTGTCGAAAATCAGCCGTTTTTGCTCGAACATTAAATGCCTCCAAATGGTATTTAATTAACTTCCCGAGCCCCTGGAAGCATGAAAATCACTTTAAACATGCTAATTTTAGCTCTAACACTGATGATCCACCTACAAATGTGAACTGACGTTCAAAAATAAAACATTTGAAAACGGACCATTTTCCACATTTCTGAAGCATGACGTAATGGGGGGTGTTATCTCTTTTGTCGAAAATCAGCCGTTTTTGCTCGAACATTAAATGCCTCCAAATGGTATTTAATTAACTTCCCGGGGTGAAGAAACCCTTTTTGAGAACTCAGAGTGAGTAAATTGGCCATTTTCATGCACTTTTAACCATTCCATAAATCTTGTGTTTTGGGCCCCTGGAAGCATGAAAATCACTTTAAACATGCTAATTTTAGCTCTAACACTGATGATCCACCTACAAATGTGAACTGACGTTCAAAAATAAAACATTTGAAAATGGACCATTTTCCACATTTCTGAAGCATGACGTAATGGGGGGGTGTTATCTCTTTTGTCGAAAATCAGCCGTTTTTGCTCGAACATTAAATGCCTCCAAATGGTATTTATTTCACTTCCCGTGCCCCTGGAAGCATGAAAATCACTTTAAACATGCTAATTTTAGCTCTAACACTGATGATCCACCTACAAATGTGAACTGACGTTCAAAAATAAAACATTTGAAAACGGACCATTTTCCACATTTCTGAAGCATGACGTAATGGGGGGGTGTTATCTCTTTTGTCGAAAATCAGCCGTTTTGCTCGAACATTAAATGCCTCCAAATGGTATTTAATTAACTTCCCGGGGTGAAGAAACCCTTTTTGAGAACTCAGAGTGAGTAAATTGGCCATTTTCATGCACTTTTAACCATTCCATAAATCTTGTGTTTTGGGCCCCTGGAAGCATGAAAATCACTTTAAACATGCTAATTTTAGCTCTAACACTGATGATCCACCTACAAATGTGAACTGACGTTCAAAAATAAAACATTTGAAAACGGACCATTTTCCACATTTCTGAAGCATGACGTAATGGGGGGGTGTTATCTCTTTTGTCGAAAATCAGCCGTTTTTGCTCGAACATTAAATGCCTCCAAATGGTATTTAATTAACTTCCCGAGCCCCTGGAAGCATGAAAATCACTTTAAACATGCTAATTTTAGCTCTAACACTGATGATCCACCTACAAATGTGAACTGACGTTCAAAAATAAAACATTTGAAAACGGACCATTTTCCACATTTCTGAAGCATGACGTAATGGGGGGGTGTTATCTCTTTTGTTGAAAATCAGCCGTTTTTGCTCGAACATTAAATGCCTCCAAATGGTATTTAATCAACTTCCCGGGGTGAAGAAACCCTTTTTGAGAACTCAGAGTGAGTAAATTGGCCATTTTCATGCACTTTTAACCATTCCATAAATCTTGTGTTTTGGGCCCCTGGAAGCATGAAAATCACTTTAAACATGCTAATTTTAGCTCTAACACTGATGATCCACCTACAAATGTGAACTGACGTTCAAAAATAAAACATTTGAAAACGGACCATTTTCCACATTTCTGAAGCATGACGTAATGGGGGGGTGTTATCTCTTTTGTCGAAAATCAACCGTTTTTGCTCGAACATTAAATGCCTCCAAATGGTATTTAATTAACTTCCCGAGCCCCTGGAAGCATGAAAATCACTTTAAACATGCTAATTTTAGCTCTAACACTGATGATCCACCTACAAATGTGAACTGACGTTCAAAAATAAAACATTTGAAAACGGACCATTTTCCACATTTCTGAAGCATGACGTAATGGGGGGGTGTTATCTCTTTTGTCGAAAATCAGCCGTTTTTGCTCGAACATTAAATGCCTCCAAATGGTATTTAATTAACTTCCCGAGCCCCTGGAAGCATGAAAATCACTTAAAACATGCTAATTTTAGCTCTAACACTGATGATCCACCTACAAATGTGAACTGACGTTAAAAAATAAAACATTTGAAAACGGACCATTTTCCACATTTCTGAAGCATGACGTAATGGGGGGGTGTTATCTCTTTTGTCGAAAATCAGCCGTTTTTGCTCGAACATTAAATGCCTCCAAATGGTATTTAATTAACTTCCCGGGGTGAAGAAACCCTTTTTGAGAACTCAGAGTGAGTAAATTGGCCATTTTCATGCACTTTTAACCATTCCATAAATCTTGTGTTTTGGGCCCCTGGAAGCATGAAAATCACTTTAAACATGCTAATTTTAGCTCTAACACTGATGATCCACCTACAAATGTGAACTGACGTTCAAAAATAAAACATTTGAAAATGGACCATTTTCCACATTTCTGAAGCATGACGTAATGGGGGGGTGTTATCTCTTTTGTCGAAAATCAGCCGTTTTTGCTCGAACATTAAATGCCTCCAAATGGTATTTATTTCACTTCCCGGGGTGAAGAAACCCTTTTTGAGAACTCAGAGTGAGTAAATTGGCCATTTTCATGCACTTTTAACCATTCCATTAATCTTGTGTTTTGGGCCCCTGGAAGCATGAAAATCACTTTAAACATGCTAATTTTAGCTCTAACACTGATGATCCACCTACAAATGTGAACTGACGTTCAAAAATAAAACATTTGAAAACGGACCATTTTCCACATTTCTGAAGCATGACGTAATTGGGGGGTGTTATCTCTTTTGTCGAAAATCAGCCGTTTTTGCTCGAACATTAAATGCCTCCAAATGGTATTTATTTCACTTCCCGAGCCCCTGGAAGCATGAAAATCACTTTAAACATGCTAATTTTAGCTCTAACACTGATGATCCACCTACAAATGTGAACTGACGTTCAAAAATAAAACATTTGAAAACGGACCATTTTCCACATTTCTGAAGCATGACGTAATGGGGGGGTGTTATCTCTTTTGTCGAAAATCAGCCGTTTTTGCTCGAACATTAAATGCCTCCAAATGGTATTTAATTAACTTCCCGAGCCCCTGGAAGCATGAAAATCACTTTAAACATGCTAATTTTAGCTCTAACACTGATGATCCACCTACAAATGTGAACTGACGTTCAAAAATAAAACATTTGAAAACGGACCATTTTCCACATTTCTGAAGCATGACGTAATGGGGGGGTGTTATCTCTTTTGTCGAAAATCAGCCGTTTTTGCTTGAACATTAAATGCCTCCAAATGGTATTTAATTAACTTCCCGGGGTGAAGAAACCCTTTTTGAGATCTCAGAGTGAGTAAATTGGCCATTTTCATGCACTTTTAACCATTCCATAAATCTTGTGTTTTGGGCCCCTGGAAGCATGAAAATCACTTTAAACATGCTAATTTTAGCTCTAACACTGATGATCCACCTACAAATGTGAACTGACGTTCAAAAATAAAACATTTGAAAACGGACCATTTTCCACATTTCTGAAGCATGACGTAATGGGGGGGTGTTATCTCTTTTGTCGAAAATCAGCCGTTTTTGCTCGAACATTAAATGCCTCCAAATGGTATTTAATTAACTTCCCGAGCCCCTGGAAGCATGAAAATCACTTTAAACATGCTAATTTTAGCTCTAACACTGATGATCCACCTACAAATGTGAACTGACGTTCAAAAATAAAACATTTGAAAACGGACCATTTTCCACATTTCTGAAGCATGACGTAATTGGGGGGTGTTATCTCTTTTGTCGAAAATCAGCCGTTTTTGCTCGAACATTAAATGCCTCCAAATGGTATTTAATTAACTTCCCGAGCCCCTGGAAGCATGAAAATCACTTTAAACATGCTAATATTAGCTCTAACACTGATGATCCACCTACAAATGTGAACTGACGTTCAAAAATAAAACATTTGAAAACGGACCATTTTCCACATTTCTGAAGCATGACGTAATGGGGGGGTGTTATCTCTTTTGTCAAAAATCAGCCGTTTTTTCTCGAACATTAAATGCCTCCAAATGGTATTTATTTCACTTCCCGGGGTGAAGAAACCCTTTTTGAGAACTCAGAGTGAGCAAATTGGCCATTTTCATGCACTTTTAACCATTCCATTAATCTTGTGTTTTGGGCCCCTGGAAGCATGAAAATCACTTTAAACATGCTAATTTTAGCTCTAACACTGATGATCCACCTACAAATGTGAACTGACGTTCAAAAATAAAACATTTGAAAACGGACCATTTTCCACATTTCTGAAGCATGACGTAATGGGGGGTGTTATCTCTTTTGTCGAAAATCAGCCGTTTTTGCTCGAACATTAAATGCCTCCAAATGGTATTTAATTAACTTCCCGAGCCCCTGGAAGCATGAAAATCACTTTAAACATGCTAATTTTAGCTCTAACACTGATGATCCACCTACAAATGTGAACTGACGTTCAAAAATAAAACATTTGAAAACGGACCATTTTTCACATTTCTAAAGCATGACGTAATGGGGGGGTGTTATCTCTTTTGTCAAAAATCAGCCGTTTTTGCTCGAACATTAAATGCCTCCAAATGGTATTTATTTCACTTCCCGAGCCCCTGGAAGCATGAAAATCACTTTGAACATGCTAATTTTAGCTCTAACACTGATGATCCACCTACAAATGTGAACTGACGTTCAAAAATAAAACATTTGAAAACGGACCATTTTCCACATTTCTGAAGCATGACGTAATGGGGGCGTGTTATCTCTTTTGTCGAAAATCAGCCGTTTTTGCTCGAACATTAAATGCCTCCAAATGGTATTTAATTAACTTCCCGGGGTGAAGAAACCCTTTTTGAGAACTCAGAGTGAGTAAATTGGCCATTTTCATGCACTTTTAACCATTCCATAAATCTTGTGTTTTGGGCCCCTGGAAGCATGAAAATCACTTTAAACATGCTAATTTTAGCTCTAACACTGATGATCCACCTACAAATGTGAACTGACGTTCAAAAATAAAACATTTGAAAACGGACCATTTTCCACATTTCTGAAGCATGACGTAATGGGGGGGGTGTTATCTCTTTTGTCGAAAATCAGCCGTTTTTGCTCGAACATTAAATGCCTCCAAATGGTATTTAATTAACTTCCCGAGACCCTGGAAGCATGAAAATCACTTTAAACATGCTAATTTTAGCTCTAACACTGATGATCCACCTACAAATGTGAACTGACGTTCAAAAATAAAACATTTGAAAACGGACCATTTTCCACATTTCTGAAGCATGACGTAATGGGGGGGTGTTATCTCTTTTGTCGAAAATCAGCCGTTTTTGCTTGAACATTAAATGCCTCCAAATGGTATTTAATTAACTTCCCGGGGTGAAGAAACCCTTTTTGAGATCTCAGAGTGAGTAAATTGGCCATTTTCATGCACTTTTAACCATTCCATAAATCTTGTGTTTTGGGCCCCTGGAAGCATGAAAATCACTTTAAACATGCTAATTTTAGCTCTAACACTG
Organism: Lissotriton vulgaris; assembly: GCF_964263255.1. Lineage (NCBI taxonomy): Eukaryota > Metazoa > Chordata > Amphibia > Caudata > Salamandridae > Lissotriton > Lissotriton vulgaris. The sequence continues at coordinate 149,664 of NW_028254096.1, forward strand.
ATGATCCACCTACAAATGTGAACTGACGTTCAAAAATAAAACATTTGAAAACGGACCATTTTCCACATTTCTGAAGCATGACGTAATGGGGGGGTGTTATCTCTTTTGTCGAAAATCAGCCGTTTTTGCTCGAACATTAAATGCATCCAAATGGTATTTAATTAACTTCCCGAGCCCCTGGAAGCATGAAAATCACTTTAAACATGCTAATTTTAGCTCTAACACTGATGATCCACCTACAAATGTGAACTGACGTTCAAAAATAAAACATTTGAAAAAGGACCATTTTCCACATTTCTGAAGCATGACGTAATGGGGGGGTGTTATCTCTTTTGTCGAAAATCAGCCGTTTTTGCTCGAACATTAAATGCCTCCAAATGGTATTTATTTCACTTCCCGGGGTGAAGAAACCCTTTTTGAGAACTCAGAGTGAGTAAATTGTCCATTTTCATGCACTTTTAACCATTCCATTAATCTTGTGTTTTGGGCCCCTGGAAGCATGAAAATCACTTTAAACATGCTAATTTTAGCTCTAACACTGATGATCCACCTACAAATGTGAACTGACGTTCAAAAATAAAACATTTGAAAACGGACCATTTTCCACATTTCTGAAGCATGACGTAATTGGGGGGTGTTATCTCTTTTGTCGAAAATCAGCCGTTTTTGCTTGAACATTAAATGCCTCCAAATGGTATTTAATTAACTTCCCGAGACCCTGGAAGCATGAAAATCACTTTAAACATGCTAATTTTAGCTCTAACACTGATGATCCACCTACAAATGTGAACTGACGTTCAAAAATAAAACATTTGAAAACGGACCATTTTCCACATTTCTGAAGCATGACGTAATGGGGGGGTGTTATCTCTTTTGTCGAAAATCAGCCGTTTTTGCTCGAACATTAAATGCCTCCAAATGGTATTTAATTAACTTCCCGAGCCCCTGGAAGCATGAAAATCACTTTAAACATGCTAATTTTAGCTCTAACACTGATGATCCACCTACAAATGTGAACTGACGTTCAAAAATAAAACATTTGAAAACGGACCATTTTCCACATTTCTGAAGCATGACGTAATGGGGGGGTGTTATCTCTTTTGTCGAAAATCAGCCGTTTTTGCTTGAACATTAAATGCCTCCAAATGGTATTTAATTAACTTCCCGGGGTGAAGAAACCCTTTTTGAGATCTCAGAGTGAGTAAATTGGCCATTTTCATGCACTTTTAACCATTCCATAAATCTTGTGTTTTGGGCCCCTGGAAGCATGAAAATCACTTTAAACATGCTAATTTTAGCTCTAACACTGATGATCCACCTACAAATGTGAACTGACGTTCAAAAATAAAACATTTGAAAACGGACCATTTTCCACATTTCTGAAGCATGACGTAATGGGGGGGTGTTATCTCTTTTGTCGAAAATCAGCCGTTTTTGCTCGAACATTAAATGCCTCCAAATGGTATTTAATTAACTTCCCGAGCCCCTGGAAGCATGAAAATCACTTTAAACATGCTAATTTTAGCTCTAACACTGATGATCCACCTACAAATGTGAACTGACGTTCAAAAATAAAACATTTGAAAACGGACCATTTTCCACATTTCTGAAGCATGACGTAATGGGGGGGTGTTATCTCTTTTGTCGAAAATCAGCCGTTTTTGCTCGAACATTAAATGCCTCCAAATGGTATTTATTTCACTTCCCGGGGTGAAGAAACCCTTTTTGAGAACTCAGAGTGAGTAAATTGTCCATTTTCATGCACTTTTAACCATTCCATTAATCTTGTGTTTTGGGCCCCTGGAAGCATGAAAATCACTTTAAACATGCTAATTTTAGCTCTAACACTGATGATCCACCTACAAATGTGAACTGACGTTCAAAAATAAAACATTTGAAAACGGACCATTTTCCACATTTCTGAAGCATGACGTAATTGGGGGGTGTTATCTCTTTTGTCGAAAATCAGCCGTTTTTGCTCGAACATTAAATGCCTCCAAATGGTATTTATTTCACTTCCCGAGCCCCTGGAAGCATGAAAATCACTTTAAACATGCTAATTTTAGCTCTAACACTGATGATCCACCTACAAATGTGAACTGACGTTCAAAAATAAAACATTTGAAAACGGACCATTTTCCACATTTCTGAAGCATGACGTAATGGGGGGGTGTTATCTCTTTTGTCGAAAATCAGCCGTTTTTGCTCGAACATTAAATGCCTCCAAATGGTATTTAATTAACTTCCCGAGCCCCTGGAAGCATGAAAATCACTTTAAACATGCTAATTTTAGCTCTAACACTGATGATCCACCTACAAATGTGAACTGACGTTCAAAAATAAAACATTTGAAAACGGACCATTTTCCACATTTCTGAAGCATGACGTAATGGGGGGGGTGTTATCTCTTTTGTCGAAAATCAGCCGCTTTTGCTCGAACATTAAATGCCTCCAAATGGTATTTAATTAACTTCCCGAGCCCCTGGAAGCATGAAAATCACTTTAAACATGCTAATTTTAGCTCTAACACTGATGATCCACCTACAAATGTGAACTGACGTTCAAAAATAAAACATTTGAAAACGGACCATTTTCCACATTTCTGAAGCATGACGTAATGGGGGGGTGTTATCTCTTTTGTCGAAAATCAGCCGTTTTTGCTCGAACATTAAATGCCTCCAAATGGTATTTATTTCACTTCCCGGGGTGAAGAAACCCTTTTTGAGAACTCAGAGTGAGTAAATTGGCCATTTTCATGCACTTTTAACCATTCCATAAATCTTGTGTTTTGGGCCCCTGGAAGCATGAAAATCACTTTAAACATGCTAATTTTAGCTCTAACACTGATGATCCACCTACAAATGTGAACTGACGTTCAAAAATAAAACATTTGAAAACGGACCATTTTCCACATTTCTGAAGCATGACGTAATGGGGGGGTGTTATCTCTTTTGTCGAAAATCAGCCGTTTTTGCTCGAACATTAAATGCCTCCAAATGGTATTTAATTAACTTCCCGAGCCCCTGGAAGCATGAAAATCACTTTAAACATGCTAATTTTAGCTCTAACACTGATGATCTACCTACAAATGTGAACTGACGTTCAAAAATAAAACATTTGAAAACGGACCATTTTCCACATTTCTGAAGCATGACGTAATGGGGGGGTGTTATCTCTTTTGTAGAAAATCAGCCGTTTTTGCTCGAACATTAAATGCCTCCAAATGGTATTTAATTAACTTCCCGGGGTGAAGAAACCCTTTTTGAGAACTCAGAGTGAGTAAATTGGCCATTTTCATGCACTTTTAACCATTCCATAAATCTTGTGTTTTGGGCCCCTGGAAGCATGAAAATCACTTTAAACATGCTAATTTTAGCTCTAACACTGATGATCCACCTACAAATGTGAACTGACGTTCAAAAATAAAACATTTGAAAACGGACCATTTTCCACATTTCTGAAGCATGACGTAATGGGGGGGTGTTATCTGTTTTGTCGAAAATCAGCCGTTTTTGCTCGAACATTAAATGCCTCCAAATGGTATTTATTTCACTTCCCGAGCCCCTGGAAGCATGAAAATCACTTTAAACATGCTAATTTTAGCTCTAACACTGATGATCCACCTACAAATGTGAACTGACGTTCAAAAATAAAACATTTGAAAACGGACCATTTTCCACATTTCTGAAGCATGACGTAATGGGGGGGTGTTATCTCTTTTGTCGAAAATCAGCCGTTTTTGCTCGAACATTAAATGCCTCCAAATGGTATTTATTTCACTTCCCGAGCCCCTGGAAGCATGAAAATCACTTTAAACATGCTAATTTTAGCTCTAACACTGATGATCCACCTACAAATGTGAACTGACGTTCAAAAATAAAACATTTGAAAACGGACCATTTTCCACATTTCTGAAGCATGACGTAATGGGGGGGTGTTATCTCTTTTGTGGAAAATCAGCCGTTTTTGCTCGAACATTAAATGCCTCCAAATGGTATTTAATTAACTTCCCGAGCCCCTGGAAGCATGAAAATCACTTTAAACATGCTAATTTTAGCTCTAACACTGATGATCCACCTACAAATGTGAACTGACGTTCAAAAATAAAACATTTGAAAACGGACCATTTTCCACATTTCTGAAGCATGCCGTAATGGGGGGGTGTTATCTCTTTTGTCGAAAATCAGCCGTTTTTGCTCGAACATTAAATGCCTCCAAATGGTATTTAATTAACTTCCCGGGGTGAAGAAACCATTTTTGAGAACTCAGAGTGAGTAAATTGGCCATTTTCATGCACTTTTAACCATTCCATAAATCTTGTGTTTTGGGCCCCTGGAAGCATGAAAATCACTTTAAACATGCTAATTTTAGCTCTAACACTGATGATCCACCTACAAATGTGAACTGACGTTCAAAAATAAAACATTTGAAAACGGACCATTTTCCACATTTCTGAAGCATGACGTAATGGGGGGGTGTTATCTCTTTTGTCGAAAATCAGCAGTTTTTGCTCGAACATTAAATGCCTCCAAATGGTATTTAATTAACTTCCCGAGCCCCTGGAAGCATGAAAATCACTTTAAACATGCTAATTTTAGCTCTAACACTGATGATCCACCTACAAATGTGAACTGACGTTCAAAAATAAAACATTTGAAAACGGACCATTTTCCACATTTCTGAAGCATGACGTAATGGGGGGGTGTTATCTCTTTTGTCGAAAATCAGCCGTTTTTGCTCGAACATTAAATGCCTCCAAATGGTATTTAATTAACTTCCCGGGGTGAAGAAACCCTTTTTGAGAACTCAGAGTGAGTAAATTGGCCATTTTCATGCACTTTTAACCATTCCATAAATCTTGTGTTTTGGGCCCCTGGAAGCATGAAAATCACTTTAAACATGCTAATTTTAGCTCTAACACTGATGATCCACCTACAAATGTGAACTGACGTTCAAAAATAAAACATTTGAAAACAGACCATTTTCCACATTTCTGAAGCATGACGTAATGGGGGTGTTATCTCTTTTGTCGAAAATCAGCCGTTTTTGCTCGAACATTAAATGCCTCCAAATGGTATTTATTTCACTTCCTGAGCCCCTGGAAGCATGAAAATCACTTTAAACATGCTAATTTTAGCTCTAACACTGATGATCCACCTACAAATGTGAACTGACGTTCAAAAATAAAACATTTGAAAACGGACCATTTTCCACATTTCTGAAGCATGACGTAATGGGGGGGTGTTATCTCTTTTGTCGAAAATCAGCCGTTTTTGCTCGAACATTAAATGCCTCCAAATGGTATTTAATTAACTTCCCGGGGTGAAGAAACCCTTTTTGAGAACTCAGAGTGAGTAAATTGGCCATTTTCATGCACTTTTAACCATTCCATAAATCTTGTGTTTTGGGCCCCTGGAAGCATGAAAATCACTTTAAACATGCTAATTTTAGCTCTAACACTGATGATCCACCTACAAATGTGAACTGACGTTCAAAAATAAAACATTTGAAAACGGACCATTTTCCACATTTCTGAAGCATGACGTAATGGGGGGTGTTATCTCTTTTGTCGAAAATCAGCCGTTTTTGCTCGAACATTAAATGCCTCCAAATGGTATTTAATTAACTTCCCGGGGTGAAGAAACCCTTTTTGAGAACTCAGAGTGAGTAAATTGGCCATTTTCATGCACTTTTAACCATTCCATAAATCTTGTGTTTTGGGCCCCTGGAAGCATGAAAATCACTTTAAACATGCTAATTTTAGCTCTAACACTGATGATCCACCTACAAATGTGAACTGACGTTCAAAAATAAAACATTTGAAAACGGACCATTTTCCACATTTCTGAAGCATGACGTAATGGGGGGGTGTTATCTCTTTTGTCGAAAATCAGCCGTTTTTGCTCGAACATTAAATGCCTCCAAATGGTATTTAATTAACTTCCCGAGCCCCTGGAAGCATGAAAATCACTTTAAACATGCTAATTTTAGCTCTAACACTGATGATCCACCTACAAATGTGAACTGACGTTCAAAAATAAAACATTTGAAAACGGACCATTTTCCACATTTCTGAAGCATGACGTAATGGGGGGTGTTATCTCTTTTGTCGAAAATCAGCCGTTTTTGCTCGAACATTAAATGCCTCCAAATGGTATTTAATTAACTTCCCGGGGTGAAGAAACCCTTTTTGAGAACTCAGAGTGAGTAAATTGGCCATTTTCATGCACTTTTAACCATTCCATAAATCTTGTGTTTTGGGCCCCTGGAAGCATGAAAATCACTTTAAACATGCTAATTTTAGCTCTAACACTGATGATCCACCTACAAATGTGAACTGACGTTCAAAAATAAAACATTTGAAAATGGACCATTTTCCACATTTCTGAAGCATGACGTAATGGGGGGGTGTTATCTCTTTTGTCGAAAATCAGCCGTTTTTGCTCGAACATTAAATGCCTCCAAATGGTATTTATTTCACTTCCCGTGCCCCTGGAAGCATGAAAATCACTTTAAACATGCTAATTTTAGCTCTAACACTGATGATCCACCTACAAATGTGAACTGACGTTCAAAAATAAAACATTTGAAAACGGACCATTTTCCACATTTCTGAAGCATGACGTAATGGGGGGGTGTTATCTCTTTTGTCGAAAATCAGCCGTTTTGCTCGAACATTAAATGCCTCCAAATGGTATTTAATTAACTTCCCGGGGTGAAGAAACCCTTTTTGAGAACTCAGAGTGAGTAAATTGGCCATTTTCATGCACTTTTAACCATTCCATAAATCTTGTGTTTTGGGCCCCTGGAAGCATGAAAATCACTTTAAACATGCTAATTTTAGCTCTAACACTGATGATCCACCTACAAATGTGAACTGACGTTCAAAAATAAAACATTTGAAAACGGACCATTTTCCACATTTCTGAAGCATGACGTAATGGGGGGGTGTTATCTCTTTTGTCGAAAATCAGCCGTTTTTGCTCGAACATTAAATGCCTCCAAATGGTATTTAATTAACTTCCCGAGCCCCTGGAAGCATGAAAATCACTTTAAACATGCTAATTTTAGCTCTAACACTGATGATCCACCTACAAATGTGAACTGACGTTCAAAAATAAAACATTTGAAAACGGACCATTTTCCACATTTCTGAAGCATGACGTAATGGGGGGGTGTTATCTCTTTTGTTGAAAATCAGCCGTTTTTGCTCGAACATTAAATGCCTCCAAATGGTATTTAATCAACTTCCCGGGGTGAAGAAACCCTTTTTGAGAACTCAGAGTGAGTAAATTGGCCATTTTCATGCACTTTTAACCATTCCATAAATCTTGTGTTTTGGGCCCCTGGAAGCATGAAAATCACTTTAAACATGCTAATTTTAGCTCTAACACTGATGATCCACCTACAAATGTGAACTGACGTTCAAAAATAAAACATTTGAAAACGGACCATTTTCCACATTTCTGAAGCATGACGTAATTGGGGGGTGTTATCTCTTTTGTCGAAAATCAGCCGTTTTTGCTCGAACATTAAATGCCTCCAAATGGTATTTATTTCACTTCCCGAGCCCCTGGAAGCATGAAAATCACTTTAAACATGCTAATTTTAGCTCTAACACTGATGATCCACCTACAAATGTGAACTGACGTTCAAAAATAAAACATTTGAAAACGGACCATTTTCCACATTTCTGAAGCATGACGTAATGGGGGGGTGTTATCTCTTTTGTCGAAAATCAGCCGTTTTTGCTCGAACATTAAATGCCTCCAAATGGTATTTAATTAACTTCCCGGGGTGAAGAAACCCTTTTTGAGAACTCAGAGTGAGTAAATTGGCCATTTTCATGCACTTTTAACCATTCCATAAATCTTGTGTTTTGGGCCCCTGGAAGCATGAAAATCACTTTAAACATGCTAATTTTAGCTCTAACACTGATGATCCACCTACAAATGTGAACTGACGTTCAAAAATAAAACATTTGAAAACGGACCCTTTTCCACATTTCTGAAGCATGACGTAATTGGGGGGTGTTATCTCTTTTGTCGAAAATCAGCCGTTTTTTTTGCTCGAACATTAAATGCCTCCAAATGGTATTTAATTAACTTCCCGAGCCCCTGGAAGCATGAAAATCACTTTAAACATGCTAATTCTAGCTCTAACACTGATGATCCACCTACAAATGTGAACTGACGTTCAAAAATAAAACATTTGAAAACGGACCATTTTCCACATTTCTGAAGCATGACGTAATGGGGGGGTGTTATCTCTTTTGTCGAAAATCAGCCGTTTTTGCTCGAACATTAAATGCCTCCAAATGGTATTTAATTAACTTCCCGAGCCCCTGGAAGCATGAAAATCACTTTAAACATGCTAATTTTAGCTCTAACACTGATGATCCACCTACAAATGTGAACTGACGTTCAAAAATAAAACATTTGAAAACGGACCATTTTCCACATTTCTGAAGCATGACGTAATGGGGGGGTGTTATCTCTTTTGTCGAAAATCAGCCGTTTTTGCTCGAACATTAAATGCCTCCAAATGGTATTTATTACACTTCCCGGGGTGAAGAAACCCTTTTTGAGAACTCAGAGTGAGTAAATTGGCCATTTTCATGCACTTTTAACCATTCCATTAATCTTGTGTTTTGGGCCCCTGGAAGCATGAAAATCACTTTAAACATGCTAATTTTAGCTCTAACACTGATGATCCACCTACAAATGTGAACTGACGTTCAAAAATAAAACATTTGAAAACGGACCATTTTCCACATTTCTGAAGCATGACGTAATGGGGGGGTGTTATCTCTTTTGTCGAAAATCAACCGTTTTTGCTCGAACATTAAATGCCTCCAAATGGTATTTAATTAACTTCCCGAGCCCCTGGAAGCATGAAAATCACTTTAAACATGCTAATTTTAGCTCTAACACTGATGATCCACCTACAAATGTGAACTGACGTTCAAAAATAAAACATTTGAAAACGGACCATTTTCCACATTTCTGAAGCATGACGTAATGGGGGGGTGTTATCTCTTTTGTCGAAAATCAGCCGTTTTTGCTCGAACATTAAATGCCTCCAAATGGTATTTAATTAACTTCCCGAGCCCCTGGAAGCATGAAAATCACTTAAAACATGCTAATTTTAGCTCTAACACTGATGATCCACCTACAAATGTGAACTGACGTTAAAAAATAAAACATTTGAAAACGGACCATTTTCCACATTTCTGAAGCATGACGTAATGGGGGGGTGTTATCTCTTTTGTCGAAAATCAGCCGTTTTTGCTCGAACATTAAATGCCTCCAAATGGTATTTAATTAACTTCCCGGGGTGAAGAAACCCTTTTTGAGAACTCAGAGTGAGTAAATTGGCCATTTTCATGCACTTTTAACCATTCCATAAATCTTGTGTTTTGGGCCCCTGGAAGCATGAAAATCACTTTAAACATGCTAATTTTAGCTCTAACACTGATGATCCACCTACAAATGTGAACTGACGTTCAAAAATAAAACATTTGAAAATGGACCATTTTCCACATTTCTGAAGCATGACGTAATGGGGGGGTGTTATCTCTTTTGTCGAAAATCAGCCGTTTTTGCTCGAACATTAAATGCCTCCAAATGGTATTTATTTCACTTCCCGGGGTGAAGAAACCCTTTTTGAGAACTCAGAGTGAGTAAATTGGCCATTTTCATGCACTTTTAACCATTCCATTAATCTTGTGTTTTGGGCCCCTGGAAGCATGAAAATCACTTTAAACATGCTAATTTTAGCTCTAACACTGATGATCCACCTACAAATGTGAACTGACGTTCAAAAATAAAACATTTGAAAACGGACCATTTTCCACATTTCTGAAGCATGACGTAATGGGGGGGTGTTATCTCTTTTGTCGAAAATCAGCCGTTTTTGCTCGAACATTAAATGCCTCCAAATGGTATTTAATTAACTTCCCGAGCCCCTGGAAGCATGAAAATCACTTTAAACATGCTAATTTTAGCTCTAACACTGATGATCCACCTACAAATGTGAACTGACGTTCAAAAATAAAACATTTGAAAACGGACCATTTTTCACATTTCTGAAGCATGACGTAATGGGGGGGTGTTATCTCTTTTGTCGAAAATCAGCCGTTTTTGCTCGAACATTAAATGCCTCCAAATGGTATTTATGTCACTTCCCGAGCCCCTGGAAGCATGAAAATCACTTTAAACATGCTAATTTTAGCTCTAACACTGATGATCCACCTACAAATGTGAACTGACGTTCAAAAATAAAACATTTGAAAACGGACCATTTTCCACATTTCTGAAGCATGACGTAATGGGGGGGTGTTATCTCTTTTGTCGAAAATCAGCCGTTTTTGCTCGAACATTAAATGCCTCCAAATGGTATTTATTTCACTTCCCGGGGTGAAGAAACCCTTTTTGAGAACTCAGAGTGAGTAAATTGGCCATTTTCATGCACTTTTAACCATTCCATTAATCTTGTGTTTTGGGCCCCTGGAAGCATGAAAATCACTTTAAACATGCTAATTTTAGCTCTAACACTGATGATCCACCTACAAATGTGAACTGACGTTCAAAAATAAAACATTTGAAAACGGACCATTTTCCACATTTCTGAAGCATGACGTAATGGGGGGGTGTTATCTCTTTTGTCGAAAATCAGCCGTTTTTGCTCGAACATTAAATGCCTCCAAATGGTATTTAATTAACTTCCCGAGCCCCTGGAAGCATGAAAATCACTTTAAACATGCTAATTTTAGCTTTAACACTGATGATCCACCTACAAATGTGAACTGACGTTCAAAAATAAAACATTTGAAAACGGACCATTTTCCACATTTCTGAAGCATGACGTAATGGGGGGGTGTTATCTCTTTTGTCGAAAATCAGCCGTTTTTGCTCGAACATTAAATGCCTCCAAATGGTATTTAATTAACTTCCCGGGGTGAACAAACCCTTTTTGAGAACTCAGAGTGAGTAAATTGGCCATTTTCATGCACTTTTAACCATTCCATAAATCTTGTGTTTTGGGCCCCTGGAAGCATGAAAATCACTTTAAACATGCTAATTTTAGCTCTAACACTGATGATCCACCTACAAATGTGAACTGACGTTCAAAAATAAAACATTTGAAAACGGACCATTTTCCACATTTCTGAAGCATGACGTAATGGGGGGGGTGTTATCTCTTTTGTCGAAAATCAGCCGTTTTTGCTCGAACATTAAATGCCTCCAAATGGTATTTAATTAACTTCCCGAGACCCTGGAAGCATGAAAATCACTTTAAACATGCTAATTTTAGCTCTAACACTGATGATCCACCTACAAATGTGAACTGACGTTCAAAAATAAAACATTTGAAAACGGACCATTTTCCACATTTCTGAAGCATGACGTAATGGGGGGGTGTTATCTCTTTTGTCGAAAATCAGCCGTTTTTGCTCGAACATTAAATGCCTCCAAATGGTATTTAATTAACTTCCCGAGCCCCTGGAAGCATGAAAATCACTTTAAACATGCTAATTTTAGCTCTAACACTGATGATCCACCTACAAATGTGAACTGACGTTCAAAAATAAAACATTTGAAAACGGACCATTTTCCACATTTCTGAAGCATGACGTAATGGGGGGGTGTTATCTCTTTTGTCGAAAATCAGCCGTTTTTGCTTGAACATTAAATGCCTCCAAATGGTATTTAATTAACTTCCCGGGGTGAAGAAACCCTTTTTGAGATCTCAGAGTGAGTAAATTGGCCATTTTCATGCACTTTTAACCATTCCATAAATCTTGTGTTTTGGGCCCCTGGAAGCATGAAAATCACTTTAAACATGCTAATTTTAGCTCTAACACTGATGATCCACGTACAAATGTGAACTGACGTTCAAAAATAAAACATTTGAAAACGGACCATTTTCCACATTTCTGAAGCATGACGTAATGGGGGGGTGTTATCTCTTTTGTCGAAAATCAGCCGTTTTTGCTCGAACATTAAATGCCTCCAAATGGTATTTAATTAACTTCCCGAGCCCCTGGAAGCATAAAAATCACGTTAAACATGCTAATTTTAGCTCTAACACTGATGATCCACCTACAAATGTGAACTGACGTTCAAAAATAAAACATTTGAAAACGGACCATTTTCCACATTTCTGAAGCATGACGTAATGGGGGGTGTTATCTCTTTTGTCGAAAATCAGCCGTTTTTGCTCGAACATTAAATGCCTCCAAATGGTATTTATTTCACTTCCCGGGGTGAAGAAACCCTTTTTGAGAACTCAGAGTGAGTAAATTGTCCATTTTCATGCACTTTTAACCATTCCATTAATCTTGTGTTTTGGGCCCCTGGAAGCATGAAAATCACTTTAAACATGCTAATTTTAGCTCTAACACTGATGATCCACCTACAAATGTGAACTGACGTTCAAAAATAAAACATTTGAAAACGGACCATTTTCCACATTTCTGAAGCATGACGTAATTGGGGGGTGTTATCTCTTTTGTCGAAAATCAGCCGTTTTTGCTCGAACATTAAATGCCTCCAAATGGTATTTATTTCACTTCCCGAGCCCCTGGAAGCATGAAAATCACTTTAAACATGCTAATTTTAGCTCTAACACTGATGATCCACCTACAAATGTGAACTGACGTTCAAAAATAAAACATTTGAAAACGGACCATTTTCCACATTTCTGAAGCATGACGTAATGGGGGGGTGTTATCTCTTTTGTCGAAAATCAGCCGTTTTTGCTCGAACATTAAATGCCTCCAAATGGTATTTAATTAACTTCCCGAGCCCCTGGAAGCATGAAAATCACTTTAAACATGCTAATTTTAGCTCTAACACTGATGATCCACCTACAAATGTGAACTGACGTTCAAAAATAAAACATTTGAAAACGGACCATTTTCCACATTTCTGAAGCATGACGTAATGGGGGGGGTGTTATCTCTTTTGTCGAAAATCAGCCGTTTTTGCTCGAACATTAAATGCCTCCAAATGGTATTTAATTAACTTCCCGAGCCCCTGGAAGCATGAAAATCACTTTAAACATGCTAATTTTAGCTCTAACACTGATGATCCACCTACAAATGTGAACTGACGTTCAAAAATAAAACATTTGAAAACGGACCATTTTCCACATTTCTGAAGCATGACGTAATGGGGGGGTGTTATCTCTTTTGTCGAAAATCAGCCGTTTTTGCTCGAACATTAAATGCCTCCAAATGGTATTTATTTCACTTCCCGGGGTGAAGAAACCCTTTTTGAGAACTCAGAGTGAGTAAATTGGCCATTTTCATGCACTTTTAACCATTCCATAAATCTTGTGTTTTGGGCCCCTGGAAGCATGAAAATCACTTTAAACATGCTAATTTTAGCTCTAACACTGATGATCCACCTACAAATGTGAACTGACGTTCAAAAATAAAACATTTGAAAACGGACCATTTTCCACATTTCTGAAGCATGACGTAATGGGGGGGTGTTATCTCTTTTGTCAAAAATCAGCCGTTTTTGCTCGAACATTAAATGCCTCCAAATGGTATTTAATTAACTTCCCGAGCCCCTGGAAGCATGAAAATCACTTTAAACATGCTAATTTTAGCTCTAACACTGATGATCCACCTACAAATGTGAACTGACGTTCAAAAATAAAACATTTGAAAACGGACCATTTTCCACATTTCTGAAGCATGACGTAATGGGGGGGTGTTATCTCTTTTGTCGAAAATCAGCCGTTTTTGCTCGAACATTAAATGCCTCCAAATGGTATTTAATTAACTTCCCGGGGTGAAGAAACCCTTTTTGAGAACTCAGAGTGAGTAAATTGGCCATTTTCATGCACTTTTAACCATTCCATAAATCTTGTGTTTTGGGCCCCTGGAAGCATGAAAATCACTTTAAACATGCTAATTTTAGCTCTAACACTGATGATCCACTTACAAATGTGAACTGACGTTCAAAAATAAAACATTTGAAAACGGACCATTTTCCACATTTCTGAAGTATGACGTAATGGGGGGGTGTTATCTCTTTTGTCGAAAATCAGCCGTTTTTGCTCGAACATTAAATGCCTCCAAATGGTATTTAATTAACTTCCCGAGCCCCTGGAAGCATGAAAATCACTTTAAACATGCTAATTTTAGCTCTAACACTGATGATCCACCTACAAATGTGAACTGACGTTCAAAAATAAAACATTTGAAAACGGACCATTTTCCACATTTCTGAAGCATGACGTAATGGGGGGGTGTTATCTCTTTTGTCGAAAATCAGCCGTTTTTGCTCGAACATTAAATGCCTCCAAATGGTATTTATTTCACTTCCCGGGGTGAAGAAACCCTTTTTGAGAACTCAGAGTGAGTAAATTGGCCATTTTCATGCACTTTTAACCATTCCATTAATCTTGTGTTTTGGGCCCCTGGAAGCATGAAAATCACTTTAAACATGCTAATTTTAGCTCTAACACTGATGATCCACCTACAAATGTGAACTGACGTTCAAAAATAAAACATTTGAAAACGGACCATTTTCCACATTTCTGAAGCATGACGTAATGGGGGGGTGTTATCTCTTTTGTCGAAAATCAGCCGTTTTTGCTCGAACATTAAATGCCTCCAAATGGTATTTAATTAACTTCCCGAGCCCCTGGAAGCATGAAAATCACTTTAAACATGCTAATTTTAGCTCTAACACTGATGATCCACCTACAAAGTGAACTGACGTTCAAAAATAAAACATTTGAAAACGGACCATTTTCCACATTTCTGAAGCATGACGTAATGGGGGGGTGTTATCTCTTTTGTCGAAAATCAGCCGTTTTTGCTCGAACATTAAATGCCTCCAAATGGTATTTAATTAACTTCCCGGGGTGAAGAAACCCTTTTTGAGAACTCAGAGTGAGTAAATTGGCCATTTTCATGCACTTTTAACCATTCCATAAATCTTGTGTTTTGGGCCCCTGGAAGCATGAAAATCACTTTAAACATGCTAATTTTAGCTCTAACACTGATGATCCACCTACAAATGTGAACTGACGTTCAAAAATAAAACATTTGAAAACGGACCATTTTCCACATTTCTGAAGCATGACGTAATGGGGGGGGTGTTATCTCTTTTGTCGAAAATCAGCCGTTTTTGCTCGAACATTAAATGCCTCCAAATGGTATTTAATTAACTTCCCGAGCCCCTGGAAGCATGAAAATCACTTTAAACATGCTAATTTTAGCTCTAACACTGATGATCCACCTACAAATGTGAACTGACGTTCAAAAATAAAACATTTGAAAACGGACCATTTTCCACATTTCTGAAGCATGACGTAATGGGGGGGTGTTATCTCTTTTGTCGAAAATCAGCCGTTTTTGCTCGAACATTAAATGCCTCCAAATGGTATTTATTTCACTTCCCGGGGTGAAGAAACCCTTTTTGAGAACTCAGAGTGAGTAAATTGGCCATTTTCATGCACTTTTAACCATTCCATTAATCTTGTGTTTTGGGCCCCTGGAAGCATGAAAATCACTTTAAACATGCTAATTTTAGCTCTAACACTGATGATCCACCTACAAATGTGAACTGACGTTCAAAAATAAAACATTTGAAAACGGACCATTTTCCACATTTCTGAAGCATGACGTAATGGGGGGGTGTTATCTCTTTTGTCGAAAATCAACCGTTTTTGCTCGAACATTAAATGCCTCCGAATGGTATTTAATTAACTTCCCGAGCCCCTGGAAGCATGAAAATCACTTTAAACATGCTAATTTTAGCTCTAACACTGATGATCCACCTACAAATGTGAACTGACGTTCAAAAATAAAACATTTGAAAACGGACCATTTTCCACATTTCTGAAGCATGACGTAATGGGGGGGTGTTATCTCTTTTGTCGAAAATCAGCCGTTTTTGCTCGAACATTAAATGCCTCCAAATGGTATTTAATTAACTTCCCGGGGTGAAGAAACCCTTTTTGAGAACTCAGAGTGAGTAAATTGGCCATTTTCATGCACTTTTAACCATTCCATAAATCTTGTGATTTGGGCCCCTGGAAGCATGAAAATCACTTTAAACATGCTAATTTTAGCTCTAACACTGATGATCCACCTACAAATGTGAACTGACGTTCAAAAATAAAACATTTGAAAACGGACCATTTTCCACATTTCTGAAGCATGACGTAATGGGGGGGTGTTATCTCTTTTGTCGAAAATCAGCCGTTTTTGCTCGAACATTAAATGCCTCCAAATGGTATTTAATTAACTTCCCGAGCCCCTGGAAGCATGAAAATCACTTTAAACATGCTAATTTTAGCTCTAACACTGATGATCCACCTACAAATGTGAACTGACGTTCAAAAATAAAACATTTGAAAACGGACCATTTTCCACATTTCTGAAGCATGACGTAATGGGGGGGTGTTATCTCTTTTGTCGAAAATCAGCCGTTTTTGCTCGAACATTAAATGCCTCCAAATGGTATTTAATTAACTTCCCGAGCCCCTGGAAGCATGAAAATCACTTTAAACATGCTAATTTTAGCTCTAACACTGATGATCCACCTACAAATGTAAACTGACGTTCAAAAATAAAACATTTGAAAACGGACCATTTTCCACATTTCTGAAGCATGACGTAATGGGGGGGTGTTATCTCTTTTGTCGATAATCAGCCGTTTTTGCTCGAACATTAAATGCCTCCAAATGGTATTTAATTAACTTCCCGGGGTGAAGAAACCCTTTTTGAGAACTCAGAGTGAGTAAATTGGCCATTTTCATGCACTTTTAACCATTCCATAAATCTTGTGTTTTGGGCCCCTGGAAGCATGAAAATCACTTTAAACATGCTAATTTTAGCTCTAACACTGATGATCCACCTACAAATGTGAACTGACGTTCAAAAATAAAACATTTGAAAACAGACCATTTTCCACATTTCTGAAGCATGACGTAATGGGGGGGTGTTATCTCTTTTGTCGAAAATCAGCCGTTTTTGCTCGAACATTAAATGCCTCCAAATGGTATTTATTTCACTTCCCGAGCCCCTGGAAGCATGAAAATCACTTTAAACATGCTAATTTTAGCTCTAACACTGATGATCCACCTACAAATGTGAACTGACGTTCAAAAATAAAACATTTGAAAACGGACCATTTTCCACATTTCTGAAGCATGACGTAATGGGGGGGTGTTATCTCTTTTGTCGAAAATCAGCCGTTTTTGCTCGAACATTAAATGCCTCCAAATGGTATTTAATTAACTTCCCGGGGTGAAGAAACCCTTTTTGAGAACTCAGAGTGAGTAAATTGGCCATTTTCATGCACTTTTAACCATTCCATAAATCTTGTGTTTTGGGCCCCTGGAAGCATGAAAATCACTTTAAACATGCTAATTTTAGCTCTAACACTGATGATCCACCTACAAATGTGAACTGACGTTCAAAAATAAAACATTTGAAAACGGACCATTTTCCACATTTCTGAAGCATGACGTAATGGGGGGGTGTTATCTCTTTTGTCGAAAATCAGCCGTTTTTGCTCGAACATTAAATGCCTCCAAATGGTATTTAATTAACTTCCCGAGCCCCTGGAAGCATGAAAATCACTTTAAACATGCTAATTTTAGCTCTAACACTGATGATCCACCTACAAATGTGAACTGACGTTCAAAAATAAAACATTTGAAAACGGACCATTTTCCACATTTCTGAAGCATGACGTAATGGGGGGGTGTTATCTCTTTTGTCGAAAATCAGCCGTTTTTGCTCGAACATTAAATGCCTCCAAATGGTATTTAATTAACTTCCCGGGGTGAAGAAACCCTTTTTGAGAACTCAGAGTGAGTAAATTGGCCATTTTCATGCACTTTTAACCATTCCATAAATCTTGTGTTTTGGGCCCCTGGAAGCATGAACATCACTTTAAACATGCTAATTTTAGCTCTAACACTGATGATCCACCTACAAATGTGAACTGACGTTCAAAAATAAAACATTTGAAAACGGACCATTTTCCACATTTGTGAAGCATGACGTAATGGGGGGGTGTTATCTCTTTTGTCGAAAATCAGCCGTTTTTGCTCGAACATTAAATGCCTCCAAATGGTATTTATTTCACTTCCCGAGCCCCTGGAAGCATGAAAATCACTTTAAACATGCTAATTTTAGCTCTAACACTGATGATCCACCTACAAATGTGAACTGACGTTCAAAAATAAAACATTTGAAAACGGACCATTTTCCACATTTCTGAAGCATGACGTAATGGGGGGGTGTTATCTCTTTTGTCGAAAATCAGCCGTTTTTGCTCGAACATTAAATGCCTCCAAATGGTATTTATTTCACTTCCCGGGGTGAAGAAACCCTTTTTGAGAACTCAGAGTGAGTAAATTGGCCATTTTGATGCACTTTTAACCATTCCATAAATCTTGTGTTTTGGGCCCCTGGAAGCATGAAAATCACTTTAAACATGCTAATTTTAGCTCTAACACTGATGATCCACCTACAAATGTGAACTGACGTTCAAAAATAAAACATTTGAAAACGGACCATTTTCCACATTTCTGAAGCATGACGTAATGGGGGGGTGTTATCTCTTTTGTCGAAAATCAGCCGTTTTTGCTCGAACATTAAATGCCTCCAAATGGTATTTAATTAACTTCCCGAGCCCCTGGAAGCATGAAAATCACTTTAAACATGCTAATTTTAGCTCTAACACTGATGATCCACCTACAAATGTGAACTGACGTTCAAAAATAAAACATTTGAAAACGGACCATTTTCCACATTTCTGAAGCATGACGTAATGGGGGGTGTTATCTCTTTTGTCGAAAATCAGCCGTTTTGCTCGAACATTAAATGCCTCCAAATGGTATTTAATTAACTTCCCGGGGTGAAGAAACCCTTTTTGAGAACTCAGAGTGAGTAAATTGGCCATTTTCATGCACTTTTAACCATTCCATAAATTTTGTGTTTTGGGCCCCTGGAAGCATGAAAATCACTTTAAACATGCTAATTTTAGCTCTAACACTGATGATCCACCTACAAATGTGAACTGACGTTCAAAAATAAAACATTTGAAAACGGACCATTTTCCACATTTCTGAAGCATGACGTAATGGGGGGGTGTTATCTCTTTTGTCGAAAATCAGCCGTTTTTGCTCGAACATTAAATGCCTCCAAATGGTATTTAATTAACTTCCCGAGCCCCTGGAAGCATGAAAATCACTTTAAACATGCTAATTTTAGCTCTAACACTGATGATCCACCTACAAATGTGAACTGACGTTCAAAAATAAAACATTTGAAAACGGACCATTTTCCACATTTCTGAAGCATGACGTAATGGGGGGGTGTTATCTCTTTTGTCGAAAATCAGCCGTTTTTGCTCGAACATTAAATGCCTCCAAATGGTATTTAATTAACTTCCCGGGGTGAACAAACCCTTTTTGAGAACTCAGAGTGAGTAAATTGGCCATTTTCATGCACTTTTAACCATTCCATAAATCTTGTGTTTTGGGCCCCTGGAAGCATGAAAATCACTTTAAACATGCTAATTTTAGCTCTAACACTGATGATCCACCTACAAATGTGAACTGACGTTCAAAAATAAAACATTTGAAAACGGACCATTTTCCACATTTCTGAAGCATGACGTAATGGGGGGGGTGTTATCTCTTTTGTCGAAAATCAGCCGTTTTTGCTCGAACATTAAATGCCTCCAAATGGTATTTAATTAACTTCCCGAGACCCTGGAAGCATGAAAATCACTTTAAACATGCTAATTTTAGCTCTAACACTGATGATCCACCTACAAATGTGAACTGACGTTCAAAAATAAAACATTTGAAAACGGACCATTTTCCACATTTCTGAAGCATGACGTAATGGGGGGGTGTTATCTCTTTTGTCGAAAATCAGCCGTTTTTGCTCGAACATTAAATGCCTCCAAATGGTATTTAATTAACTTCCCGAGCCCCTGGAAGCATGAAAATCACTTTAAACATGCTAATTTTAGCTCTAACACTGATGATCCACCTACAAATGTGAACTGACGTTCAAAAATAAAACATTTGAAAACGGACCATTTTCCACATTTCTGAAGCATGACGTAATGGGGGGGTGTTATCTCTTTTGTCGAAAATCAGCCGTTTTTGCTTGAACATTAAATGCCTCCAAATGGTATTTAATTAACTTCCCGGGGTGAAGAAACCCTTTTTGAGATCTCAGAGTGAGTAAATTGGCCATTTTCATGCACTTTTAACCATTCCATAAATCTTGTGTTTTGGGCCCCTGGAAGCATGAAAATCACTTTAAACATGCTAATTTTAGCTCTAACACTGATGATCCACGTACAAATGTGAACTGACGTTCAAAAATAAAACATTTGAAAACGGACCATTTTCCACATTTCTGAAGCATGACGTAATGGGGGGGTGTTATCTCTTTTGTCGAAAATCAGCCGTTTTTGCTCGAACATTAAATGCCTCCAAATGGTATTTAATTAACTTCCCGAGCCCCTGGAAGCATGAAAATCACGTTAAACATGCTAATTTTAGCTCTAACACTGATGATCCACCTACAAATGTGAACTGACGTTCAAAAATAAAACATTTGAAAACGGACCATTTTCCACATTTCTGAAGCATGACGTAATGGGGGGTGTTATCTCTTTTGTCGAAAATCAGCCGTTTTTGCTCGAACATTAAATGCCTCCAAATGGTATTTATTTCACTTCCCGGGGTGAAGAAACCCTTTTTGAGAACTCAGAGTGAGTAAATTGTCCATTTTCATGCACTTTTAACCATTCCATTAATCTTGTGTTTTGGGCCCCTGGAAGCATGAAAATCACTTTAAACATGCTAATTTTAGCTCTAACACTGATGATCCACCTACAAATGTGAACTGACGTTCAAAAATAAAACATTTGAAAACGGACCATTTTCCACATTTCTGAAGCATGACGTAATTGGGGGGTGTTATCTCTTTTGTCGAAAATCAGCCGTTTTTGCTCGAACATTAAATGCCTCCAAATGGTATTTATTTCACTTCCCGAGCCCCTGGAAGCATGAAAATCACTTTAAACATGCTAATTTTAGCTCTAACACTGATGATCCACCTACAAATGTGAACTGACGTTCAAAAATAAAACATTTGAAAACGGACCATTTTCCACATTTCTGAAGCATGACGTAATGGGGGGGTGTTATCTCTTTTGTCGAAAATCAGCCGTTTTTGCTCGAACATTAAATGCCTCCAAATGGTATTTAATTAACTTCCCGAGCCCCTGGAAGCATGAAAATCACTTTAAACATGCTAATTTTAGCTCTAACACTGATGATCCACCTACAAATGTGAACTGACGTTCAAAAATAAAACATTTGAAAACGGACCATTTTCCACATTTCTGAAGCATGACGTAATGGGGGGGGTGTTATCTCTTTTGTCGAAAATCAGCCGTTTTTGCTCGAACATTAAATGCCTCCAAATGGTATTTAATTAACTTCCCGAGCCCCTGGAAGCATGAAAATCACTTTAAACATGCTAATTTTAGCTCTAACACTGATGATCCACCTACAAATGTGAACTGACGTTCAAAAATAAAACATTTGAAAACGGACCATTTTCCACATTTCTGAAGCATGACGTAATGGGGGGGTGTTATCTCTTTTGTCGAAAATCAGCCGTTTTTGCTCGAACATTAAATGCCTCCAAATGGTATTTATTTCACTTCCCGGGGTGAAGAAACCCTTTTTGAGAACTCAGAGTGAGTAAATTGGCCATTTTCATGCACTTTTAACCATTCCATAAATCTTGTGTTTTGGGCCCCTGGAAGCATGAAAATCACTTTAAACATGCTAATTTTAGCTCTAACACTGATGATCCACCTACAAATGTGAACTGACGTTCAAAAATAAAACATTTGAAAACGGACCATTTTCCACATTTCTGAAGCATGACGTAATGGGGGGGTGTTATCTCTTTTGTCAAAAATCAGCCGTTTTTGCTCGAACATTAAATGCCTCCAAATGGTATTTAATTAACTTCCCGAGCCCCTGGAAGCATGAAAATCACTTTAAACATGCTAATTTTAGCTCTAACACTGATGATCCACCTACAAATGTGAACTGACGTTCAAAAATAAAACATTTGAAAACGGACCATTTTCCACATTTCTGAAGCATGACGTAATGGGGGGGTGTTATCTCTTTTGTCGAAAATCAGCCGTTTTTGCTCGAACATTAAATGCCTCCAAATGGTATTTAATTAACTTCCCGGGGTGAAGAAACCCTTTTTGAGAACTCAGAGTGAGTAAATTGGCCATTTTCATGCACTTTTAACCATTCCATAAATCTTGTGTTTTGGGCCCCTGGAAGCATGAAAATCACTTTAAACATGCTAATTTTAGCTCTAACACTGATGATCCACTTACAAATGTGAACTGACGTTCAAAAATAAAACATTTGAAAACGGACCATTTTCCACATTTCTGAAGTATGACGTAATGGGGGGGTGTTATCTCTTTTGTCGAAAATCAGCCGTTTTTGCTCGAACATTAAATGCCTCCAAATGGTATTTAATTAACTTCCCGAGCCCCTGGAAGCATGAAAATCACTTTAAACATGCTAATTTTAGCTCTAACACTGATGATCCACCTACAAATGTGAACTGACGTTCAAAAATAAAACATTTGAAAACGGACCATTTTCCACATTTCTGAAGCATGACGTAATGGGGGGGTGTTATCTCTTTTGTCGAAAATCAGCCGTTTTTGCTCGAACATTAAATGCCTCCAAATGGTATTTATTTCACTTCCCGGGGTGAAGAAACCCTTTTTGAGAACTCAGAGTGAGTAAATTGGCCATTTTCATGCACTTTTAACCATTCCATTAATCTTGTGTTTTGGGCCCCTGGAAGCATGAAAATCACTTTAAACATGCTAATTTTAGCTCTAACACTGATGATCCACCTACAAATGTGAACTGACGTTCAAAAATAAAACATTTGAAAACGGACCATTTTCCACATTTCTGAAGCATGACGTAATGGGGGGGTGTTATCTCTTTTGTCGAAAATCAGCCGTTTTTGCTCGAACATTAAATGCCTCCAAATGGTATTTAATTAACTTCCCGAGCCCCTGGAAGCATGAAAATCACTTTAAACATGCTAATTTTAGCTCTAACACTGATGATCCACCTACAAAGTGAACTGGCGTTCAAAAATAAAACATTTGAAAACGGACCATTTTCCACATTTCTGAAGCATGACGTAATGGGGGGGTGTTATCTCTTTTGTCGAAAATCAGCCGTTTTTGCTCGAACATTAAATGCCTCCAAATGGTATTTAATTAACTTCCCGGGGTGAAGAAACCCTTTTTGAGAACTCAGAGTGAGTAAATTGGCCATTTTCATGCACTTTTAACCATTCCATAAATCTTGTGTTTTGGGCCCCTGGAAGCATGAAAATCACTTTAAACATGCTAATTTTAGCTCTAACACTGATGATCCACCTACAAATGTGAACTGACGTTCAAAAATAAAACATTTGAAAACGGACCATTTTCCACATTTCTGAAGCATGACGTAATTGGGGGGTGTTATCTCTTTTGTCGAAAATCAGCCGTTTTTGCTCGAACATTAAATGCCTCCAAATAGTATTTAATTAACTTCCCGAGCCCCTGGAAGCATGAAAATCACTTTAAACATGCTAATTTTAGCTCTAACACTGATGATCCACCTACAAATGTGAACTGACGTTCAAAAATAAAACATTTGAAAACGGACCATTTTCCACATTTCTGAAGCATGACGTAATGGGGGGGGTGTTATCTCTTTTGTCGAAAATCAGCCGTTTTTGCTCGAACATTAAATGCCTCCAAATGGTATTTAATTAACTTCCCGAGCCCCTGGAAGCATGAAAATCACTTTAAACATGCTAATTTTAGCTCTAACACTGATGATCCACCTACAAATGTGAACTGACGTTCAAAAATAAAACATTTGAAAACGGACCATTTTCCACATTTCTGAAGCATGACGTAATGGGGGGGTGTTATCTCTTTTGTCGAAAATCAGCCGTTTTTGCTCGAACATTAAATGCCTCCAAATGGTATTTATTTCACTTCCCGGGGTGAAGAAACCCTTTTTGAGAACTCAGAGTGAGTAAATTGGCCATTTTCATGCACTTTTAACCATTCCATTAATCTTGTGTTTTGGGCCCCTGGAAGCATGAAAATCACTTTAAACATGCTAATTTTAGCTCTAACACTGATGATCCACCTACAAATGTGAACTGACGTTCAAAAATAAAACATTTGAAAACGGACCATTTTCCACATTTCTGAAGCATGACGTAATGGGGGGGTGTTATCTCTTTTGTCGAAAATCAACCGTTTTTGCTCGAACATTAAATGCCTCCGAATGGTATTTAATTAACTTCCCGAGCCCCTGGAAGCATGAAAATCACTTTAAACATGCTAATTTTAGCTCTAACACTGATGATCCACCTACAAATGTGAACTGACGTTCAAAAATAAAACATTTGAAAACGGACCATTTTCCACATTTCTGAAGCATGACGTAATGGGGGGGTGTTATCTCTTTTGTCGAAAATCAGCCGTTTTTGCTCGAACATTAAATGCCTCCAAATGGTATTTAATTAACTTCCCGGGGTGAAGAAACCCTTTTTGAGAACTCAGAGTGAGTAAATTGGCCATTTTCATGCACTTTTAACCATTCCATAAATCTTGTGATTTGGGCCCCTGGAAGCATGAAAATCACTTTAAACATGCTAATTTTAGCTCTAACACTGATGATCCACCTACAAATGTGAACTGACGTTCAAAAATAAAACATTTGAAAACGGACCATTTTCCACATTTCTGAAGCATGACATAATGGGGGGGTGTTATCTCTTTTGTCGAAAATCAGCCGTTTTTGCTCGAACATTAAATGCCTCCAAATGGTATTTAATTAACTTCCCGAGCCCCTGGAAGCATGAAAATCACTTTAAACATGCTAATTTTAGCTCTAACACTGATGATCCACCTACAAATGTGAACTGACGTTCAAAAATAAAACATTTGAAAACGGACCATTTTCCACATTTCTGAAGCATGACGTAATGGGGGGGTGTTATCTCTTTTGTCGAAAATCAGCCGTTTTTGCTCGAACATTAAATGCCTCCAAATGGTATTTAATTAACTTCCCGAGCCCCTGGAAGCATGAAAATCACTTTAAACATGCTAATTTTAGCTCTAACACTGATGATCCACCTACAAATGTAAACTGACGTTCAAAAATAAAACATTTGAAAACGGACCATTTTCCACATTTCTGAAGCATGACGTAATGGGGGGGTGTTATCTCTTTTGTCGAAAATCAGCCGTTTTTGCTCGAACATTAAATGCCTCCAAATGGTATTTAATTAACTTCCCGGGGTGAAGAAACCCTTTTTGAGAACTCAGAGTGAGTAAATTGGCCATTTTCATGCACTTTTAACCATTCCATAAATCTTGTGTTTTGGGCCCCTGGAAGCATGAAAATCACTTTAAACATGCTAATTTTAGCTCTAACACTGATGATCCACCTACAAATGTGAACTGACGTTCAAAAATAAAACATTTGAAAACAGACCATTTTCCACATTTCTGAAGCATGACGTAATGGGGGGGTGTTATCTCTTTTGTCGAAAATCAGCCGTTTTTGCTCGAACATTAAATGCCTCCAAATGGTATTTATTTCACTTCCCGAGCCCCTGGAAGCATGAAAATCACTTTAAACATGCTAATTTTAGCTCTAACACTGATGATCCACCTACAAATGTGAACTGACGTTCAAAAATAAAACATTTGAAAACGGACCATTTTCCACATTTCTGAAGCATGACGTAATGGGGGGGTGTTATCTCTTTTGTCGAAAATCAGCCGTTTTTGCTCGAACATTAAATGCCTCCAAATGGTATTTATTTCACTTCCCGAGCCCCTGGAAGCATGAAAATCACTTTAAACATGCTAATTTTAGCTCTAACACTGATGATCCACCTACAAATGTGAACTGACGTTCAAAAATAAAACATTTGAAAACGGACCATTTTCCACATTTCTGAAGCATGACGTAATGGGGGGGTGTTATCTCTTTTGTCGAAAATCAGCCGTTTTTGCTCGAACATTAAATGCCTCCAAATGGTATTTAATTAACTTCCCGGGGTGAAGAAACCCTTTTTGAGAACTCAGAGTGAGTAAATTGGCCATTTTCATGCACTTTTAACCATTCCATAAATCTTGTGTTTTGGGCCCCTGGAAGCATGAAAATCACTTTAAACATGCTAATTTTAGCTCTAACACTGATGATCCACCTACAAATGTGAACTGACGTTCAAAAATAAAACATTTGAAAACGGACCATTTTCCACATTTCTGAAGCATGACGTAATGGGGGGGTGTTATCTCTTTTGTCGAAAATCAGCCGTTTTTGCTCGAACATTAAATGCCTCCAAATGGTATTTAATTAACTTCCCGAGCCCCTGGAAGCATGAAAATCACTTTAAACATGCTAATTTTAGCTCTAACACTGATGATCCACCTACAAATGTGAACTGACGTTCAAAAATAAAACATTTGAAAACGGACCATTTTCCACATTTCTGAAGCATGACGTAATGGGGGGGTGTTATCTCTTTTGTCGAAAATCAGCCGTTTTTGCTCGAACATTAAATGCCTCCAAATGGTATTTAATTAACTTCCCGGGGTGAAGAAACCCTTTTTGAGAACTCAGAGTGAGTAAATTGGCCATTTTCATGCACTTTTAACCATTCCATAAATCTTGTGTTTTGGGCCCCTGGAAGCATGAACATCACTTTAAACATGCTAATTTTAGCTCTAACACTGATGATCCACCTACAAATGTGAACTGACGTTCAAAAATAAAACATTTGAAAACGGACCATTTTCCACATTTGTGAAGCATGACGTAATGGGGGGGTGTTATCTCTTTTGTCGAAAATCAGCCGTTTTTGCTCGAACATTAAATGCCTCCAAATGGTATTTATTTCACTTCCCGAGCCCCTGGAAGCATGAAAATCACTTTAAACATGCTAATTTTAGCTCTAACACTGATGATCCACCTACAAATGTGAACTGACGTTCAAAAATAAAACATTTGAAAACGGACCATTTTCCACATTTCTGAAGCATGACGTAATGGGGGGGTGTTATCTCTTTTGTCGAAAATCAGCCGTTTTTGCTCGAACATTAAATGCCTCCAAATGGTATTTATTTCACTTCCCGGGATGAAGAAACCCTTTTTGAGAACTCAGAGTGAGTAAATTGGCCATTTTGATGCACTTTTAACCATTCCATAAATCTTGTGTTTTGGGCCCCTGGAAGCATGAAAATCACTTTAAACATGCTAATTTTAGCTCTAACACTGATGATCCACCTACAAATGTGAACTGACGTTCAAAAATAAAACATTTGAAAACGGACCATTTTCCACATTTCTGAAGCATGACGTAATGGGGGGGTGTTATCTCTTTTGTCGAAAATCAGCCGTTTTTGCTCGAACATTAAATGCCTCCAAATGGTATTTAATTAACTTCCCGAGCCCCTGGAAGCATGAAAATCACTTTAAACATGCTAATTTTAGCTCTAACACTGATGATCCACCTACAAATGTGAACTGACGTTCAAAAATAAAACATTTGAAAACGGACCATTTTCCACATTTCTGAAGCATGACGTAATGGGGGGTGTTATCTCTTTTGTCGAAAATCAGCCGTTTTGCTCGAACATTAAATGCCTCCAAATGGTATTTAATTAACTTCCCGGGGTGAAGAAACCCTTTTTGAGAACTCAGAGTGAGTAAATTGGCCATTTTCATGCACTTTTAACCATTCCATAAATTTTGTGTTTTGGGCCCCTGGAAGCATGAAAATCACTTTAAACATGCTAATTTTAGCTCTAACACTGATGATCCACCTACAAATGTGAACTGACGTTCAAAAATAAAACATTTGAAAACGGACCATTTTCCACATTTCTGAAGCATGACGTAATGGGGGGGTGTTATCTCTTTTGTCGAAAATCAGCCGTTTTTGCTCGAACATTAAATGCCTCCAAATGGTATTTAATTAACTTCCCGAGCCCCTGGAAGCATGAAAATTACTTTAAACATGCTAATTTTAGCTCTAACACTGATGATCCACCTACAAATGTGAACTGACGTTCAAAAATAAAACATTTGAAAACGGACCATTTTCCACATTTCTGAAGCATGACGTAATGGGGGGGTGTTATCTCTTTTGTCGAAAATCAGCCGTTTTTGCTCGAACATTAAATGCCTCCAAATGGTATTTAATCAACTTCCCGGGGTGAAGAAACCCTTTTTGAGAACTCAGAGTGAGTAAATTGGCCATTTTCATGCACTTTTAACCATTCCATAAATCTTGTGTTTTGGGCCCCTGGAAGCATGAAAATCACTTTAAACATGCTAATTTTAGCTCTAACACTGATGATCCACCTACAAATGTGAACTGACGTTCAAAAATAAAACATTTGAAAACAGACCATTTTCCACATTTCTGAAGCATGACGTAATGGAGGGTGTTATCTCTTTTGTCGAAAATCAGCCGTTTTTGCTCGAACATTAAATGCCTCCAAATGGTATTTATTTCACTTCC
The DNA here is from genome assembly GCF_964263255.1 of Lissotriton vulgaris. Taxonomy (NCBI): domain Eukaryota; kingdom Metazoa; phylum Chordata; class Amphibia; order Caudata; family Salamandridae; genus Lissotriton; species Lissotriton vulgaris. Next base: position 178,348 of record NW_028254096.1, read on the forward strand.
TGAGCCCCTGGAAGCATGAAAATCACTTTAAACATGCTAATTTTAGCTCTAACACTGATGATCCACCTACAAATGTGAACTGACGTTCAAAAATAAAACATTTGAAAACGGACCATTTTCCACATTTCTGAAGCATGACGTAATGGGGGGGTGTTATCTCTTTTGTCGAAAATCAGCCGTTTTTGCTCGAACATTAAATGCCTCCAAATGGTATTTAATTAACTTCCCGGGGTGAAGAAACCCTTTTTGAGAACTCAGAGTGAGTAAATTGGCCATTTTCATGCACTTTTAACCATTCCATAAATCTTGTGTTTTGGGCCCCTGGAAGCATGAAAATCACTTTAAACATGCTAATTTTAGCTCTAACACTGATGATCCACCTACAAATGTGAACTGACGTTCAAAAATAAAACATTTGAAAACGGACCATTTTCCACATTTCTGAAGCATGACGTAATGGGGGGGTGTTATCTCTTTTGTCGAAAATCAGCCGTTTTTGCTCGAACATTAAATGCCTCCAAATGGTATTTAATTAACTTCCCGAGCCCCTGGAAGCATGAAAATCACTTTAAACATGCTAATTTTAGCTCTAACACTGATGATCCACCTACAAATGTGAACTGACGTTCAAAAATAAAACATTTGAAAACGGACCATTTTCCACATTTCTGAAGCATGACGTAATGGGGGGTGTTATCTCTTTTGTCGAAAATCAGCCGTTTTTGCTCGAACATTAAATGCCTCCAAATGGTATTTAATTAACTTCCTGGGGTGAAGAAACCCTTTTTGAGAACTCAGAGTGAGTAAATTGGCCATTTTCATGCACTTTTAACCATTCCATAAATCTTGTGTTTTGGGCCCCTGGAAGCATGAAAATCACTTTAAACATGCTAATTTTAGCTCTAACACTGATGATCCACCTACAAATGTGAACTGACGTTCAAAAATAAAACATTTGAAAACGGACCATTTTCCACATTTCTGAAGCATGACGTAATGGGGGGGTGTTATCTCTTTTGTCGAAAATCAGCCGTTTTTGCTCGAACATTAAATGCCTCCAAATGGTATTTATTTCACTTCCCGTGCCCCTGGAAGCATGAAAATCACTTTAAACATGCTAATTTTAGCTCTAACACTGATGATCCACCTACAAATGTGAACTGACGTTCAAAAATAAAACATTTGAAAACGGACCATTTTCCACATTTCTGAAGCATGACGTAATGGGGGGGTGTTATCTCTTTTGTCGAAAATCAGCCGTTTTTGCTCGAACATTAAATGCCTCCAAATGGTATTTATTTCACTTCCCGGGGTGAAGAAACCCTTTTTGAGAACTCAGAGTGAGTAAATTGGCCATTTTGATGCACTTTTAACCATTCCATAAATCTTGTGTTTTGGGCCCCTGGAAGCATGAAAATCACTTTAAACATGCTAATTTTAGCTCTAACACTGATGATCCACCTACAAATGTGAACTGACGTTCAAAAATAAAACATTTGAAAACGGACCATTTTCCACATTTCTGAAGCATGACGTAATGGGGGGGTGTTATCTCTTTTGTCGAAAATCAGCCGTTTTTGCTCGAACATTAAATGCCTCCAAATGGTATTTAATTAACTTCCCGAGCCCCTGGAAGCATGAAAATCACTTTAAACATGCTAATTTTAGCTCTAACACTGATGATCCACCTACAAATGTGAACTGACGTTCAAAAATAAAACATTTGAAAACGGACCATTTTCCACATTTCTGAAGCATGACGTAATGGGGGGGTGTTATCTCTTTTGTCGAAAATCAGCCGTTTTGCTCGAACATTAAATGCCTCCAAATGGTATTTAATTAACTTCCCGGGGTGAAGAAACCCTTTTTGAGAACTCAGAGTGAGTAAATTGGCCATTTTCATGCACTTTTAACCATTCCATAAATCTTGTGTTTTGGGCCCCTGGAAGCATGAAAATCACTTTAAACATGCTAATTTTAGCTCTAACACTGATGATCCACCTACAAATGTGAACTGACGTTCAAAAATAAAACATTTGAAAACGGACCATTTTCCACATTTCTGAAGCATGACGTAATGGGGGGGTGTTATCTCTTTTGTCGAAAATCAGCCGTTTTTGCTCGAACATTAAATGCCTCCAAATGGTATTTAATTAACTTCCCGAGCCCCTGGAAGCATGAAAATCACTTTAAACATGCTAATTTTAGCTCTAACACTGATGATCCACCTACAAATGTGAACTGACGTTCAAAAATAAAACATTTGAAAACGGACCATTTTCCACATTTCTGAAGCATGACGTAATGGGGGGGTTTTATCTCTTTTGTTGAAAATCAGCCGTTTTTGCTCGAACATTAAATGCCTCCAAATGGTATTTAATCAACTTCCCGGGGTGAAGAAACCCTTTTTGAGAACTCAGAGTGAGTAAATTGGCCATTTTCATGCACTTTTAACCATTCCATAAATCTTGTGTTTTGGGCCCCTGGAAGCATGAAAATCACTTTAAACATGCTAATTTTAGCTCTAACACTGATGATCCACCTACAAATGTGAACTGACGTTCAAAAATAAAACATTTGAAAACGGACCATTTTCCACATTTCTGAAGCATGACGTAATGGGGGGGTGTTATCTCTTTTGTCGAAAATCAGCCGTTTTTGCTCGAACATTAAATGCCTCCAAATGGTATTTAATTAACTTCCCGAGCCCCTGGAAGCATGAAAATCACTTTAAACATGCTAATTTTAGCTCTAACACTGATGATCCACCTACAAATGTGAACTGACGTTCAAAAATAAAACATTTGATAACGGACCATTTTCCACATTTCTGAAGCATGACGTAATGGGGGGGTGTTATCTCTTTTGTCGAAAATCAGCCGTTTTTGCTCGAACATTAAATGCCTCTAAATGGTATTTAATTAACTTCCCGAGCCCCTGGAAGCATGAAAATCACTTTAAACATGCTAATTTTAGCTCTAACACTGATGATCCACCTACAAATGTGAACTGACGTTCAAAAATAAAACATTTGAAAACGGACCATTTTCCACATTTCTGAAGCATGACGTAATGGGGGGGTGTTATCTCTTTTGTCGAAAATCAGCCGTTTTTGCTCGAACATTAAATGCCTCCAAATGGTATTTATTTCACTTCCCGGGGTGAAGAAACCCTTTTTGAGAACTCAGAGTGAGTAAATTGGTCATTTTCATGCACTTTTAACCATTCCATTAATCTTGTGTTTTAGGCCCCTGGAAGCATGAAAATCACTTTAAACATGCTAATTTTAGCTCTAACACTGATGATCCACCTACAAATGTGAACTGACGTTCAAAAATAAAACATTTGAAAACGGACCATTTTCCACATTTCTGAAGCATGACGTAATTGGGGGGTGTTATCTCTTTTGTCGAAAATCAGCCGTTTTTGCTCGAACATTAAATGCCTCCAAATGGTATTTATTTCACTTCCCGAGCCCCTGGAAGCATGAAAATCACTTTAAACATGCTAATTTTAGCTCTAACACTGATGATCCACCTACAAATGTGAACTGACGTTCAAAAATAAAACATTTGAAAACGGACCATTTTCCACATTTCTGAAGCATGACGTAATGGGGGGGGTGTTATCTCTTTTGTCGAAAATCAGCCGTTTTTGCTCGAACATTAAATGCCTCCAAATGGTATTTAATTAACTTCCCGGGGTGAAGAAACCCTTTTTGAGAACTCAGAGTGAGTAAATTGGCCATTTTCATGCACTTTTAACCATTCCATAAATCTTGTGTTTTGGGCCCCTGGAAGCATGAAAATCACTTTAAACATGCTAATTTTAGCTCTAACACTGATGATCCACCTACAAATGTGAACTGACGTTCAAAAATAAAACATTTGAAAACGGACCATTTTCCACATTTCTGAAGCATGACGTAATTGGGGGGTGTTATCTCTTTTGTCGAAAATCAGCCGTTTTTTTTGCTCGAACATTAAATGCCTCCAAATGGTATTTAATTAACTTCCCGAGCCCCTGGAAGCATGAAAATCACTTTAAACATGCTAATTTTAGCTCTAACACTGATGATCCACCTACAAATGTGAACTGACGTTCAAAAATAAAACATTTGAAAACGGACCATTTTCCACATTTCTGAAGCATGACGTAATGGGGGGGGTGTTATCTCTTTTGTCGAAAATCAGCCGTTTTTGCTCGAACATTAAATGCCTCCAAATGGTATTTAATTAACTTCCCGAGCCCCTGGAAGCATGAAAATCACTTTAAACATGCTAATTTTAGCTCTAACACTGATGATCCACCTACAAATGTGAACTGACGTTCAAAAATAAAACATTTGAAAACGGACCATTTTCCACATTTCTGAAGCATGACGTAATGGGGGGGGTGTTATCTCTTTTGTCGAAAATCAGCCGTTTTTGCTCGAACATTAAATGCCTCCAAATGGTATTTATTTCACTTCCCGGGGTGAAGAAACCCTTTTTGAGAACTCAGAGTGAGTAAATTGGCCATTTTCATGCACTTTTAACCATTCCATTAATCTTGTGTTTTGGGCCCCTGGAAGCATGAAAATCACTTTAAACATGCTAATTTTAGCTCTAACACTGATGATCCACCTACAAATGTGAACTGACGTTCAAAAATAAAACATTTGAAAACGGACCATTTTCCACATTTCTGAAGCATGACGTAATGGGGGGGTGTTATCTCTTTTGTCGAAAATCAACCGTTTTTGCTCGAACATTAAATGCCTCCAAATGGTATTTAATTAACTTCCCGAGCCCCTGGAAGCATGAAAATCACTTTAAACATGCTAATTTTAGCTCTAACACTGATGATCCACCTACAAATGTGAACTGACGTTCAAAAATAAAACATTTGAAAACGGACCATTTTCCACATTTCTGAAGCATGACGTAATGGGGGGGTGTTATCTCTTTTGTCGAAAATCAGCCGTTTTTGCTCGAACATTAAATGCCTCCAAATGGTATTTAATTAACTTCCCGAGCCCCTGGAAGCATGAAAATCACTTTAAACATGCTAATTTTAGCTCTAACACTGATGATCCACCTACAAATGTGAACTGACGTTCAAAAATAAAACATTTGAAAACGGACCATTTTCCACATTTCTGAAGCATGACGTAATGGGGGGGGGTTATCTCTTTTGTCGAAAATCAGCCGTTTTTGCTCGAACATTAAATGCCTCCAAATGGTATTTAATTAACTTCCCGAGCCCCTGGAAGCATGAAAATCACTTAAAACATGCTAATTTTAGCTCTAACACTGATGATCCACCTACAAATGTGAACTGACGTTCAAAAATAAAACATTTGAAAACGGACCATTTTCCACATTTCTGAAGCATGACGTAATGGGGGGGTGTTATCTCTTTTGTCGAAAATCAGCCGTTTTTGCTCGAACATTAAATGCCTCCAAATGGTATTTAATTAACTTCCCGGGGTGAAGAAACCCTTTTTGAGAACTCAGAGTGAGTAAATTGGCCATTTTCATGCACTTTTAACCATTCCATAAATCTTGTGTTTTGGGCCCCTGGAAGCATGAAAATCACTTTAAACATGCTTATTTTAGCTCTAACACTGATGATCCACCTACAAATGTGAACTGACGTTCAAAAATAAAACATTTGAAAACGGACCATTTTCCACATTTCTGAAGCATGACGTAATGGGGGGGTGTTATCTCTTTTGTCGAAAATCAGCCGTTTTTGCTCGAACATTAAATGCCTCCAAATGGTATTTATTTCACTTCCCGGGGTGAAGAAACCCTTTTTGAGAACTCAGAGTGAGTAAATTGGCCATTTTCATGCACTTTTAACCATTCCATTAATCTTGTGTTTTGGGCCCCTGGAAGCATGAAAATCACTTTAAACATGCTAATTTTAGCTCTAACACTGATGATCCACCTACAAATGTGAACTGACGTTCAAAAATAAAACATTTGAAAACGGACCATTTTCCACATTTCTGAAGCATGACGTAATGGGGGGGTGTTATCTCTTTTGTCGAAAATCAGCCGTTTTTGCTCGAACATTAAATGCCTCCAAATGGTATTTATTTCACTTCCCGAGCCCCTGGAAGCATGAAAATCACTTTAAACATGCTAATTTTAGCTCTAACACTGATGATCCACCTACAAATGTGAACTGACGTTCAAAAATAAAACATTTGAAAACGGACCATTTTCCACATTTCTGAAGCATGACGTAATGGGGGGGTGTTATCTCTTTTGTCGAAAATCAGCCGTTTTTGCTCGAACATTAAATGCCTCCAAATGGTATTTATTTCACTTCCCGGGGTGAAGAAACCCTTTTTGAGAACTCAGAGTGAGTAAATTGGCCATTTTCATGCACTTTTAACCATTCCATTAATCTTGTGTTTTGGGCCCCTGGAAGCATGAAAATCACTTTAAACATGCTAATTTTAGCTCTAACACTGATGATCCACCTACAAATGTGAACTGACGTTCAAAAATAAAACATTTGAAAACGGACCATTTTCCACATTTCTGAAGCATGACGTAATGGGGGGGTGTTATCTCTTTTGTCGAAAATCAGCCGTTTTTGCTCGAACATTAAATGCCTCCAAATGGTATTTATTTCACTTCCCGAGCCCCTGGAAGCATGAAAATCACTTTAAACATGCTAATTTTAGCTCTAACACTGATGATCCACCTACAAATGTGAACTGACGTTCAAAAATAAAACATTTGAAAACGGACCATTTTCCACATTTCTGAAGCATGACGTAATGGGGGGGTGTTATCTCTTTTGTCGAAAATCAGCCGTTTTTGCTCGAACATTAAATGCCTCCAAATGGTATTTATTTCACTTCCCGGGGTGAAGAAACCCTTTTTGAGAACTCAGAGTGAGTAAATTGGCCATTTTCATGCACTTTTAACCATTCCATTAATCTTGTGTTTTGGGACCCTGGAAGCATGAAAATCACTTTAAACATGCTAATTTTAGCTCTAACACTGATGATCCACCTACAAATGTGAACTGACGTTCAAAAATAAAACATTTGAAAACGGACCATTTTCCACATTTCTGAAGCATGACGTAATGGGGGGGTGTTATCTCTTTTGTCGAAAATCAGCCGTTTTTGCTCGAACATTAAATGCCTCCAAATGGTATTTAATTAACTTCCCGAGCCCCTGGAAGCATGAAAATCACTTTAAACATGCTAATTTTAGCTTTAACACTGATGATCCACCTACAAATGTGAACTGACGTTCAAAAATAAAACATTTGAAAACGGACCATTTTCCACATTTCTGAAGCATGACGTAATGGGGGGGTGTTATCTCTTTTGTCGAAAATCAGCCGTTTTTGCTCGAACATTAAATGCCTCCAAATGGTATTTAATTAACTTCCCGGGGTGAACAAACCCTTTTTGAGAACTCAGAGTGAGTAAATTGGCCATTTTCATGCACTTTTAACCATTCCATAAATCCTGTGTTTTGGGCCCCTGGAAGCATGAAAATCACTTTAAACATGCTAATTTTAGCTCTAACACTGATGATCCACCTACAAATGTGAACTGACGTTCAAAAATAAAACATTTGAAAACGGACCATTTTCCACATTTCTGAAGCATGACGTAATGGGGGGGGTGTTATCTCTTTTGTCGAAAATCAGCCGTTTTTGCTCGAACATTAAATGCCTCCAAATGGTATTTAATTAACTTCCCGAGACCCTGGAAGCATGAAAATCACTTTAAACATGCTAATTTTAGCTCTAACACTGATGATCCACCTACAAATGTGAACTGACGTTCAAAAATAAAACATTTGAAAACGGACCATTTTCCACATTTCTGAAGCATGACGTAATGGGGGGGTGTTATCTCTTTTGTCGAAAATCAGCCGTTTTTGCTCGAACATTAAATGCCTCCAAATGGTATTTAATTAACTTCCCGAGCCCCTGGAAGCATGAAAATCACGTTAAACATGCTAATTTTAGCTCTAACACTGATGATCCACCTACAAATGTGAACTGACGTTCAAAAATAAAACATTTGAAAACGGACCATTTTCCACATTTCTGAAGCATGACGTAATGGGGGGTGTTATCTCTTTTGTCGAAAATCAGCCGTTTTTGCTCGAACATTAAATGCCTCCAAATGGTATTTATTTCACTTCCCGGGGTGAAGAAACCCTTTTTGAGAACTCAGAGTGAGTAAATTGTCCATTTTCATGCACTTTTAACCATTCCATTAATCTTGTGTTTTGGGCCCCTGGAAGCATGAAAATCACTTTAAACATGCTAATTTTAGCTCTAACACTGATGATCCACCTACAAATGTGAACTGACGTTCAAAAATAAAACATTTGAAAACGGACCATTTTCCACATTTCTGAAGCATGACGTAATTGGGGGGTGTTATCTCTTTTGTCGAAAATCAGCCGTTTTTGCTCGAACATTAAATGCCTCCAAATGGTATTTATTTCACTTCCCGAGCCCCTGGAAGCATGAAAATCACTTTAAACATGCTAATTTTAGCTCTAACACTGATGATCCACCTACAAATGTGAACTGACGTTCAAAAATAAAACATTTGAAAACGGACCATTTTCCACATTTCTGAAGCATGACGTAATGGGGGGGTGTTATCTCTTTTGTCGAAAATCAGCCGTTTTTGCTCGAACATTAAATGCCTCCAAATGGTATTTAATTAACTTCCCGAGCCCCTGGAAGCATGAAAATCACTTTAAACATGCTAATTTTAGCTCTAACACTGATGATCCACCTACAAATGTGAACTGACGTTCAAAAATAAAACATTTGAAAACGGACCATTTTCCACATTTCTGAAGCATGACGTAATGGGTGGGGTGTTATCTCTTTTGTCGAAAATCAGCCGTTTTTGCTCGAACATTAAATGCCTCCAAATGGTATTTAATTAACTTCCCGAGCCCCTGGAAGCATGAAAATCACTTTAAACATGCTAATTTTAGCTCTAACACTGATGATCCACCTACAAATGTGAACTGACGTTCAAAAATAAAACATTTGAAAACGGACCATTTTCCACATTTCTGAAGCATGACGTAATGGGGGGGTGTTATCTCTTTTGTCGAAAATCAGCCGTTTTTGCTCAAACATTAAATGCCTCCAAATGGTATTTATTTCACTTCCCGGGGTGAAGAAACCCTTTTTGAGAACTCAGAGTGAGTAAATTGGCCATTTTCATGCACTTTTAACCATTCCATAAATCTTGTGTTTTGGGCCCCTGGAAGCATGAAAATCACTTTAAACATGCTAATTTTAGCTCTAACACTGATGATCCACCTACAAATGTGAACTGACGTTCAAAAATAAAACATTTGAAAACGGACCATTTTCCACATTTCTGAAGCATGACGTAATGGGGGGGTGTTATCTCTTTTGTCAAAAATCAGCCGTTTTTGCTCGAACATTAAATGCCTCCAAATGGTATTTAATTAACTTCCCGAGCCCCTGGAAGCATGAAAATCACTTTAAACATGCTAATTTTAGCTCTAACACTGATGATCCACCTACAAATGTGAACTGACGTTCAAAAATAAAACATTTGAAAACGGACCATTTTCCACATTTCTGAAGCATGACGTAATGGGGGGGTGTTATCTCTTTTGTCGAAAATCAGCCGTTTTTGCTTGAACATTAAATGCCTCCAAATGGTATTTAATTAACTTCCCGGGGTGAAGAAACCCTTTTTGAGATCTCAGAGTGAGTAAATTGGCCATTTTCATGCACTTTTAACCATTCCATAAATCTTGTGTTTTGGGCCCCTGGAAGCATGAAAATCACTTTAAACATGCTAATTTTAGCTCTAACACTGATGATCCACCTACAAATGTGAACTGACGTTCAAAAATAAAACATTTGAAAACGGACCATTTTCCACATTTCTGAAGCATGACGTAATGGGGGGGTGTTATCTCTTTTGTCGAAAATCAGCCGTTTTTGCTCGAACATTAAATGCCTCCAAATGGTATTTAATTAACTTCCCGAGCCCCTGGAAGCATGAAAATCACGTTAAACATGCTAATTTTAGCTCTAACACTGATGATCCACCTACAAATGTGAACTGACGTTCAAAAATAAAACATTTGAAAACGGACCATTTTCCACATTTCTGAAGCATGACGTAATGGGGGGTGTTATCTCTTTTGTCGAAAATCAGCCGTTTTTGCTCGAACATTAAATGCCTCCAAATGGTATTTATTTCACTTCCCGGGGTGAAGAAACCCTTTTTGAGAACTCAGAGTGAGTAAATTGTCCATTTTCATGCACTTTTAACCATTCCATTAATCTTGTGTTTTGGGCCCCTGGAAGCATGAAAATCACTTTAAACATGCTAATTTTAGCTCTAACACTGATGATCCACCTACAAATGTGAACTGACGTTCAAAAATAAAACATTTGAAAACGGACCATTTTCCACATTTCTGAAGCATGACGTAATTGGGGGGTGTTATCTCTTTTGTCGAAAATCAGCCGTTTTTGCTCGAACATTAAATGCCTCCAAATGGTATTTATTTCACTTCCCGAGCCCCTGGAAGCATGAAAATCACTTTAAACATGCTAATTTTAGCTCTAACACTGATGATCCACCTACAAATGTGAACTGACGTTCAAAAATAAAACATTTGAAAACGGACCATTTTCCACATTTCTGAAGCATGACGTAATGGGGGGGTGTTATCTCTTTTGTCGAAAATCAGCCGTTTTTGCTCGAACATTAAATGCCTCCAAATGGTATTTAATTAACTTCCCGAGCCCCTGGAAGCATGAAAATCACTTTAAACATGCTAATTTTAGCTCTAACACTGATGATCCACCTACAAATGTGAACTGACGTTCAAAAATAAAACATTTGAAAACGGACCATTTTCCACATTTCTGAAGCATGACGTAATGGGGGGGGTGTTATCTCTTTTGTCGAAAATCAGCCGTTTTTGCTCGAACATTAAATGCCTCCAAATGGTATTTAATTAACTTCCCGAGCCCCTGGAAGCATGAAAATCACTTTAAACATGCTAATTTTAGCTCTAACACTGATGATCCACCTACAAATGTGAACTGACGTTCAAAAATAAAACATTTGAAAACGGACCATTTTCCACATTTCTGAAGCATGACGTAATGGGGGGGTGTTATCTCTTTTGTCGAAAATCAGCCGTTTTTGCTCGAACATTAAATGCCTCCAAATGGTATTTATTTCACTTCCCGGGGTGAAGAAACCCTTTTTGAGAACTCAGAGTGAGTAAATTGGCCATTTTCATGCACTTTTAACCATTCCATAAATCTTGTGTTTTGGGCCCCTGGAAGCATGAAAATCACTTTAAACATGCTAATTTTAGCTCTAACACTGATGATCCACCTACAAATGTGAACTGACGTTCAAAAATAAAACATTTGAAAACGGACCATTTTCCACATTTCTGAAGCATGACGTAATGGGGGGGTGTTATCTCTTTTGTCAAAAATCAGCCGTTTTTGCTCGAACATTAAATGCCTCCAAATGGTATTTAATTAACTTCCCGAGCCCCTGGAAGCATGAAAATCACTTTAAACATGCTAATTTTAGCTCTAACACTGATGATCCACCTACAAATGTGAACTGACGTTCAAAAATAAAACATTTGAAAACGGACCATTTTCCACATTTCTGAAGCATGACGTAATGGGGGGGTGTTATCTCTTTTGTCGAAAATCAGCCGTTTTTGCTCGAACATTAAATGCCTCCAAATGGTATTTAATTAACTTCCCGGGGTGAAGAAACCCTTTTTGAGAACTCAGAGTGAGTAAATTGGCCATTTTCATGCACTTTTAACCATTCCATAAATCTTGTGTTTTGGGCCCCTGGAAGCATGAAAATCACTTTAAACATGCTAATTTTAGCTCTAACACTGATGATCCACCTACAAATGTGAACTGACGTTCAAAAATAAAACATTTGAAAACGGACCATTTTCCACATTTCTGAAGTATGACGTAATGGGGGGGTGTTATCTCTTTTGTCGAAAATCAGCCGTTTTTGCTCGAACATTAAATGCCTCCAAATGGTATTTAATTAACTTCCCGAGCCCCTGGAAGCATGAAAATCACTTTAAACATGCTAATTTTAGCTCTAACACTGATGATCCACCTACAAATGTGAACTGACGTTCAAAAATAAAACATTTGAAAACGGACCATTTTCCACATTTCTGAAGCCTGACGTAATGGGGGGGTGTTATCTCTTTTGTCGAAAATCAGCCGTTTTTGCTCGAACATTAAATGCCTCCAAATGGTATTTATTTCACTTCCCGGGGTGAAGAAACCCTTTTTGAGAACTCAGAGTGAGTAAATTGGCCATTTTCATGCACTTTTAACCATTCCATTAATCTTGTGTTTTGGGCTCCTGGAAGCATGAAAATCACTTTAAACATGCTAATTTTAGCTCTAACACTGATGATCCACCTACAAATGTGAACTGACGTTCAAAAATAAAACATTTGAAAACGGACCATTTTCCACATTTCTGAAGCATGACGTAATGGGGGGGTGTTATCTCTTTTGTCGAAAATCAGCCGTTTTTGCTCGAACATTAAATGCCTCCAAATGGTATTTAATTAACTTCCCGAGCCCCTGGAAGCATGAAAATCACTTTAAACATGCTAATTTTAGCTCTAACACTGATGATCCACCTACAAATGTGAACTGACGTTCAAAAATAAAACATTTGAAAACGGACCATTTTCCACATTTCTGAAGCATGACGTAATGGGGGGGTGTTATCTCTTTTGTCGAAAATCAGCCGTTTTTGCTCGAACATTAAATGCCTCCAAATGGTATTTATTTCACTTCCCGGGGTGAAGAAACCCTTTTTGAGAACTCAGAGTGAGTAAATTGGCCATTTTCATGCACTTTTAACCATTCCATTAATCTTGTGTTTTGGGCCCCTGGAAGCATGAAAATCACTTTAAACATGCTAATTTTAGCTCTAACACTGATGATCCACCTACAAATGTGAACTGACGTTCAAAAATAAAACATTTGAAAACGGACCATTTTCCACATTTCTGAAGCATGACGTAATGGGGGGGTGTTATCTCTTTTGTCGAAAATCAGCCGTTTTTGCTCGAACATTAAATGCCTCCAAATGGTATTTAATTAACTTCCCGGGGTGAAGAAACCCTTTTTGAGAACTCAGAGTGAGTAAATTGGCCATTTTCATGCACTTTTAACCATTCCATAAATCTTGTGTTTTGGGCCCCTGGAAGCATGAAAATCACTTTAAACATGCTAATTTTAGCTCTAACACTGATGATCCACCTACAAATGTGAACTGACGTTCAAAAATAAAACATTTGAAAACGGACCATTTTCCACATTTCTGAAGCATGACGTAATTGGGGGGTGTTATCTCTTTTGTCGAAAATCAGCCGTTTTTGCTCGAACATTAAATGCCTCCAAATAGTATTTAATTAACTTCCCGAGCCCCTGGAAGCATGAAAATCACTTTAAACATGCTAATTTTAGCTCTAACACTGATGATCCACCTACAAATGTGAACTGACGTTCAAAAATAAAACATTTGAAAACGGACCATTTTCCACATTTCTGAAGCATGACGTAATGGGGGGGGTGTTATCTCTTTTGTCGAAAATCAGCCGTTTTTGCTCGAACATTAAATGCCTCCAAATGGTATTTAATTAACTTCCCGAGCCCCTGGAAGCATGAAAATCACTTTAAACATGCTAATTTTAGCTCTAACACTGATGATCCACCTACAAATGTGAACTGACGTTCAAAAATAAAACATTTGAAAACGGACCATTTTCCACATTTCTGAAGCATGACGTAATGGGGGGGTGTTATCTCTTTTGTCGAAAATCAGCCGTTTTTGCTCGAACATTAAATGCCTCCAAATGGTATTTATTTCACTTCCCGGGGTGAAGAAACCCTTTTTGAGAACTCAGAGTGAGTAAATTGGCCATTTTCATGCACTTTTAACCATTCCATTAATCTTGTGTTTTGGGCCCCTGGAAGCATGAAAATCACTTTAAACATGCTAATTTTAGCTCTAACACTGATGATCCACCTACAAATGTGAACTGACGTTCAAAAATAAAACATTTGAAAACGGACCATTTTCCACATTTCTGAAGCATGACGTAATGGGGGGGTGTTATCTCTTTTGTCGAAAATCAACCGTTTTTGCTCGAACATTAAATGCCTCCGAATGGTATTTAATTAACTTCCCGAGCCCCTGGAAGCATGAAAATCACTTTAAACATGCTAATTTTAGCTCTAACACTGATGATCCACCTACAAATGTGAACTGACGTTCAAAAATAAAACATTTGAAAACGGACCATTTTCCACATTTCTGAAGCATGACGTAATGGGGGGGTGTTATCTCTTTTGTCGAAAATCAGCCGTTTTTGCTCGAACATTAAATGCCTCCAAATGGTATTTAATTAACTTCCCGGGGTGAAGAAACCCTTTTTGAGAACTCAGAGTGAGTAAATTGGCCATTTTCATGCACTTTTAACCATTCCATAAATCTTGTGATTTGGGCCCCTGGAAGCATGAAAATCACTTTAAACATGCTAATTTTAGCTCTAACACTGATGATCCACCTACAAATGTGAACTGACGTTCAAAAATAAAACATTTGAAAACGGACCATTTTCCACATTTCTGAAGCATGACGTAATGGGGGGGTGTTATCTCTTTTGTCGAAAATCAGCCGTTTTTGCTCGAACATTAAATGCCTCCAAATGGTATTTAATTAACTTCCCGAGCCCCTGGAAGCATGAAAATCACTTTAAACATGCTAATTTTAGCTCTAACACTGATGATCCACCTACAAATGTGAACTGACGTTCAAAAATAAAACATTTGAAAACGGACCATTTTCCACATTTCTGAAGCATGACGTAATGGGGGGGTGTTATCTCTTTTGTCGAAAATCAGCCGTTTTTGCTCGAACATTAAATGCCTCCAAATGGTATTTAATTAACTTCCCGAGCCCCTGGAAGCATGAAAATCACTTTAAACATGCTAATTTTAGCTCTAACACTGATGATCCACCTACAAATGTAAACTGACGTTCAAAAATAAAACATTTGAAAACGGACCATTTTCCACATTTCTGAAGCATGACGTAATGGGGGGGTGTTATCTCTTTTGTCGAAAATCAGCCGTTTTTGCTCGAACATTAAATGCCTCCAAATGGTATTTAATTAACTTCCCGGGGTGAAGAAACCCTTTTTGAGAACTCAGAGTGAGTAAATTGGCCATTTTCATGCACTTTTAACCATTCCATAAATCTTGTGTTTTGGGCCCCTGGAAGCATGAAAATCACTTTAAACATGCTAATTTTAGCTCTAACACTGATGATCCACCTACAAATGTGAACTGACGTTCAAAAATAAAACATTTGAAAACAGACCATTTTCCACATTTCTGAAGCATGACGTAATGGGGGGGTGTTATCTCTTTTGTCGAAAATCAGCCGTTTTTGCTCGAACATTAAATGCCTCCAAATGGTATTTATTTCACTTCCCGAGCCCCTGGAAGCATGAAAATCACTTTAAACATGCTAATTTTAGCTCTAACACTGATGATCCACCTACAAATGTGAACTGACGTTCAAAAATAAAACATTTGAAAACGGACCATTTTCCACATTTCTGAAGCATGACGTAATGGGGGGGTGTTATCTCTTTTGTCGAAAATCAGCCGTTTTTGCTCGAACATTAAATGCCTCCAAATGGTATTTATTTCACTTCCCGAGCCCCTGGAAGCATGAAAATCACTTTAAACATGCTAATTTTAGCTCTAACACTGATGATCCACCTACAAATGTGAACTGACGTTCAAAAATAAAACATTTGAAAACGGACCATTTTCCACATTTCTGAAGCATGACGTAATGGGGGGGTGTTATCTCTTTTGTCGAAAATCAGCCGTTTTTGCTCGAACATTAAATGCCTCCAAATGGTATTTAATTAACTTCCCGGGGTGAAGAAACCCTTTTTGAGAACTCAGAGTGAGTAAATTGGCCATTTTCATGCACTTTTAACCATTCCATAAATCTTGTGTTTTGGGCCCCTGGAAGCATGAAAATCACTTTAAACATGCTAATTTTAGCTCTAACACTGATGATCCACCTACAAATGTGAACTGACGTTCAAAAATAAAACATTTGAAAACGGACCATTTTCCACATTTCTGAAGCATGACGTAATGGGGGGGTGTTATCTCTTTTGTCGAAAATCAGCCGTTTTTGCTCGAACATTAAATGCCTCCAAATGGTATTTAATTAACTTCCCGAGCCCCTGGAAGCATGAAAATCACTTTAAACATGCTAATTTTAGCTCTAACACTGATGATCCACCTACAAATGTGAACTGACGTTCAAAAATAAAACATTTGAAAACGGACCATTTTCCACATTTCTGAAGCATGACGTAATGGGGGGGTGTTATCTCTTTTGTCGAAAATCAGCCGTTTTTGCTCGAACATTAAATGCCTCCAAATGGTATTTAATTAACTTCCCGGGGTGAAGAAACCCTTTTTGAGAACTCAGAGTGAGTAAATTGGCCATTTTCATGCACTTTTAACCATTCCATAAATCTTGTGTTTTGGGCCCCTGGAAGCATGAAAATCACTTTAAACATGCTAATTTTAGCTCTAACACTGATGATCCACCTACAAATGTGAACTGACGTTCAAAAATAAAACATTTGAAAACGGACCATTTTCCACATTTCTGAAGCATGACGTAATGGGGGGGTGTTATCTCTTTTGTCGAAAATCAGCCGTTTTTGCTCGAACATTAAATGCCTCCAAATGGTATTTATTTCACTTCCCGAGCCCCTGGAAGCATGAAAATCACTTTAAACATGCTAATTTTAGCTCTAACACTGATGATCCACCTACAAATGTGAACTGACGTTCAAAAATAAAACATTTGAAAACGGACCATTTTCCACATTTCTGAAGCATGACGTAATGGGGGGGTGTTATCTCTTTTGTCGAAAATCAGCCGTTTTTGCTCGAACATTAAATGCCTCCAAATGGTATTTATTTCACTTCCCGGGGTGAAGAAACCCTTTTTGAGAACTCAGAGTGAGTAAATTGGCCATTTTGATGCACTTTTAACCATTCCATAAATCTTGTGTTTTGGGCCCCTGGAAGCATGAAAATCACTTTAAACATGCTAATTTTAGCTCTAACACTGATGATCCACCTACAAATGTGAACTGACGTTCAAAAATAAAACATTTGAAAACGGACCATTTTCCACATTTCTGAAGCATGACGTAATGGGGGGGTGTTATCTCTTTTGTCGAAAATCAGCCGTTTTTGCTCGAACATTAAATGCCTCCAAATGGTATTTAATTAACTTCCCGAGCCCCTGGAAGCATGAAAATCACTTTAAACATGCTAATTTTAGCTCTAACACTGATGATCCACCTACAAATGTGAACTGACGTTCAAAAATAAAACATTTGAAAACGGACCATTTTCCACATTTCTGAAGCATGACGTAATGGGGGGGTGTTATCTCTTTTGTCGAAAATCAGCCGTTTTTGCTCGAACATTAAATGCCTCCAAATGGTATTTAATTAACTTCCCGGGGTGAAGAAACCCTTTTTGAGAACTCAGAGTGAGTAAATTGGCCATTTTCATGCACTTTTAACCATTCCATAAATCTTGTGTTTTGGGCCCCTGGAAGCATGAAAATCACTTTAAACATGCTAATTTTAGCTCTAACACTGATGATCCACCTACAAATGGGAACTGACGTTCAAAAATAAAACATTTGAAAACGGACCATTTTCCACATTTCTGAAGCATGACGTAATGGGGGGGTGTTATCTCTTTTGTCGAAAATCAGCCGTTTTTGCTCGAACATTAAATGCCTCCAAATGGTATTTAATTAACTTCCCGAGCCCCTGGAAGCATGAAAATCACTTTAAACATGCTAATTTTAGCTCTAACACTGATGATCCACCTACAAATGTGAACTGACGTTCAAAAATAAAACATTTGAAAACGGACCATTTTCCACATTTCTGAAGCATGACGTAATGGGGGGGTGTTATCTCTTTTGTCGAAAATCAGCCGTTTTTGCTCGAACATTAAATGCCTCCAAATGGTATTTAATTAACTTCCCGGGGTGAAGAAACCCTTTTTGAGAACTCAGAGTGAGTAAATTGGCCATTTTCATGCACTTTTAACCATTCCATAAATCTTGTGTTTTGGGCCCCTGGAAGCATGAAAATCACTTTAAACATGCTAATTTTAGCTCTAACACTGATGATCCACCTACAAATGTGAACTGACGTTCAAAAATAAAACATTTGAAAACGGACCATTTTCCACATTTCTGAAGCATGACGTAATGGGGGGTGTTATCTCTTTTGTCGAAAATCAGCCGTTTTTGCTCGAACATTAAATGCCTCCAAATGGTATTTATTTCACTTCCCGAGCCCCTGGAAGCATGAAAATCACTTTAAACATGCTAATTTTAGCTCTAACACTGATGATCCACCTACAAATGTGAACTGACGTTCAAAAATAAAACATTTGAAAACGGACCATTTTCCACATTTCTGAAGCATGACGTAATGGGGGGGTGTTATCTCTTTTGTCGAAAATCAGCCGTTTTTGCTCGAACATTAAATGCCTCCAAATGGTATTTAATTAACTTCCCGAGCCCCTGGAAGCATGAAAATCACTTTAAACATGCTAATTTTAGCTCTAACACTGATGATCCACCTACAAATGTGAACTGACGTTCAAAAATAAAACATTTGAAAACGGACCATTTTCCACATTTCTGAAGCATGACGTAATGGGGGGGTGTTATCTCTTTTGTCGAAAATCAGCCGTTTTGCTCGAACATTAAATGCCTCCAAATGGTATTTAATTAACTTCCCGGGGTGAAGAAACCCTTTTTGAGAACTCAGAGTGAGTAAATTGGCCATTTTCATGCACTTTTAACCATTCCATAAATTTTGTGTTTTGGGCCCCTGGAAGCATGAAAATCACTTTAAACATGCTAATTTTAGCTCTAACACTGATGATCCACCTACAAATGTGAACTGACGTTCAAAAATAAAACATTTGAAAACGGACCATTTTCCACATTTCTGAAGCATGACGTAATGGGGGGGTGTTATCTCTTTTGTCGAAAATCAGCCGTTTTTGCTCGAACATTAAATGCCTCCAAATGGTATTTAATCAACTTCCCGGGGTGAAGAAACCCTTTTTGAGAACTCAGAGTGAGTAAATTGGCCATTTTCATGCACTTTTAACCATTCCATAAATCTTGTGTTTTGGGCCCCTGGAAGCATGAAAATCACTTTAAACATGCTAATTTTAGCTCTAACACTGATGATCCACCTACAAATGTGAACTGACGTTCAAAAATAAAACATTTGAAAACGGACCATTTTCCACATTTCTGAAGCATGACGTAATGGGGGGGTGTTATCTCTTTTGTCGAAAATCAGCCGTTTTTGCTCGAACATTAAATGCCTCCAAATGGTATTTAATTAACTTCCCGAGCCCCTGGAAGCATGAAAATCACTTTAAACATGCTAATTTTAGCTCTAACACTGATGATCCACCTACAAATGTGAACTGACGTTCAAAAATAAAACATTTGAAAACGGACCATTTTCCACATTTCTGAAGCATGACGTAATGGGGGGGTGTTATCTCTTTTGTCGAAAATCAGCCGTTTTTGCTCGAACATTAAATGCCTCCAAATGGTATTTAATCAACTTCCCGGGGTGAAGAAACCCTTTTTGAGAACTCAGAGTGAGTAAATTGGCCATTTTCATGCACTTTTAACCATTCCATAAATCTTGTGTTTTGGGCCCCTGGAAGCATGAAAATCACTTTAAACATGCTAATTTTAGCTCTAACACTGATGATCCACCTACAAATGTGAACTGACGTTCAAAAATAAAACATTTGAAAACGGACCATTTTCCACATTTCTGAAGCATGACGTAATGGGGGGGTGTTATCTCTTTTGTCGAAAATCAGCCGTTTTTGCTCGAACATTAAATGCCTCCAAATGGTATTTAATTAACTTCCCGAGCCCCTGGAAGCATGAAAATCACTTTAAACATGCTAATTTTAGCTCTAACACTGATGATCCACCTACAAATGTGAACTGACGTTCAAAAATAAAACATTTGAAAACGGACCATTTTCCACATTTCTGAAGCATGACGTAATGGGGGGGTGTTATCTCTTTTGTCGAAAATCAGCCGTTTTTGCTCGAACATTAAATGCCTCCAAATGGTATTTATTTCACTTCCCGGGGTGAAGAAACCCTTTTTGAGAACTCAGAGTGAGTAAATTGGCCATTTTCATGCACTTTTAACCATTCCATTAATCTTGTGTTTTGGGCCCCTGGAAGCATGAAAATCACTTTAAACATGCTAATTTTAGCTCTAACACTGATGATCCACCTACAAATGTGAACTGACGTTCAAAAATAAAACATTTGAAAACGGACCATTTTCCACATTTCTGAAGCATGATGTAATGGGGGGGTGTTATCTCTTTTGTCGAAAATCAGCCGTTTTTGCTCGAACATTAAATGCCTCCAAATGGTATTTAATTAACTTCCCGAGCCCCTGGAAGCATGAAAATCACTTTAAACATGCTAATTTTAGCTCTAACACTGATGATCCACCTACAAATGTGAACTGACGTTCAAAAATAAAACATTTGAGAACGGACCATTTTCCACATTTCTGAAGCATGATGTAATGGGGGGGTGTTATCTCTTTTGTCGAAAATCAGCCGTTTTTGCTCAAACATTAAATGCCTCCCAATGGTATTTATTTCACTTCCCGGGGTGAAGAAACCCTTTTTGAGAACTCAGAGTGAGTAAATTGGCCATTTTCATGCACTTTTAACCATTCCATAAATCTTGTGTTTTGGGCCCCTGGAAGCATGAAAATCACTTTAAACATGCTAATTTTAGCTCTAACACTGATGATCCACCTACAAATGTGAACTGACGTTCAAAAATAAAACATTTGAAAACGGACCATTTTCCACATTTCTGAAGCATGACGTAATGGGGGGGTGTTATCTCTTTTGTCGAAAATCAGCCGTTTTTGCTCGAACATTAAATGCCTCCAAATGGTATTTAATTAACTTCCCGAGCCCCTGGAAGCATGAAAATCACTTTAAACATGCACATTTTAGCTCTAACACTGATGATCCACCTACAAATGTGAACTGACGTTCAAAAATAAAACATTTGAAAACGGACCATTTTCCACATTTCTGAAGCATGACGTAATGGGGGGGTGTTATCTCTTTTGTCGAAAATCAGCCGTTTTTGCTCGAACATTAAATGCCTCCAAATGGTATTTAATTAACTTCCCGAGCCCCTGGAAGCATGAAAATCACTTTAAACATGCTAATTTTAGCTCTAACACTGATGATCCACCTACAAATGTGAACTGACGTTCAAAAATAAAACATTTGAAAACGGACCATTTTCCACATTTCTGAAGCATGACGTAATGGGGGGGTGTTATCTCTTTTGTCGAAAATCAGCCGTTTTTGCTCGAACATTAAATGCCTCCAAATGGTATTTAATTAACTTCCCGGGGTGAAGAAACCCTTTTTGAGAACTCAGAGTGAGTAAATTGGCCATTTTCATGCACTTTTAACCATTCCATAAATCTTGTGTTTTGGGCCCCTGGAAGCATGAAAATCACTTTAAACATGCTAATTTTAGCTCTAACACTGATGATCCACCTACAAATGTGAACTGACGTTCAAAAATAAAACATTTGAAAACGGACCATTTTCCACATTTCTGAAGCATGACGTAATGGGGGGGTGTTATCTCTTTTGTCGAAAATCAGCCGTTTTTGCTCGAACATTAAATGCCTCCAAATGGTATTTAATTAACTTCCCGAGCCCCTGGAAGCATGAAAATCACTTTAAACATGCTAATTTTAGCTCTAACACTGATGATCCACCTACAAATGTGAACTGACGTTCAAAAATAAAACATTTGAAAACGGACCATTTTCCACATTTCTGAAGCATGACGTAATGGGGGGGTGTTATCTCTTTTGTCGAAAATCAGCCGTTTTTGCTCGAACATTAAATGCCTCCAAATGGTATTTAATCAACTTCCCGGGGTGAAGAAACCCTTTTTGAGAACTCAGAGTGAGTAAATTGGCCATTTTCATGCACTTTTAACCATTCCATAAATCTTGTGTTTTGGGCCCCTGGAAGCATGAAAATCACTTTAAACATGCTAATTTTAGCTCTAACACTGATGATCCACCTACAAATGTGAACTGACGTTCAAAAATAAAACATTTGAAAACGGACCATTTTCCACATTTCTGAAGCATGACGTAATGGGGGGGTGTTATCTCTTTTGTCGAAAATCAGCCGTTTTTGCTTGAACATTAAATGCCTCCAAATGGTATTTAATTAACTTCCCGAGCCCCTGGAAGCATGAAAATCACTTTAAACATGCTAATTTTAGCTCTAACACTGATGATCCACCTACAAATGTGAACTGACGTTCAAAAATAAAACATTTGAAAACGGACCATTTTCCACATTTCTGAAGCATGACGTAATGGGGGGGTGTTATCTCTTTTGTCGAAAATCAGCCGTTTTTGCTCGAACATTAAATGCCTCCAAATGGTATTTATTTCACTTCCCGGGGTGAAGAAACCCTTTTTGAGAACTCAGAGTGAGTAAATTGGCCATTTTCATGCACTTTTAACCATTCCATTAATCTTGTGTTTTGGGCCCCTGGAAGCATGAAAATCACTTTAAACATGCTAATTTTAGCTCTAACACTGATGATCCACCTACAAATGTGAACTGACGTTCAAAAACAAAACATTTGAAAACGGACCATTTTCCACATTTCTGAAGCATGATGTAATGGGGGGGTGTTATCTCTTTTGTCGAAAATCAGCCGTTTTTGCTCGAACATTAAATGCCTCCAAATGGTATTTAATTAACTTCCCGAGCCCCTGGAAGCATGAAAATCACTTTAAACATGCTAATTTTAGCTCTAACACTGATGATCCACCTACAAATGTGAACTGACGTTCAAAAATAAAACATTTGAGAACGGACCATTTTCCACATTTCTGAAGCATGATGTAATGGGGGGGTGTTATCTCTTTTGTCGAAAATCAGCCGTTTTTGCTCGAACATTAAATGCCTCCAAATGGTATTTATTTCACTTCCCGGGGTGAAGAAACCCTTTTTGAGAACTCAGAGTGAGTAAATTGGCCATTTTCATGCACTTTTAACCATTCCATAAATCTTGTGTTTTGGGCCCCTGGAAGCATGAAAATCACTTTAAACATGCTAATTTTAGCTCTAACACCGATGATCCACCTACAAATGTGAACTGACGTTCAAAAATAAAACATTTGAAAACGGACCATTTTCCACATTTCTGAAGCATGACGTAATGGGGGGGTGTTATCTCTTTTGTCGAAAATCAGCCGTTTTTGCTCGAACATTAAATGCCTCCAAATGGTATTTAATTAACTTCCCGGGGTGAAGAAACCCTTTTTGAGAACTCAGAGTGAGTAAATTGGCCATTTTCATGCACTTTTAACCATTCCATAAATCTTGTGTTTTGGGCCCCTGGAAGCATGAAAATCACTTTAAACATGCTAATTTTAGCTCTAACACTGATGATCCACCTACAAATGTGAACTGACGTTCAAAAATAAAACATTTGAAAACGGACCATTTTCCACATTTCTGAAGCATGACGTAATGGGGGGGTGTTATCTCTTTTGTCGAAAATCAGCCGTTTTTGCTCGAACATTAAATGCCTCCAAATGGTATTTAATTAACTTCCCGAGCCCCTGGAAGCATGAAAATCACTTTAAACATGCTAATTTTAGCTCTAACACTGATGATCCACCTACAAATGTGAACTGACGTTCAAAAATAAAACATTTGAGAACGGACCATTTTCCACATTTCTGAAGCATGACGTAATGGGGGGGTGTTATCTCTTTTGTCGAAAATCAGCCGTTTTTGCTCGAACATTAAATGCCTCCAAATGGTATTTAATTAACTTCCCGAGCCCCTGGAAGCATGAAAATCACTTTAAACATGCTAATTTTAGCTCTAACACTGATGATCCAC
Source organism: Lissotriton vulgaris (assembly GCF_964263255.1). NCBI lineage: Eukaryota > Metazoa > Chordata > Amphibia > Caudata > Salamandridae > Lissotriton > Lissotriton vulgaris. The sequence continues at coordinate 202,555 of NW_028254096.1, forward strand.
CTACAAATGTGAACTGACGTTCAAAAATAAAACATTTGAAAACGGACCATTTTCCACATTTCTGAAGCATGACGTAATGGGGGGGTGTTATCTCTTTTGTCGAAAATCAGCCGTTTTTGCTCGAACATTAAATGCCTCCAAATGGTATTTAATTAACTTCCCGGGGTGAAGAAACCCTTTTTGAGAACTCAGAGTGAGTAAATTGGCCATTTTCATGCACTTTTAACCATTCCATAAATCTTGTGTTTTGGGCCCCTGGAAGCATGAAAATCACTTTAAACATGCTAATTTTAGCTCTAACACTGATGATCCACCTACAAATGTGAACTGACGTTCAAAAATAAAACATTTGAAAACGGACCATTTTCCACATTTCTGAAGCATGACGTAATGGGGGGGTGTTATCTCTTTTGTCGAAAATCAGCCGTTTTTGCTCGAACATTAAATGCCTCCAAATGGTATTTAATTAACTTCCCGAGCCCCTGGAAGCATGAAAATCACTTTAAACATGCTAATTTTAGCTCTAACACTGATGATCCACCTACAAATGTGAACTGACGTTCAAAAATAAAACATTTGAGAACGGACCATTTTCCACATTTCTGAAGCATGACGTAATGGGGGGGTGTTATCTCTTTTGTCGAAAATCAGCCGTTTTTGCTCGAACATTAAATGCCTCCAAATGGTATTTAATCAACTTTCCGGGGTGAAGAAACCCTTTTTGAGAACTCAGAGTGAGTAAATTGGCCATTTTCATGCACTTTTAACCATTCCATAAATCTTGTGTTTTGGGCCCCTGGAAGCATGAAAATCACTTTAAACATGCTAATTTTAGCTCTAACACTGATGATCCACCTACAAATGTGAACTGACGTTCAAAAATAAAACATTTGAAAACGGACCATTTTCCACATTTCTGAAGCATGACGTAATGGGGGGGTGTTATCTCTTTTGTCGAAAATCAGCCGTTTTTGCTCGAACATTAAATGCCTCCAAATGGTATTTAATTAACTTCCCGAGCCCCTGGAAGCATGAAAATCACTTTAAACATGCTAATTTTAGCTCTAACACTGATGATCCACCTACAAATGTGAACTGACGTTCAAAAATAAAACATTTGAAAACGGACCATTTTCCACATTTCTGTAGCATGACGTAATGGGGGGGTGTTATCTCTTTTGTCGAAAATCAGCCGTTTTTGCTCGAACATTAAATGCCTCCAAATGGTATTTATTTCACTTCCCGGGGTGAAGAAACCCTTTTTGAGAACTCAGAGTGAGTAAATTGGCCATTTTCATGCACTTTTAACCATTCCATAAATCTTGTGTTTTGGGCCCCTGGAAGCATGAAAATCACTTTAAACATGCTAATTTTAGCTCTAACACTGATGATCCACCTACAAATGTGAACTGACGTTCAAAAATAAAACATTTGAAAACGGACCATTTTCCACATTTCTGAAGCATGACGTAATGGGGGGGTGTTATCTCTTTTGTCGAAAATCAGCCTTTTTTGCTCGAACATTAAATGCCTCCAAATGGTATTTAATTAACTTCCCGAGCCCCTGGAAGCATGAAAATCACTTTAAACATGCACATTTTAGCTCTAACACTGATGATCCACCTACAAATGTGAACTGACGTTCAAAAATAAAACATTTGAAAACGGACCATTTTCCACATTTCTGAAGCATGACGTAATGGGGGGGTGTTATCTCTTTTGTCGAAAATCAGCCGTTTTTGCTCGAACATTAAATGCCTCCAAATGGTATTTAATTAACTTCCCGAGCCCCTGGAAGCATGAAAATCACTTTAAACATGCTAATTTTAGCTCTAACACTGATGATCCACCTACAAATGTGAACTGACGTTCAAAAATAAAACATTTGAAAACGGACCATTTTCCACATTTCTGAAGCATGACGTAATGGGGGGGTGTTATCTCTTTTGTCGAAAATCAGCCGTTTTTGCTCGAACATTAAATGCCTCCAAATGGTATTTAATTAACTTCCTGGGGTGAAGAAACCCTTTTTGAGAACTCAGAGTGAGTAAATTGGCCATTTTCATGCACTTTTAACCATTCCATAAATCTTGTGTTTTGGGCCCCTGGAAGCATGAAAATCACTTTAAACATGCTAATTTTAGCTCTAACACTGATGATCCACCTACAAATGTGAACTGACGTTCAAAAATAAAACATTTGAAAACGGACCATTTTCCACATTTCTGAAGCATGACGTAATGGGGGGGTGTTATCTCTTTTGTCGAAAATCAGCCGTTTTTGCTCGAACATTAAATGCCTCCAAATGGTATTTATTTCACTTCCCGAGCCCCTGGAAGCATGAAAATCACTTTAAACATGCTAATTTTAGCTCTAACACTGATGATCCACCTACAAATGTGAACTGACGTTCAAAAATAAAACATTTGAAAACGGACCATTTTCCACATTTCTGAAGCATGACGTAATGGGGGGGGTGTTATCTCTTTTGTCGAAAATCAGCCGTTTTTGCTCGAACATTAAATGCCTCCAAATGGTATTTATTTCACTTCCCGGGGTGAAGAAACCCTTTTTGAGAACTCAGAGTGAGTAAATCGGCCATTTTGATGCACTTTTAACCATTCCATAAATCTTGTGTTTTGGGCCCCTGGAAGCATGAAAATCACTTTAAACATGCTAATTTTAGCTCTAACACTGATGATCCACCTACAAATGTGAACTGACGTTCAAAAATAAAACATTTGAAAACGGACCATTTTCCACATTTCTGAAGCATGACGTAATGGGGGGGTGTTATCTCTTTTGTCGAAAATCAGCCGTTTTTGCTCGAACATTAAATGCCTCCAAATGGTATTTAATTAACTTCCCGAGCCCCTGGAAGCATGAAAATCACTTTAAACATGCTAATTTTAGCTCTAACACTGATGATCCACCTACAAATGTGAACTGACGTTCAAAAATAAAACATTTGAAAACGGACCATTTTCCACATTTCTGAAGCATGACGTAATGGGGGGGTGTTATCTCTTTTGTCGAAAATCAGCCGTTTTTGCTCGAACATTAAATGCCTCCAAATGGTATTTAATTAACTTCCCGGGGTGAAGAAACCCTTTTTGAGAACTCAGAGTGAGTAAATTGGCCATTTTCATGCACTTTTAACCATTCCATAAATCTTGTGTTTTGGGCCCCTGGAAGCATGAAAATCACTTTAAACATGCTAATTTTAGCTCTAACACTGATGATCCACCTACAAATGTGAACTGACGTTCAAAAATAAAACATTTGAAAACGGACCATTTTCCACATTTCTGAAGCATGACGTAATGGGGGGGTTTTATCTCTTTTGTCGAAAATCAGCCGTTTTTGCTCGAACATTAAATGCCTCCAAATGGTAGTTAATTAACTTCCCGAGCCCCTGGAAGCATGAAAATCACTTTAAACATGCTAATTTTAGCTCTAACACTGATGATCCACCTACAAATGTGAACTGACGTTCAAAAATAAAACATTTGAAAACGGACCATTTTCCACATTTCTGAAGCATGACGTAATGGGGGGGTGTTATCTCTTTTGTCGAAAATCAGCCGTTTTTGCTCGAACATTAAATGCCTCCAAATGGTATTTAATCAACTTCCCGGGGTGAAGAAACCCTTTTTGAGAACTCAGAGTGAGTAAATTGGCCATTTTCATGCACTTTTAACCATTCCATAAATCTTGTGTTTTGGGCCCCTGGAAGCATGAAAATCACTTTAAACATGCTAATTTTAGCTCTAACACTGATGATCCACCTACAAATGTGAACTGACGTTCAAAAATAAAACATTTGAAAACGAACCATTTTCCACATTTCTGAAGCATGACGTAATGGGGGGGTGTTATCTCTTTTGTCGAAAATCAGCCGTTTTTGCTCGAACATTAAATGCCTCCAAATGGTATTTAATTAACTTCCCGAGCCCCTGGAAGCATGAAAATCACTTTAAACATGCTAATTTTAGCTCTAACACTGATGATCCACCTACAAATGTGAACTGACGTTCAAAAATAAAACATTTGAAAACGGACCATTTTCCACATTTCTGAAGCATGACGTAATGGGGGGGTGTTATCTCTTTTGTCGAAAATCAGCCGTTTTTGCTCGAACATTAAATGCCTCCAAATGGTATTTATTTCACTTCCCGGGGTGAAGAAACCCTTTGTGAGAACTCAGAGTGAGTAAATTGGCCATTTTCATGCACTTTTAACCATTCCATTAATCTTGTGTTTTGGGCCCCTGGAAGCATGAAAATCACTTTAAACATGCTAATTTTAGCTCTAACACTGATGATCCACCTACAAATGTGAACTGACGTTCAAAAATAAAACATTTGAAAACGGACCATTTTCCACATTTCTGAAGCATGTTGTAATGGGGGGGTGTTATCTCTTTTGTCGAAAATCAGCCGTTTTTGCTCGAACATTAAATGCCTCCAAATGGTATTTAATTAACTTCCCGAGCCCCTGGAAGCATGAAAATCACTTTAAACATGCTAATTTTAGCTCTAACACTGATGATCCACCTACAAATGTGAACTGATGTTCAAAAATAAAACATTTGAAAACGGACCATTTTCCACATTTCTGAAGCATGATGTAATGGGGGGGTGTTATCTCTTTTGTCGAAAATCAGCCGTTTTTGCTCGAACATTAAATGCCTCCAAATGGTATTTATTTCACTTCCCGGGGTGAAGAAACCCTTTTTGAGAACTCAGAGTGAGTAAATTGGCCATTTTCATGCACTTTTAACCATTCCATAAATCTTGTGTTTTGGGCCCCTGGAAGCATGAAAATCACTTTAAACATGCTAATTTTAGCTCTAACACTGATGATCCACCTACAAATGTGAACTGACGTTCAAAAATAAAACATTTGAAAACGGACCATTTTCCACATTTCTGAAGCATGACGTAATGGGGGGGTGTTATCTCTTTTGTCGAAAATCAGCCGTTTTTGCTCGAACATTAAATGCCTCCAAATGGTATTTAATTAACTTCCCGAGCCCCTGGAAGCATGAAAATCACTTTAAACATGCACATTTTAGCTCTAACACTGATGATCCACCTACAAATGTGAACTGACGTTCAAAAATAAAACATTTGAAAACGGACCATTTTCCACATTTCTGAAGCATGACGTAATGGGGGGGTGTTATCTCTTTTGTCGAAAATCAGCCGTTTTTGCTCGAACATTAAATGCCTCCAAATGGTATTTAATTAACTTCCCGAGCCCCTGGAAGCATGAAAATCACTTTAAACATGCTAATTTTAGCTCTAACACTGATGATCCACCTACAAATGTGAACTGACGTTCAAAAATAAAACATTTGAAAACGGACCATTTTCCACATTTCTGAAACATGACGTAATGGGGGGGTGTTATCTCTTTTGTCGAAAATCAGCCGTTTTTGCTCGAACATTAAATGCCTCCAAATGGTATTTAATTAACTTCCCGGGGTGAAGAAACCCTTTTTGAGAACTCAGAGTGAGTAAATTGGCCATTTTCATGCACTTTTAACCATTCCATAAATCTTGTGTTTTGGGCCCCTGGAAGCATGAAAATCACTTTAAACATGCTAATTTTAGCTCTAACACTGATGATCCACCTACAAATGTGAACTGACGTTCAAAAATAAAACATTTGAAAACGGACCATTTTCCACATTTCTGAAGCATGACGTAATGGGGGGGTGTTATCTCTTTTGTCGAAAATCAGCCGTTTTTGCTCGAACATTAAATGCCTCCAAATGGTATTTAATTAACTTCCCGGGGTGAAGAAACCCTTTTTGAGAACTCAGAGTGAGTAAATTGGCCATTTTCATGCACTTTTAACCATTCCATAAATCTTGTGTTTTGGGCCCCTGGAAGCATGAAAATCACTTTAAACATGCTAATTTTAGCTCTAACACTGATGATCCACCTACAAATGTGAACTGACGTTCAAAAATAAAACATTTGAAAACAGACCATTTTCCACATTTCTGAAGCATGACGTAATGGGGGGGTGTTATCTCTTTTGTCGAAAATCAGCCGTTTTTGCTCGAACATTAAATGCCTCCAAATGGTATTTATTTCACTTCCCGGGGTGAAGAAACCCTTTTTGAGAACTCAGAGTGAGTAAATTGGCCATTTTCATGCACTTTTAACCATTCCATTAATCTTGTGTTTTGGGCCCCTGGAAGCATGAAAATCACTTTAAACATGCTAATTTTAGCTCTAACACTGATGATCCACCTACAAATGTGAACTGACGTTCAAAAATAAAACATTTGAAAACGGACCATTTTCCACATTTCTGAAGCATGACGTAATGGGGGGGTGTTATCTCTTTTGTCGAAAATCAGCCGTTTTTGCTCGAACATTAAATGCCTCCAAATGGTATTTAATTAACTTCCCGAGCCCCTGGAAGCATGAAAATCACTTTAAACATGCTAATTTTAGCTCTAACACTGATGATCCACCTACAAATGTGAACTGACGTTCAAAAATAAAACATTTGAAAACGGACCATTTTCCACATTTCTGAAGCATGACGTAATGGGGGGGTGTTATCTCTTTTGTCGAAAATCAGCCGTTTTTGCTCGAACATTAAATGCCTCCAAATGGTATTTATTTCACTTCCCGGGGTGAAGAAACCCTTTTTGAGAACTCAGAGTGAGTAAATTGGCCATTTTGATGCACTTTTAACCATTCCATAAATCTTGTGTTTTGGGCCCCTGGAAGCATGAAAATCACTTTAAACATGCTAATTTTAGCTCTAACACTGATGATCCACCTACAAATGTGAACTGACGTTCAAAAATAAAACATTTGAAAACGGACCATTTTCCACATTTCTGAAGCATGACGTAATGGGGGGGGTGTTATCTCTTTTGTCGAAAATCAGCCGTTTTTGCTCGAACATTAAATGCCTCCAAATGGTATTTAATTAACTTCCCGAGCCCCTGGAAGCATGAAAATCACTTTAAACATGCTAATTTTAGCTCTAACACTGATGATCCACCTACAAATGTGAACTGACGTTCAAAAATAAAACATTTGAAAACGGACCATTTTCCAGATTTCTGAAGCATGACGTAATGGGGGGGTGTTATCTCTTTTGTCGAAAATCAGCCGTTTTTGCTCGAACATTAAATGCCTCCAAATGGTATTTAATTAACTTCCCGGGGTGAAGAAACCCTTTTTGAGAACTCAGAGTGAGTAAATTGGCCATTTTCATGCACTTTTAACCATTCCATAAATCTTGTGTTTTGGGCCCCTGGAAGCATGAAAATCACTTTAAACATGCTAATTTTAGCTCTAACACTGATGATCCACCTACAAATGTGAACTGACGTTCAAAAATAAAACATTTGAAAACGGACCATTTTCCACATTTCTGAAGCATGACGTAATGGGGGGGTGTTATCTCTTTTGTCGAAAATCAGCCGTTTTTGCTCGAACATTAAATGCCTCCAAATGGTATTTAATCAACTTCCCGGGGTGAAGAAACCCTTTTTGAGAACTCAGAGTGAGTAAATTGGCCATTTTCATGCACTTTTAACCATTCCATAAATCTTGTGTTTTGGGCCCCTGGAAGCATGAAAATCACTTTAAACATGCTAATTTTAGCTCTAACACTGATGATCCACCTACAAATGTGAACTGACGTTCAAAAATAAAACATTTGAAAACGGACCATTTTCCACATTTCTGAAGCATGACGTAATGGGGGGGTGTTATCTCTTTTGTCGAAAATCAGCCGTTTTTGCTCGAACATTAAATGCCTCCAAATGGTATTTAATTAACTTCCCGAGCCCCTGGAAGCATGAAAATCACTTTAAACATGCTAATTTTAGCTCTAACACTGATGATCCACCTACAAATGTGAACTGACGTTCAAAAATAAAACATTTGAAAACGGACCATTTTCCACATTTCTGAAGCATGACGTAATGGGGGGGTGTTATCTCTTTTGTCGAAAATCAGCCGTTTTTGCTCGAACATTAAATGCCTCCAAATGGTATTTATTTCACTTCCCGGGGTGAAGAAACCCTTTTTGAGAACTCAGAGTGAGTAAATTGGCCATTTTCATGCACTTTTAACCATTCCATTAATCTTGTGTTTTGGGCCCCTGGAAGCATGAAAATCACTTTAAACATGCTAATTTTAGCTCTAACACTGATGATCCACCTACAAATGTGAACTGACGTTCAAAAATAAAACATTTGAAAACGGACCATTTTCCACATTTCTGAAGCATGATGTAATGGGGGGGTGTTATCTCTTTTGTCGAAAATCAGCCGTTTTTGCTCGAACATTAAATGCCTCCAAATGGTATTTAATTAACTTCCCGAGCCCCTGGAAGCATGAAAATCACTTTAAACATGCTAATTTTAGCTCTAACACTGATGATCCACCTACAAATGTGAACTGACGTTCAAAAATAAAACATTTGAAAACGGACCATTTTCCACATTTCTGAAGCATGATGTAATGGGGGGGTGTTATCTCTTTTGTTGAAAATCAGCCGTTTTTGCTCGAACATTAAATGCCTCCAAATGGTATTTATTTCACTTCCCGGGGTGAAGAAACCCTTTTTGAGAACTCAGAGTGAGTAAATTGGCCATTTTCATGCACTTTTAACCATTCCATAAATATTGTGTTTTGGGCCCCTGGAAGAATGAAAATCACTTTAAACATGCTAATTTTAGCTCTAACACTGATGATCCACCTACAAATGTGAACTGACGTTCAAAAATAAAACATTTGAAAACGGACCATTTTCCACATTTCTGAAGCATGACGTAATGGGGGGGTGTTATCTCTTTTGTCGAAAATCAGCCGTTTTTGCTCGAACATTAAATGCCTCCAAATGGTATTTAATTAACTTCCCGAGGTTAAGAAACCCTTTTTGAGAACTCAGAGTGAGTAAATTGGCCATTTTCATGCACTTTTAACCATTCCATAAATCTTGTGTTTTGGGCCCCTGGAAGCATGAAAATCACTTTAAACATGCTAATTTTAGCTCTAACACTGATGATCCACCTACAAATGTGAACTGACGTTCAAAAATAAAACATTTGAAAACGGACCATTTTCCACATTTCTGAAGCATGACGTAATGGGGGGGTGTTATCTCTTTTGTCGAAAATCAGCCGTTTTTGCTCGAACATTAAATGCCTCCAAATGGTATTTATTTCACTTCCCGGGGTGAAGAAACCCTTTTTGAGAACTCAGAGTGAGTAAATTGGCCATTTTCATGCACTTTTAACCATTCCATTAATCTTGTGTTTTGGGCCCCTGGAAGCATGAAAATCACTTTAAACATGCTAATTTTAGCTCTAACACTGATGATCCACCTACAAATGTGAACTGACGTTCAAAAATAAAACATTTGAAAACGGACCATTTTCCACATTTCTGAAGCATGACGTAATGGGGGGGTGTTATCTCTTTTGTCGAAAATCAGCCGTTTTTGCTCGAACATTAAATGCCTCCAAATGGTATTTAATTAACTTCCCGGGGTGAAGAAACCCTTTTTGAGAACTCAGAGTGAGTAAATTGGCCATTTTCATGCACTTTTAACCATTCCATAAATCTTGTGTTTTGGGCCCCTGGAAGCATGAAAATCACTTTAAACATGCTAATTTTAGCTCTAACACTGATGATCCACCTACAAATGTGAACTGACGTTCAAAAATAAAACATTTGAAAACGGACCATTTTCCACATTTCTGAAGCATGACGTAATGGGGGGGTGTTATCTCTTTTGTCGAAAATCAGCCGTTTTTGCTCGAACATTAAATGCCTCCAAATGGTATTTAACTAACTTCCCGAGCCCCTGGAAGCATGAAAATCACTTTAAACATGCTAATTTTAGCTCTAACACTGATGATCCACCTACAAATGTGAACTGAAGATCAAAAATAAAACATTTGAAAACGGACCATTTTCCACATTTCTGAAGCATGACGTAATGGGGGGGTGTTATCTCTTTTGTCGAAAATCAGCCGTTTTTGCTCGAACATTAAATGCCTCCAAATGGTATTTAATTAACTTCCCGGGGTGAAGAAACTCTTTTTGAGAACTCAGAGTGAGTAAATTGGCCATTTTCATGCACTTTTAACCATTCCATAAATCTTGTGTTTTGGGCCCCTGGAAGCATGAAAATCACTTTAAACATGCTAATTTTAGCTCTAACACTGATGATCCACCTACAAATGTGAACTGACGTTCAAAAATAAAACATTTGAAAACGGACCATTTTCCACATTTCTGAAGCATGACGTAATGGGGGGGTGTTATCTCTTTTGTCGAAAATCAGCCGTTTTTGCTCGAACATTAAATGCCTCCAAATGGTATTTATTTCACTTCCCGAGCCCCTGGAAGCATGAAAATCACTTTAAACATGCTAATTTTAGCTCTAACACTGATGATCCACCTACAAATGTGAACTGACGTTCAAAAATAAAACATTTGAAAACGGACCATTTTCCACATTTCTGAAGCATGACGTAATGGGGGGTGTTATCTCTTTTGTCGAAAATCAGCCGTTTTTGCTCGAACATTAAATGCCTCCAAATGGTATTTAATTAACTTCCCAAGCCCCTGGAAGCATGAAGATCACTTTAAACATGCTAATTTTAGCTCTAACACTGATGATCCACCTACAAATGTGTACTGACGTTCAAAAATAAAACATTTGAAAACGGACCATTTTCCACATTTCTGAAGCATGACGTAATGGGGGGGTGTTATCTCTTTTGTCGAAAATCAGCCGTTTTTGCTCGAACATTAAATGCCTCCAAATGGTATTTAATTAACTTCCCGGGGTGAAGAAACCCTTTTTGAGAACTCAGAGTGAGTAAATTGGCCATTTTCATGCACTTTTAACCATTCCATAAATCTTGTGTTTTGGGCCCCTGGAAGCATGAAAATCACTTTAAACATGCTAATTTTAGCTCTAACACTGATGATCCACCTACAAATGTGAACTGACGTTCAAAAATAAAACATTTGAAAACGGACCATTTTCCACATTTCTGAAGCATGACGTAATGGGGGGGTGTTATCTCTTTTGTCGAAAATCAGCCGTTTTTGCTCGAACATTAAATGCCTCCAAATGGTATTTAATTAATTTCCCGGGGTGAAGAAACCCTTTTTGAGAGCTCAGAGTGAGTAAATTGGCCATTTTCATGCACTTTTAACCATTCCATAAATCTTGTGTTTTGGGCCCCTGGAAGCATGAAAATCACTTTAAACATGCTAATTTTAGCTCTAACACTGATGATCCACCTACAAATGTGAACTGACGTTCAAAAATAAAACATTTGAAAACGGACCATTTTCCACATTTTTTAAGCATGACGTAATAGGGGGGTGTTATCTCTTTTGTCGAAAATCAGCCGTTTTTGCTCGAACATTAAATGCCTCCAAATGGTATTTAATTAACTTCCCGAGCCCCTGGAAGCATGAAAATCACTTTAAACATGCTAATTTTAGCTCTAACACTGATGATCCACCTACAAATGTGAACTGACGTTCAAAAATAAAACATTTGAAAACGGACCATTTTCCACATTTCTGAAGCATGACGTAATGGGGGGGTGTTGTCTCTTTTGTCGAAAATCAGCCGTTTTTGCTCGAACATTAAATGCCTCCAAATGGTATTTATTTCACTTCCCGGGGTGAAGAAACCCTTTTTGAGAACTCAGAGTGAGTAAATTGGCCATTTTCATGCACTTTTAACCATTCCATAAATCTTGTGTTTTGGGCCCCTGGAAGCATGAAAATCACTTTAAACATGCTAATTTTAGCTCTAACACTGATGATCCACCTACAAATGTGAACTGACGTTCAAAAATAAAACATTTGAAAACGGACCATTTTCCACATTTCTGAAGCATGACGTAATGGGGGGGTGTTATCTCTTTTGTCGAAAATCAGCCGTTTTTGCTCGAACATTAAATGCCTCCAAATGGTATTTACTTAACTTCCCGAGCCCCTGGAAGCATGAAAATCACTTTAAACATGCTAATTTTAGCTCTAACACTGATGATCCACCTACAAATGTGAACTGAAGATCAAAAATAAAACATTTGAAAACGGACCATTTTCCACATTTCTGAAGCATGACGTAATGGGGGGGTGTTATCTCTTTTGTCGAAAATCAGCCGTTTTTGCTCGAACATTAAATGCCTCCAAATGGTATTTAATTAACTTCCCGGGGTGAAGAAACCCTTTTTGAGAACTCAGAGTGAGTAAATTGGCCATTTTCATGCACTTTTAACCATTCCATAAATCTTGTGTTTTGGGCCCCTGGAAGCATGAAAATCACTTTAAATATGCTAATTTTAGCTCTAACACTGATGATCCACCTACAAATGTGAACTGACGTTCAAAAATAAAACATTTGAAAACGGACCATTTTCCACATTTCTGAAGCATGACGTAATGGGGGGGTGTTATCTCTTTTGTCGAAAATCAGCCGTTTTTGCTCGAACATTAAATGCCTCCAAATGGTATTTATTTCACTTCCCGAGCCCCTGGAAGCATGAAAATCACTTTAAACATGCTAATTTTAGCTCTAACACTGATGATCCACCTACAAATGTGAACTGACGTTCAAAAATAAAACATTTGAAAACGGACCATTTTCCACATTTCTGAAGCATGACGTAATGGGGGGGTGTTATCTCTTTTGTCGAAAATCAGCCGTTTTTGCTCGAACATTAAATGCCTCCAAATGGTATTTAATTAACTTCCCGAGCCCCTGGAAGCATGAAAATCACTTTAAACATGCTAATTTTAGCTCTAACACTGATGATCCACCTACAAATGTGTACTGACGTTCAAAAATAAAACATTTGAAAACGGACCATTTTCCACATTTCTGAAGCATGACGTAATGGGGGGGTGTTATCTCTTTTGTCGAAAATCAGCCGTTTTTGCTCGAACATTAAATGCCTCCAAATGGTATTTAATTAACTTCCCGGGGTGAAGAAACCCTTTTTGAGAACTCAGAGTGAGTAAATTGGCCATTTTCATGCACTTTTAACCATTCCATAAATCTTGTGTTTTGGGCCCCTGGAAGCATGAAAATCACTTTAAACATGCTAATTTTAGCTCTAACACTGATGATCCACCTACAAATGTGAACTGACGTTCAAAAATAAAACATTTGAAAACGGACCGTTTTCCACATTTCTGAAGCATGACGTAATGGGGGGGTGTTATCTCTTTTGTCGAAAATCAGCCGTTTTTGCTCGAACATTAAATGCCTCCAAATGGTATTTAATTAACTTCCCGAGCCCCTGGAAGCATGAAAATCACTTTAAACATGCTAATTTTAGCTCTAACACTGATGATCCACCTACAAATGTGAACTGACGTTCAAAAATAAAACATTTGAAAACGGACCATTTTCCACATTTCTGAAGCATGACGTAATGGGGGGGTGTTGTCTCTTTTGTCGAAAATCAGCCGTTTTTGCTCGAACATTAAATGCCTCCAAATGGTATTTATTTCACTTCCCGGGGTGAAGAAACCCTTTTTGAGAACTCAGAGTGAGTAAATTGGCCATTTTCATGCACTTTTAACCATTCCATAAATCTTGTGTTTTGGGCCCCTGGAAGCATGAAAATCACTTTAAACATGCTAATTTTAGCTCTAACACTGATGATCCACCTACAAATGTGAACTGACGTTCAAAAATAAAACATTTGAAAACGGACCATTTTCCACATTTCTGAAGCATGACGTAATGGGGGGGTGTTATCTCTTTTGTCGAAAATCAGCCGTTTTTGCTCGAACATTAAATGCCTCCAAATGGTATTTAATTAACTTCCCGAGCCCCTGGAAGCATGAAAATCACTTTAAACATGCTAATTTTAGCTCTAACACTGATGATCCACCTACAAATGTGAACTGACGTTCAAAAATAAAACATTTGAAAACGGACCATTTTCCACATTTCTGAAGCATGACGTAATGGGGGGGTGTTATCTCTTTTGTCGAAAATCAGCCGTTTTTGCTCGAACATTAAATGCCTCCAAATGGTATTTAATTAACTTCCCGAGCCCCTGGAAGCATGAAAATCACTTTAAACATGCTAATTTTAGCTCTAACACTGATGATCCACCTACAAATGTGAACTGACGTTCAAAAATAAAACATTTGAAAACGGACCATTTTCCACATTTCTGAAGCATGACTTAATGGGGGGGTGTTATCTCTTTTGTCGAAAATCAGCCGTTTTTGCTCGAACATTAAATGCCTCCAAATGGTATTTAATTAACTTCCCGGGGTGAAGAAACCCTTTTTGAGAACTCAGAGTGAGTAAATTGGCCATTTTCATGCACTTTTAACCATTCCATAAATCTTGTGTTTTGGGCCCCTGGAAGCATGAAAATCACTTTAAACATGCTAATTTTAGCTCTAACACTGATGATCCACCTACAAATGTGAACTGACGTTCAAAAATAAAACATTTGAAAACGGACCATTTTCCACATTTCTGAAGCATGACGTAATGGGGGGGTGTTATCTCTTTTGTCGAAAATCAGCCGTTTTTGCTCGAACATTAAATGCCTCCAAATGGTATTTAATTAACTTCCCGGGGTGAAGAAACCCTTTTTGAGAACTCAGAGTGAGTAAATTGGCCATTTTCATGCACTTTTAACCATTCCATAAATCTTGTGTTTTGGGCCCCTGGAAGCATGAAAATCACTTTAAACATGCTAATTTTAGCTCTAACACTGATGATCCACCTACAAATGTGAACTGACGTTCAAAAATAAAACATTTGAAAACGGACCATTTTCCACATTTCTGAAGCATGACGTAATGGGGGGGTGTTATCTCTTTTGTCGAAAATCAGCCGTTTTTGCTCGAACATTAAATGCCTCCAAATGGTATTTATTTCACTTCCCGGGGTGAAGAAACCCTTTTTGAGAACTCAGAGTGAGTAAATTGGCCATTTTCATGCACTTTTAACCATTCCATTAATCTTGTGTTTTGGGCCCCTGGAAGCATGAAAATCACTTTAAACATGCTAATTTTAGCTCTAACACTGATGATCCACCTACAAATGTGAACTGACGTTCAAAAATAAAACATTTGAAAACGGACCATTTTCCACATTTCTGAAGCATGACGTAATGGGGGGGTGTTATCTCTTTTGTCGAAAATCAGCCGTTTTTGCTCGAACATTAAATGCCTCCAAATGGTATTTAATTAACTTCCCGGGGTGAAGAAACCCTTTTTGAGAACTCAGAGTGAGTAAATTGGCCATTTTCATGCACTTTTAACCATTCCATAAATCTTGTGATTTGGGCCCCTGGAAGCATGAAAATCACTTTAAACATGCTAATTTTAGCTCTAACACTGATGATCCACCTACAAATGTGAACTGACGTTCAAAAATAAAACATTTGAAAACGGACCATTTTCCACATTTCTGAAGCATGACGTAATGGGGGGGTGTTATCTCTTTTGTCGAAAATCAGCCGTTTTTGCTCGAACATTAAATGCCTCCAAATGGTATTTAATTAACTTCCCGAGCCCCTGGAAGCATGAAAATCACTTTAAACATGCTAATTTTAGCTCTAACACTGATGATCCACCTACAAATGTGAACTGACGTTCAAAAATAAAACATTTGAAAACGGACCATTTTCCACATTTCTGAAGCATGACGTAATGGGGGGGTGTTATCTCTTTTGTCGAAAATCAGCCGTTTTTGCTCGAACATTAAATGCCTCCAAATGGTATTTAATTAACTTCCCGAGCCCCTGGAAGCATGAAAATCACTTTAAACATGCTAATTTTAGCTCTAACACTGATGATCCACCTACAAATGTAAACTGACGTTCAAAAATAAAACATTTGAAAACGGACCATTTTCCACATTTCTGAAGCATGACGTAATGGGGGGGTGTTATCTCTTTTGTCGAAAATCAGCCGTTTTTGCTCGAACATTAAATGCCTCCAAATGGTATTTAATTAACTTCCCGGGGTGAAGAAACCCTTTTTGAGAACTCAGAGTGAGTAAATTGGCCATTTTCATGCACTTTTAACCATTCCATAAATCTTGTGTTTTGGGCCCCTGGAAGCATGAAAATCACTTTAAACATGCTAATTTTAGCTCTAACACTGATGATCCACCTACAAATGTGAACTGACGTTCAAAAATAAAACATTTGAAAACAGACCATTTTCCACATTTCTGAAGCATGACGTAATGGGGGGGTGTTATCTCTTTTGTCGAAAATCAGCCGTTTTTGCTCGAACATTAAATGCCTCCAAATGGTATTTATTTCACTTCCCGAGCCCCTGGAAGCATGAAAATCACTTTAAACATGCTAATTTTAGCTCTAACACTGATGATCCACCTACAAATGTGAACTGACGTTCAAAAATAAAACATTTGAAAACGGACCATTTTCCACATTTCTGAAGCATGACGTAATGGGGGGGTGTTATCTCTTTTGTCGAAAATCAGCCGTTTTTGCTCGAACATTAAATGCCTCCAAATGGTATTTATTTCACTTCCCGAGCCCCTGGAAGCATGAAAATCACTTTAAACATGCTAATTTTAGCTCTAACACTGATGATCCACCTACAAATGTGAACTGACGTTCAAAAATAAAACATTTGAAAACGGACCATTTTCCACATTTCTGAAGCATGACGTAATGGGGGGGTGTTATCTCTTTTGTCGAAAATCAGCCGTTTTTGCTCGAACATTAAATGCCTCCAAATGGTATTTAATTAACTTCCCGGGGTGAAGAAACCCTTTTTGAGAACTCAGAGTGAGTAAATTGGCCATTTTCATGCACTTTTAACCATTCCATAAATCTTGTGTTTTGGGCCCCTGGAAGCATGAAAATCACTTTAAACATGCTAATTTTAGCTCTAACACTGATGATCCACCTACAAATGTGAACTGACGTTCAAAAATAAAACATTTGAAAACGGACCATTTTCCACATTTCTGAAGCATGACGTAATGGGGGGGTGTTATCTCTTTTGTCGAAAATCAGCCGTTTTTGCTCGAACATTAAATGCCTCCAAATGGTATTTAATTAACTTCCCGAGCCCCTGGAAGCATGAAAATCACTTTAAACATGCTAATTTTAGCTCTAACACTGATGATCCACCTACAAATGTGAACTGACGTTCAAAAATAAAACATTTGAAAACGGACCATTTTCCACATTTCTGAAGCATGACGTAATGGGGGGGTGTTATCTCTTTTGTCGAAAATCAGCCGTTTTTGCTCGAACATTAAATGCCTCCAAATGGTATTTAATTAACTTCCCGGGGTGAAGAAACCCTTTTTGAGAACTCAGAGTGAGTAAATTGGCCATTTTCATGCACTTTTAACCATTCCATAAATCTTGTGTTTTGGGCCCCTGGAAGCATGAAAATCACTTTAAACATGCTAATTTTAGCTCTAACACTGATGATCCACCTACAAATGTGAACTGACGTTCAAAAATAAAACATTTGAAAACGGACCATTTTCCACATTTCTGAAGCATGACGTAATGGGGGGGTGTTATCTCTTTTGTCGAAAATCAGCCGTTTTTGCTCGAACATTAAATGCCTCCAAATGGTATTTATTTCACTTCCCGAGCCCCTGGAAGCATGAAAATCACTTTAAACATGCTAATTTTAGCTCTAACACTGATGATCCACCTACAAATGTGAACTGACGTTCAAAAATAAAACATTTGAAAACGGACCATTTTCCACATTTCTGAAGCATGACGTAATGGGGGGGTGTTATCTCTTTTGTCGAAAATCAGCCGTTTTTGCTCGAACATTAAATGCCTCCAAATGGTATTTATTTCACTTCCCGGGGTGAAGAAACCCTTTTTGAGAACTCAGAGTGAGTAAATTGGCCATTTTGATGCACTTTTAACCATTCCATAAATCTTGTGTTTTGGGCCCCTGGAAGCATGAAAATCACTTTAAACATGCTAATTTTAGCTCTAACACTGATGATCCACCTACAAATGTGAACTGACGTTCAAAAATAAAACATTTGAAAACGGACCATTTTCCACATTTCTGAAGCATGACGTAATGGGGGGGTGTTATCTCTTTTGTCGAAAATCAGCCGTTTTTGCTCGAACATTAAATGCCTCCAAATGGTATTTAATTAACTTCCCGAGCCCCTGGAAGCATGAAAATCACTTTAAACATGCTAATTTTAGCTCTAACACTGATGATCCACCTACAAATGTGAACTGACGTTCAAAAATAAAACATTTGAAAACGGACCATTTTCCACATTTCTGAAGCATGACGTAATGGGGGGGTGTTATCTCTTTTGTCGAAAATCAGCCGTTTTTGCTCGAACATTAAATGCCTCCAAATGGTATTTAATTAACTTCCCGGGGTGAAGAAACCCTTTTTGAGAACTCAGAGTGAGTAAATTGGCCATTTTCATGCACTTTTAACCATTCCATAAATCTTGTGTTTTGGGCCCCTGGAAGCATGAAAATCACTTTAAACATGCTAATTTTAGCTCTAACACTGATGATCCACCTACAAATGGGAACTGACGTTCAAAAATAAAACATTTGAAAACGGACCATTTTCCACATTTCTGAAGCATGACGTAATGGGGGGGTGTTATCTCTTTTGTCGAAAATCAGCCGTTTTTGCTCGAACATTAAATGCCTCCAAATGGTATTTAATTAACTTCCCGAGCCCCTGGAAGCATGAAAATCACTTTAAACATGCTAATTTTAGCTCTAACACTGATGATCCACCTACAAATGTGAACTGACGTTCAAAAATAAAACATTTGAAAACGGACCATTTTCCACATTTCTGAAGCATGACGTAATGGGGGGGTGTTATCTCTTTTGTCGAAAATCAGCCGTTTTTGCTCGAACATTAAATGCCTCCAAATGGTATTTAATTAACTTCCCGGGGTGAAGAAACCCTTTTTGAGAACTCAGAGTGAGTAAATTGGCCATTTTCATGCACTTTTAACCATTCCATAAATCTTGTGTTTTGGGCCCCTGGAAGCATGAAAATCACTTTAAACATGCTAATTTTAGCTCTAACACTGATGATCCACCTACAAATGTGAACTGACGTTCAAAAATAAAACATTTGAAAACGGACCATTTTCCACATTTCTGAAGCATGACGTAATGGGGGGTGTTATCTCTTTTGTCGAAAATCAGCCGTTTTTGCTCGAACATTAAATGCCTCCAAATGGTATTTATTTCACTTCCCGAGCCCCTGGAAGCATGAAAATCACTTTAAACATGCTAATTTTAGCTCTAACACTGATGATCCACCTACAAATGTGAACTGACGTTCAAAAATAAAACATTTGAAAACGGACCATTTTCCACATTTCTGAAGCATGACGTAATGGGGGGGTGTTATCTCTTTTGTCGAAAATCAGCCGTTTTTGCTCGAACATTAAATGCCTCCAAATGGTATTTAATTAACTTCCCGAGCCCCTGGAAGCATGAAAATCACTTTAAACATGCTAATTTTAGCTCTAACACTGATGATCCACCTACAAATGTGAACTGACGTTCAAAAATAAAACATTTGAAAACGGACCATTTTCCACATTTCTGAAGCATGACGTAATGGGGGGGTGTTATCTCTTTTGTCGAAAATCAGCCGTTTTGCTCGAACATTAAATGCCTCCAAATGGTATTTAATTAACTTCCCGGGGTGAAGAAACCCTTTTTGAGAACTCAGAGTGAGTAAATTGGCCATTTTCATGCACTTTTAACCATTCCATAAATTTTGTGTTTTGGGCCCCTGGAAGCATGAAAATCACTTTAAACATGCTAATTTTAGCTCTAACACTGATGATCCACCTACAAATGTGAACTGACGTTCAAAAATAAAACATTTGAAAACGGACCATTTTCCACATTTCTGAAGCATGACGTAATGGGGGGGTGTTATCTCTTTTGTCGAAAATCAGCCGTTTTTGCTCGAACATTAAATGCCTCCAAATGGTATTTAATCAACTTCCCGGGGTGAAGAAACCCTTTTTGAGAACTCAGAGTGAGTAAATTGGCCATTTTCATGCACTTTTAACCATTCCATAAATCTTGTGTTTTGGGCCCCTGGAAGCATGAAAATCACTTTAAACATGCTAATTTTAGCTCTAACACTGATGATCCACCTACAAATGTGAACTGACGTTCAAAAATAAAACATTTGAAAACGGACCATTTTCCACATTTCTGAAGCATGACGTAATGGGGGGGTGTTATCTCTTTTGTCGAAAATCAGCCGTTTTTGCTCGAACATTAAATGCCTCCAAATGGTATTTAATTAACTTCCCGAGCCCCTGGAAGCATGAAAATCACTTTAAACATGCTAATTTTAGCTCTAACACTGATGATCCACCTACAAATGTGAACTGACGTTCAAAAATAAAACATTTGAAAACGGACCATTTTCCACATTTCTGAAGCATGACGTAATGGGGGGGTGTTATCTCTTTTGTCGAAAATCAGCCGTTTTTGCTCGAACATTAAATGCCTCCAAATGGTATTTAATCAACTTCCCGGGGTGAAGAAACCCTTTTTGAGAACTCAGAGTGAGTAAATTGGCCATTTTCATGCACTTTTAACCATTCCATAAATCTTGTGTTTTGGGCCCCTGGAAGCATGAAAATCACTTTAAACATGCTAATTTTAGCTCTAACACTGATGATCCACCTACAAATGTGAACTGACGTTCAAAAATAAAACATTTGAAAACGGACCATTTTCCACATTTCTGAAGCATGACGTAATGGGGGGGTGTTATCTCTTTTGTCGAAAATCAGCCGTTTTTGCTCGAACATTAAATGCCTCCAAATGGTATTTAATTAACTTCCCGAGCCCCTGGAAGCATGAAAATCACTTTAAACATGCTAATTTTAGCTCTAACACTGATGATCCACCTACAAATGTGAACTGACGTTCAAAAATAAAACATTTGAAAACGGACCATTTTCCACATTTCTGAAGCATGACGTAATGGGGGGGTGTTATCTCTTTTGTCGAAAATCAGCCGTTTTTGCTCGAACATTAAATGCCTCCAAATGGTATTTATTTCACTTCCCGGGGTGAAGAAACCCTTTTTGAGAACTCAGAGTGAGTAAATTGGCCATTTTCATGCACTTTTAACCATTCCATTAATCTTGTGTTTTGGGCCCCTGGAAGCATGAAAATCACTTTAAACATGCTAATTTTAGCTCTAACACTGATGATCCACCTACAAATGTGAACTGACGTTCAAAAATAAAACATTTGAAAACGGACCATTTTCCACATTTCTGAAGCATGATGTAATGGGGGGGTGTTATCTCTTTTGTCGAAAATCAGCCGTTTTTGCTCGAACATTAAATGCCTCCAAATGGTATTTAATTAACTTCCCGAGCCCCTGGAAGCATGAAAATCACTTTAAACATGCTAATTTTAGCTCTAACACTGATGATCCACCTACAAATGTGAACTGACGTTCAAAAATAAAACATTTGAGAACGGACCATTTTCCACATTTCTGAAGCATGATGTAATGGGGGGGTGTTATCTCTTTTGTCGAAAATCAGCCGTTTTTGCTCAAACATTAAATGCCTCCCAATGGTATTTATTTCACTTCCCGGGGTGAAGAAACCCTTTTTGAGAACTCAGAGTGAGTAAATTGGCCATTTTCATGCACTTTTAACCATTCCATAAATCTTGTGTTTTGGGCCCCTGGAAGCATGAAAATCACTTTAAACATGCTAATTTTAGCTCTAACACTGATGATCCACCTACAAATGTGAACTGACGTTCAAAAATAAAACATTTGAAAACGGACCATTTTCCACATTTCTGAAGCATGACGTAATGGGGGGGTGTTATCTCTTTTGTCGAAAATCAGCCGTTTTTGCTCGAACATTAAATGCCTCCAAATGGTATTTAATTAACTTCCCGAGCCCCTGGAAGCATGAAAATCACTTTAAACATGCACATTTTAGCTCTAACACTGATGATCCACCTACAAATGTGAACTGACGTTCAAAAATAAAACATTTGAAAACGGACCATTTTCCACATTTCTGAAGCATGACGTAATGGGGGGGTGTTATCTCTTTTGTCGAAAATCAGCCGTTTTTGCTCGAACATTAAATGCCTCCAAATGGTATTTAATTAACTTCCCGAGCCCCTGGAAGCATGAAAATCACTTTAAACATGCTAATTTTAGCTCTAACACTGATGATCCACCTACAAATGTGAACTGACGTTCAAAAATAAAACATTTGAAAACGGACCATTTTCCACATTTCTGAAGCATGACGTAATGGGGGGGTGTTATCTCTTTTGTCGAAAATCAGCCGTTTTTGCTCGAACATTAAATGCCTCCAAATGGTATTTAATTAACTTCCCGGGGTGAAGAAACCCTTTTTGAGAACTCAGAGTGAGTAAATTGGCCATTTTCATGCACTTTTAACCATTCCATAAATCTTGTGTTTTGGGCCCCTGGAAGCATGAAAATCACTTTAAACATGCTAATTTTAGCTCTAACACTGATGATCCACCTACAAATGTGAACTGACGTTCAAAAATAAAACATTTGAAAACGGACCATTTTCCACATTTCTGAAGCATGACGTAATGGGGGGGTGTTATCTCTTTTGTCGAAAATCAGCCGTTTTTGCTCGAACATTAAATGCCTCCAAATGGTATTTAATTAACTTCCCGAGCCCCTGGAAGCATGAAAATCACTTTAAACATGCTAATTTTAGCTCTAACACTGATGATCCACCTACAAATGTGAACTGACGTTCAAAAATAAAACATTTGAAAACGGACCATTTTCCACATTTCTGAAGCATGACGTAATGGGGGGGTGTTATCTCTTTTGTCGAAAATCAGCCGTTTTTGCTCGAACATTAAATGCCTCCAAATGGTATTTAATCAACTTCCCGGGGTGAAGAAACCCTTTTTGAGAACTCAGAGTGAGTAAATTGGCCATTTTCATGCACTTTTAACCATTCCATAAATCTTGTGTTTTGGGCCCCTGGAAGCATGAAAATCACTTTAAACATGCTAATTTTAGCTCTAACACTGATGATCCACCTACAAATGTGAACTGACGTTCAAAAATAAAACATTTGAAAACGGACCATTTTCCACATTTCTGAAGCATGACGTAATGGGGGGGTGTTATCTCTTTTGTCGAAAATCAGCCGTTTTTGCTTGAACATTAAATGCCTCCAAATGGTATTTAATTAACTTCCCGAGCCCCTGGAAGCATGAAAATCACTTTAAACATGCTAATTTTAGCTCTAACACTGATGATCCACCTACAAATGTGAACTGACGTTCAAAAATAAAACATTTGAAAACGGACCATTTTCCACATTTCTGAAGCATGACGTAATGGGGGGGTGTTATCTCTTTTGTCGAAAATCAGCCGTTTTTGCTCGAACATTAAATGCCTCCAAATGGTATTTATTTCACTTCCCGGGGTGAAGAAACCCTTTTTGAGAACTCAGAGTGAGTAAATTGGCCATTTTCATGCACTTTTAACCATTCCATTAATCTTGTGTTTTGGGCCCCTGGAAGCATGAAAATCACTTTAAACATGCTAATTTTAGCTCTAACACTGATGATCCACCTACAAATGTGAACTGACGTTCAAAAACAAAACATTTGAAAACGGACCATTTTCCACATTTCTGAAGCATGATGTAATGGGGGGGTGTTATCTCTTTTGTCGAAAATCAGCCGTTTTTGCTCGAACATTAAATGCCTCCAAATGGTATTTAATTAACTTCCCGAGCCCCTGGAAGCATGAAAATCACTTTAAACATGCTAATTTTAGCTCTAACACTGATGATCCACCTACAAATGTGAACTGACGTTCAAAAATAAAACATTTGAGAACGGACCATTTTCCACATTTCTGAAGCATGATGTAATGGGGGGGTGTTATCTCTTTTGTCGAAAATCAGCCGTTTTTGCTCGAACATTAAATGCCTCCAAATGGTATTTATTTCACTTCCCGGGGTGAAGAAACCCTTTTTGAGAACTCAGAGTGAGTAAATTGGCCATTTTCATGCACTTTTAACCATTCCATAAATCTTGTGTTTTGGGCCCCTGGAAGCATGAAAATCACTTTAAACATGCTAATTTTAGCTCTAACACCGATGATCCACCTACAAATGTGAACTGACGTTCAAAAATAAAACATTTGAAAACGGACCATTTTCCACATTTCTGAAGCATGACGTAATGGGGGGGTGTTATCTCTTTTGTCGAAAATCAGCCATTTTTGCTCGAACATTAAATGCCTCCAAATGGTATTTAATTAACTTCCCGGGGTGAAGAAACCCTTTTTGAGAACTCAGAGTGAGTAAATTGGCCATTTTCATGCACTTTTAACCATTCCATAAATCTTGTGTTTTGGGCCCCTGGAAGCATGAAAATCACTTTAAACATGCTAATTTTAGCTCTAACACTGATGATCCACCTACAAATGTGAACTGACGTTCAAAAATAAAACATTTGAAAACGGACCATTTTCCACATTTCTGAAGCATGACGTAATGGGGGTTGTTATCTCTTTTGTCGAAAATCAGCCGTTTTTGCTCGAACATTAAATGCCTCCAAATGGTATTTAATTAACTTCCCGAGCCCCTGGAAGCATGAAAATCACTTTAAACATGCTAATTTTAGCTCTAACACTGATGATCCACCTACAAATGTGAACTGACGTTCAAAAATAAAACATTTGAGAACGGACCATTTTCCACATTTCTGAAGCATGACGTAATGGGGGGGTGTTATCTCTTTTGTCGAAAATCAGCCGTTTTTGCTCGAACATTAAATGCCTCCAAATGGTATTTAATTAACTTCCCGAGCCCCTGGAAGCATGAAAATCACTTTAAACATGCTAATTTTAGCTCTAACACTGATGATCCACCTACAAATGTGAACTGACGTTCAAAAATAAAACATTTGAAAACGGACCATTTTCCACATTTCTGAAGCATGACGTAATGGGGGGGTGTTATCTCTTTTGTCGAAAATCAGCCGTTTTTGCTCGAACATTAAATGCCTCCAAATGGTATTTAATTAACTTCCCGGGGTGAAGAAACCCTTTTTGAGAACTCAGAGTGAGTAAATTGGCCATTTTCATGCACTTTTAACCATTCCATAAATCTTGTGTTTTGGGCCCCTGGAAGCATGAAAATCACTTTAAACATGCTAATTTTAGCTCTAACACTGATGATCCACCTACAAATGTGAACTGACGTTCAAAAATAAAACATTTGAAAACGGACCATTTTCCACATTTCTGAAGCATGACGTAATGGGGGGGTGTTATCTCTTTTGTCGAAAATCAGCCGTTTTTGCTCGAACATTAAATGCCTCCAAATGGTATTTAATTAACTTCCCGAGCCCCTGGAAGCATGAAAATCACTTTAAACATGCTAATTTTAGCTCTAACACTGATGATCCACCTACAAATGTGAACTGACGTTCAAAAATAAAACATTTGAGAACGGACCATTTTCCACATTTCTGAAGCATGACGTAATGGGGGGGTGTTATCTCTTTTGTCGAAAATCAGCCGTTTTTGCTCGAACATTAAATGCCTCCAAATGGTATTTAATCAACTTTCCGGGGTGAAGAAACCCTTTTTGAGAACTCAGAGTGAGTAAATTGGCCATTTTCATGCACTTTTAACCATTCCATAAATCTTGTGTTTTGGGCCCCTGGAAGCATGAAAATCACTTTAAACATGCTAATTTTAGCTCTAACACTGATGATCCACCTACAAATGTGAACTGACGTTCAAAAATAAAACATTTGAAAACGGACCATTTTCCACATTTCTGAAGCATGACGTAATGGGGGGGTGTTATCTCTTTTGTCGAAAATCAGCCGTTTTTGCTCGAACATTAAATGCCTCCAAATGGTATTTAATTAACTTCCCGGGGTGAAGAAACCCTTTTTGAGAACTCAGAGTGAGTAAATTGGCCATTTTCATGCACTTTTAACCATTCCATAAATCTTGTGTTTTGGGCCCCTGGAAGCATGAAAATCACTTTAAACATGCTAATTTTAGCTCTAACACTGATGATCCACCTACAAATGTGAACTGACGTTCAAAAATAAAACATTTGAAAACGGACCATTTTCCACATTTCTGAAGCATGACGTAATGGGGGGGTGTTATCTCTTTTGTCGAAAATCAGCCGTTTTTGCTCGAACATTAAATGCCTCCAAATGGTATTTAATTAACTTCCCGAGCCCCTGGAAGCATGAAAATCACTTTAAACATGCTAATTTTAGCTCTAACACTGATGATCCACCTACAAATGTGAACTGACGTTCAAAAATAAAACATTTGAGAACGGACCATTTTCCACATTTCTGAAGCATGACGTAATGGGGGGGTGTTATCTCTTTTGTCGAAAATCAGCCGTTTTTGCTCGAACATTAAATGCCTCCAAATGGTATTTAATCAACTTTCCGGGGTGAAGAAACCCTTTTTGAGAACTCAGAGTGAGTAAATTGGCCATTTTCATGCACTTTTAACCATTCCATAAATCTTGTGTTTTGGGCCCCTGGAAGCATGAAAATCACTTTAAACATGCTAATTTTAGCTCTAACACTGATGATCCACCTACAAATGTGAACTGACGTTCAAAAATAAAACATTTGAAAACGGACCATTTTCCACATTTCTGAAGCATGACGTAATGGGGGGGTGTTATCTCTTTTGTCGAAAATCAGCCGTTTTTGCTCGAACATTAAATGCCTCCAAATGGTATTTAATTAACTTCCCGAGCCCCTGGAAGCATGAAAATCACTTTAAACATGCTAATTTTAGCTCTAACACTGATGATCCACCTACAAATGTGAACTGACGTTCAAAAATAAAACATTTGAAAACGGACCATTTTCCACATTTCTGTAGCATGACGTAATGGGGGGGTGTTATCTCTTTTGTCGAAAATCAGCCGTTTTTGCTCGAACATTAAATGCCTCCAAATGGTATTTATTTCACTTCCCGGGGTGAAGAAACCCTTTTTGAGAACTCAGAGTGAGTAAATTGGCCATTTTCATGCACTTTTAACCATTCCATAAATCTTGTGTTTTGGGCCCCTGGAAGCATGAAAATCACTTTAAACATGCTAATTTTAGCTCTAACACTGATGATCCACCTACAAATGTGAACTGACGTTCAAAAATAAAACATTTGAAAACGGACCATTTTCCACATTTCTGAAGCATGACGTAATGGGGGGGTGTTATCTCTTTTGTCGTAAATCAGCCTTTTTTGCTCGAACATTAAATGCCTCCAAATGGTATTTAATTAACTTCCCGAGCCCCTGGAAGCATGAAAATCACTTTAAACATGCACATTTTAGCTCTAACACTGATGATCCACCTACAAATGTGAACTGACGTTCAAAAATAAAACATTTGAAAACGGACCATTTTCCACATTTCTGAAGCATGACGTAATGGGGGGGTGTTATCTCTTTTGTCGAAAATCAGCCGTTTTTGCTCGAACATTAAATGCCTCCAAATGGTATTTAATTAACTTCCCGAGCCCCTGGAAGCATGAAAATCACTTTAAACATGCTAATTTTAGCTCTAACACTGATGATCCACCTACAAATGTGAACTGACGTTCAAAAATAAAACATTTGAAAACGGACCATTTTCCACATTTCTGAAGCATGACGTAATGGGGGGGTGTTATCTCTTTTGTCGAAAATCAGCCGTTTTTGCTCGAACATTAAATGCCTCCAAATGGTATTTAATTAACTTCCTGGGGTGAAGAAACCCTTTTTGAGAACTCAGAGTGAGTAAATTGGCCATTTTCATGCACTTTTAACCATTCCATAAATCTTGTGTTTTGGGCCCCTGGAAGCATGAAAATCACTTTAAACATGCTAATTTTAGCTCTAACACTGATGATCCACCTACAAATGTGAACTGACGTTCAAAAATAAAACATTTGAAAACGGACCATTTTCCACATTTCTGAAGCATGACGTAATGGGGGGGTGTTATCTCTTTTGTCGAAAATCAGCCGTTTTTGCTCGAACATTAAATGCCTCCAAATGGTATTTATTTCACTTCCCGAGCCCCTGGAAGCATGAAAATCACTTTAAACATGCTAATTTTAGCTCTAACACTGATGATCCACCTACAAATGTGAACTGACGTTCAAAAATAAAACATTTGAAAACGGACCATTTTCCACATTTCTGAAGCATGACGTAATGGGGGGGGTGTTATCTCTTTTGTCGAAAATCAGCCGTTTTTGCTCGAACATTAAATGCCTCCAAATGGTATTTATTTCACTTCCCGGGGTGAAGAAACCCTTTTTGAGAACTCAGAGTGAGTAAATTGGCCATTTTGATGCACTTTTAACCATTCCATAAATCTTGTGTTTTGGGCCCCTGGAAGCATGAAAATCAATTTAAACATGCTAATTTTAGCTCTAACACTGATGATCCACCTACAAATGTGAACTGACGTTCAAAAATAAAACATTTGAAAACGGACCATTTTCCACATTTCTGAAGCATGACGTAATGGGGGGGTGTTATCTCTTTTGTCGAAAATCAGCCGTTTTTGCTCGAACATTAAATGCCTCCAAATGGTATTTAATTAACTTCCCGAGCCCCTGGAAGCATGAAAATCACTTTAAACATGCTAATTTTAGCTCTAACACTGATGATCCACCTACAAATGTGAACTGACGTTCAAAAATAAAACATTTGAAAACGGACCATTTTCCACATTTCTGAAGCATGACGTAATGGGGGGGTGTTATCTCTTTTGTCGAAAATCAGCCGTTTTTGCTCGAACATTAAATGCCTCCAAATGGTATTTAATTAACTTCCCGGGGTGAAGAAACCCTTTTTGAGAACTCAGAGTGAGTAAATTGGCCATTTTCATGCACTTTTAACCATTCCATAAATCTTGTGTTTTGGGCCCCTGGAAGCATGAAAATCACTTTAAACATGCTAATTTTAGCTCTAACACTGATGATCCACCTACAAATGTGAACTGACGTTCAAAAATAAAACATTTGAAAACGGACCATTTTCCACATTTCTGAAGCATGACGTAATGGGGGGGTTTTATCTCTTTTGTCGAAAATCAGCCGTTTTTGCTCGAACATTAAATGCCTCCAAATGGTAGTTAATTAACTTCCCGAGCCCCTGGAAGCATGAAAATCACTTTAAACATGCTAATTTTAGCTCTAACACTGATGATCCACCTACAAATGTGAACTGACGTTCAAAAATAAAACATTTGAAAACGGACCATTTTCCACATTTCTGAAGCATGACGTAATGGGGGGGTGTTATCTCTTTTGTCGAAAATCAGCCGTTTTTGCTCGAACATTAAATGCCTCCAAATGGTATTTAATCAACTTCCCGGGGTGAAGAAACCCTTTTTGAGAACTCAGAGTGAGTAAATTGGCCATTTTCATGCACTTTTAACCATTCCATAAATCTTGTGTTTTGGGCCCCTGGAAGCATGAAAATCACTTTAAACATGCTAATTTTAGCTCTAACACTGATGATCCACCTACAAATGTGAACTGACGTTCAAAAATAAAACATTTGAAAACGGACCATTTTCCACATTTCTGAAGCATGATGTAATGGGGGGGTGTTATCTCTTTTGTCGAAAATCAGCCGTTTTTGCTCGAACATTAAATGCCTCCAAATGGTATTTAATTAACTTCCCGAGCCCCTGGAAGCATGAAAATCACTTTAAACATGCTAATTTTAGCTCTAACACTGATGATCCACCTACAAATGTGAACTGACGTTCAAAAATAAAACATTTGAGAACGGACCATTTTCCACATTTCTGAAGCATGATGTAATGGGGGGGTGTTATCTCTTTTGTCGAAAATCAGCCGTTTTTGCTCAAACATTAAATGCCTCCCAATGGTATTTATTTCACTTCCCGGGGTGAAGAAACCCTTTTTGAGAACTCAGAGTGAGTAAATTGGCCATTTTCATGCACTTTTAACCATTCCATAAATCTTGTGTTTTGGGCCCCTGGAAGCATGAAAATCACTTTAAACATGCTAATTTTAGCTCTAACACTGATGATCCACCTACAAATGTGAACTGACGTTCAAAAATAAAACATTTGAAAACGGACCATTTTCCACATTTCTGAAGCATGACGTAATGGGGGGGTGTTATCTCTTTTGTCGAAAATCAGCCGTTTTTGCTCGAACATTAAATGCCTCCAAATGGTATTTAATTAACTTCCCGAGCCCCTGGAAGCATGAAAATCACTTTAAACATGCACATTTTAGCTCTAACACTGATGATCCACCTACAAATGTGAACTGACGTTCAAAAATAAAACATTTGAAAACGGACCATTTTCCACATTTCTGAAGCATGACGTAATGGGGGGGTGTTATCTCTTTTGTCGAAAATCAGCCGTTTTTGCTCGAACATTAAATGCCTCCAAATGGTATTTAATTAACTTCCCGAGCCCCTGGAAGCATGAAAATCACTTTAAACATGCTAATTTTAGCTCTAACACTGATGATCCACCTACAAATGTGAACTGACGTTCAAAAATAAAACATTTGAAAACGGACCATTTTCCACATTTCTGAAGCATGACGTAATGGGGGGGTGTTATCTCTTTTGTCGAAAATCAGCCGTTTTTGCTCGAACATTAAATGCCTCCAAATGGTATTTAATTAACTTCCCGGGGTGAAGAAACCCTTTTTGAGAACTCAGAGTGAGTAAATTGGCCATTTTCATGCACTTTTAACCATTCCATAAATCTTGTGTTTTGGGCCCCTGGAAGCATGAAAATCACTTTAAACATGCTAATTTTAGCTCTAACACTGATGATCCACCTACAAATGTGAACTGACGTTCAAAAATAAAACATTTGAAAACGGACCATTTTCCACATTTCTGAAGCATGACGTAATGGGGGGGTGTTATCTCTTTTGTCGAAAATCAGCCGTTTTTGCTCGAACATTAAATGCCTCCAAATGGTATTTAATTAACTTCCCGAGCCCCTGGAAGCATGAAAATCACTTTAAACATGCTAATTTTAGCTCTAACACTGATGATCCACCTACAAATGTGAACTGACGTTCAAAAATAAAACATTTGAAAACGGACCATTTTCCACATTTCTGAAGCATGACGTAATGGGGGGGTGTTATCTCTTTTGTCGAAAATCAGCCGTTTTTGCTCGAACATTAAATGCCTCCAAATGGTATTTAATCAACTTCCCGGGGTGAAGAAACCCTTTTTGAGAACTCAGAGTGAGTAAATTGGCCATTTTCATGCACTTTTAACCATTCCATAAATCTTGTGTTTTGGGCCCCTGGAAGCATGAAAATCACTTTAAACATGCTAATTTTAGCTCTAACACTGATGATCCACCTACAAATGTGAACTGACGTTCAAAAATAAAACATTTGAAAACGGACCATTTTCCACATTTCTGAAGCATGACGTAATGGGGGGGTGTTATCTCTTTTGTCGAAAATCAGCCGTTTTTGCTTGAACATTAAATGCCTCCAAATGGTATTTAATTAACTTCCCGAGCCCCTGGAAGCATGAAAATCACTTTAAACATGCTAATTTTAGCTCTAACACTGATGATCCACCTACAAATGTGAACTGACGTTCAAAAATAAAACATTTGAAAACGGACCATTTTCCACATTTCTGAAGCATGACGTAATGGGGGGGTGTTATCTCTTTTGTCGAAAATCAGCCGTTTTTGCTCGAACATTAAATGCCTCCAAATGGTATTTATTTCACTTCCCGGGGTGAAGAAACCCTTTTTGAGAACTCAGAGTGAGTAAATTGGCCATTTTCATGCACTTTTAACCATTCCATTAATCTTGTGTTTTGGGCCCCTGGAAGCATGAAAATCACTTTAAACATGCTAATTTTAGCTCTAACACTGATGATCCACCTACAAATGTGAACTGACGTTCAAAAACAAAACATTTGAAAACGGACCATTTTCCACATTTCTGAAGCATGATGTAATGGGGGGGTGTTATCTCTTTTGTCGAAAATCAGCCGTTTTTGCTCGAACATTAAATGCCTCCAAATGGTATTTAATTAACTTCCCGAGCCCCTGGAAGCATGAAAATCACTTTAAACATGCTAATTTTAGCTCTAACACTGATGATCCACCTACAAATGTGAACTGACGTTCAAAAATAAAACATTTGAGAACGGACCATTTTCCACATTTCTGAAGCATGATGTAATGGGGGGGTGTTATCTCTTTTGTCGAAAATCAGCCGTTTTTGCTCGAACATTAAATGCCTCCAAATGGTATTTATTTCACTTCCCGGGGTGAAGAAACCCTTTTTGAGAACTCAGAGTGAGTAAATTGGCCATTTTCATGCACTTTTAACCATTCCATAAATCTTGTGTTTTGGGCCCCTGGAAGCATGAAAATCACTTTAAACATGCTAATTTTAGCTCTAACACCGATGATCCACCTACAAATGTGAACTGACGTTCAAAAATAAAACATTTGAAAACGGACCATTTTCCACATTTCTGAAGCATGACGTAATGGGGGGGTGTTATCTCTTTTGTCGAAAATCAGCCATTTTTGCTCGAACATTAAATGCCTCCAAATGGTATTTAATTAACTTCCCGGGGTGAAGAAACCCTTTTTGAGAACTCAGAGTGAGTAAATTGGCCATTTTCATGCACTTTTAACCATTCCATAAATCTTGTGTTTTGGGCCCCTGGAAGCATGAAAATCACTTTAAACATGCTAATTTTAGCTCTAACACTGATGATCCACCTACAAATGTGAACTGACGTTCAAAAATAAAACATTTGAAAACGGACCATTTTCCACATTTCTGAAGCATGACGTAATGGGGGTTGTTATCTCTTTTGTCGAAAATCAGCCGTTTTTGCTCGAACATTAAATGCCTCCAAATGGTATTTAATTAACTTCCCGAGCCCCTGGAAGCATGAAAATCACTTTAAACATGCTAATTTTAGCTCTAACACTGATGATCCACCTACAAATGTGAACTGACGTTCAAAAATAAAACATTTGAGAACGGACCATTTTCCACATTTCTGAAGCATGACGTAATGGGGGGGTGTTATCTCTTTTGTCGAAAATCAGCCGTTTTTGCTCGAACATTAAATGCCTCCAAATGGTATTTAATTAACTTCCCGAGCCCCTGGAAGCATGAAAATCACTTTAAACATGCTAATTTTAGCTCTAACACTGATGATCCACCTACAAATGTGAACTGACGTTCAAAAATAAAACATTTGAAAACGGACCATTTTCCACATTTCTGAAGCATGACGTAATGGGGGGGTGTTATCTCTTTTGTCGAAAATCAGCCGTTTTTGCTCGAACATTAAATGCCTCCAAATGGTATTTAATTAACTTCCCGGGGTGAAGAAACCCTTTTTGAGAACTCAGAGTGAGTAAATTGGCCATTTTCATGCACTTTTAACCATTCCATAAATCTTGTGTTTTGGGCCCCTGGAAGCATGAAAATCACTTTAAACATGCTAATTTTAGCTCTAACACTGATGATCCACCTACAAATGTGAACTGACGTTCAAAAATAAAACATTTGAAAACGGACCATTTTCCACATTTCTGAAGCATGACGTAATGGGGGGGTGTTATCTCTTTTGTCGAAAATCAGCCGTTTTTGCTCGAACATTAAATGCCTCCAAATGGTATTTAATTAACTTCCCGAGCCCCTGGAAGCATGAAAATCACTTTAAACATGCTAATTTTAGCTCTAACACTGATGATCCACCTACAAATGTGAACTGACGTTCAAAAATAAAACATTTGAGAACGGACCATTTTCCACATTTCTGAAGCATGACGTAATGGGGGGGTGTTATCTCTTTTGTCGAAAATCAGCCGTTTTTGCTCGAACATTAAATGCCTCCAAATGGTATTTAATCAACTTTCCGGGGTGAAGAAACCCTTTTTGAGAACTCAGAGTGAGTAAATTGGCCATTTTCATGCACTTTTAACCATTCCATAAATCTTGTGTTTTGGGCCCCTGGAAGCATGAAAATCACTTTAAACATGCTAATTTTAGCTCTAACACTGATGATCCACCTACAAATGTGAACTGACGTTCAAAAATAAAACATTTGAAAACGGACCATTTTCCACATTTCTGAAGCATGACGTAATGGGGGGGTGTTATCTCTTTTGTCGAAAATCAGCCGTTTTTGCTCGAACATTAAATGCCTCCAAATGGTATTTAATTAACTTCCCGGGGTGAAGAAACCCTTTTTGAGAACTCAGAGTGAGTAAATTGGCCATTTTCATGCACTTTTAACCATTCCATAAATCTTGTGTTTTGGGCCCCTGGAAGCATGAAAATCACTTTAAACATGCTAATTTTAGCTCTAACACTGATGATCCACCTACAAATGTGAACTGACGTTCAAAAATAAAACATTTGAAAACGGACCATTTTCCACATTTCTGAAGCATGACGTAATGGGGGGGTGTTATCTCTTTTGTCGAAAATCAGCCGTTTTTGCTCGAACATTAAATGCCTCCAAATGGTATTTAATTAACTTCCCGAGCCCCTGGAAGCATGAAAATCACTTTAAACATGCTAATTTTAGCTCTAACACTGATGATCCACCTACAAATGTGAACTGACGTTCAAAAATAAAACATTTGAGAACGGACCATTTTCCACATTTCTGAAGCATGACGTAATGGGGGGGTGTTATCTCTTTTGTCGAAAATCAGCCGTTTTTGCTCGAACATTAAATGCCTCCAAATGGTATTTAATCAACTTTCCGGGGTGAAGAAACCCTTTTTGAGAACTCAGAGTGAGTAAATTGGCCATTTTCATGCACTTTTAACCATTCCATAAATCTTGTGTTTTGGGCCCCTGGAAGCATGAAAATCACTTTAAACATGCTAATTTTAGCTCTAACACTGATGATCCACCTACAAATGTGAACTGACGTTCAAAAATAAAACATTTGAAAACGGACCATTTTCCACATTTCTGAAGCATGACGTAATGGGGGGGTGTTATCTCTTTTGTCGAAAATCAGCCGTTTTTGCTCGAACATTAAATGCCTCCAAATGGTATTTAATTAACTTCCCGAGCCCCTGGAAGCATGAAAATCACTTTAAACATGCTAATTTTAGCTCTAACACTGATGATCCACCTACAAATGTGAACTGACGTTCAAAAATAAAACATTTGAAAACGGACCATTTTCCACATTTCTGTAGCATGACGTAATGGGGGGGTGTTATCTCTTTTGTCGAAAATCAGCCGTTTTTGCTCGAACATTAAATGCCTCCAAATGGTATTTATTTCACTTCCCGGGGTGAAGAAACCCTTTTTGAGAACTCAGAGTGAGTAAATTGGCCATTTTCATGCACTTTTAACCATTCCATAAATCTTGTGTTTTGGGCCCCTGGAAGCATGAAAATCACTTTAAACATGCTAATTTTAGCTCTAACACTGATGATCCACCTACAAATGTGAACTGACGTTCAAAAATAAAACATTTGAAAACGGACCATTTTCCACATTTCTGAAGCATGACGTAATGGGGGGGTGTTATCTCTTTTGTCGAAAATCAGCCTTTTTTGCTCGAACATTAAATGCCTCCAAATGGTATTTAATTAACTTCCCGAGCCCCTGGAAGCATGAAAATCACTTTAAACATGCACATTTTAGCTCTAACACTGATGATCCACCTACAAATGTGAACTGACGTTCAAAAATAAAACATTTGAAAACGGACCATTTTCCACATTTCTGAAGCATGACGTAATGGGGGGGTGTTATCTCTTTTGTCGAAAATCAGCCGTTTTTGCTCGAACATTAAATGCCTCCAAATGGTATTTAATTAACTTCCCGAGCCCCTGGAAGCATGAAAATCACTTTAAACATGCTAATTTTAGCTCTAACACTGATGATCCACCTACAAATGTGAACTGACGTTCAAAAATAAAACATTTGAAAACGGACCATTTTCCACATTTCTGAAGCATGACGTAATGGGGGGGTGTTATCTCTTTTGTCGAAAATCAGCCGTTTTTGCTCGAACATTAAATGCCTCCAAATGGTATTTAATTAACTTCCTGGGGTGAAGAAACCCTTTTTGAGAACTCAGAGTGAGTAAATTGGCCATTTTCATGCACTTTTAACCATTCCATAAATCTTGTGTTTTGGGCCCCTGGAAGCATGAAAATCACTTTAAACATGCTAATTTTAGCTCTAACACTGATGATCCACCTACAAATGTGAACTGACGTTCAAAAATAAAACATTTGAAAACGGACCATTTTCCACATTTCTGAAGCATGACGTAATGGGGGGGTGTTATCTCTTTTGTCGAAAATCAGCCGTTTTTGCTCGAACATTAAATGCCTCCAAATGGTATTTATTTCACTTCCCGAGCCCCTGGAAGCATGAAAATCACTTTAAACATGCTAATTTTAGCTCTAACACTGATGATCCACCTACAAATGTGAACTGACGTTCAAAAATAAAACATTTGAAAACGGACCATTTTCCACATTTCTGAAGCATGACGTAATGGGGGGGGTGTTATCTCTTTTGTCGAAAATCAGCCGTTTTTGCTCGAACATTAAATGCCTCCAAATGGTATTTATTTCACTTCCCGGGGTGAAGAAACCCTTTTTGAGAACTCAGAGTGAGTAAATTGGCCATTTTGATGCACTTTTAACCATTCCATAAATCTTGTGTTTTGGGCCCCTGGAAGCATGAAAATCAATTTAAACATGCTAATTTTAGCTCTAACACTGATGATCCACCTACAAATGTGAACTGACGTTCAAAAATAAAACATTTGAAAACGGACCATTTTCCACATTTCTGAAGCATGACGTAATGGGGGGGTGTTATCTCTTTTGTCGAAAATCAGCCGTTTTTGCTCGAACATTAAATGCCTCCAAATGGTATTTAATTAACTTCCCGAGCCCCTGGAAGCATGAAAATCACTTTAAACATGCTAATTTTAGCTCTAACACTGATGATCCACCTACAAATGTGAACTGACGTTCAAAAATAAAACATTTGAAAACGGACCATTTTCCACATTTCTGAAGCATGACGTAATGGGGGGGTGTTATCTCTTTTGTCGAAAATCAGCCGTTTTTGCTCGAACATTAAATGCCTCCAAATGGTATTTAATTAACTTCCCGGGGTGAAGAAACCCTTTTTGAGAACTCAGAGTGAGTAAATTGGCCATTTTCATGCACTTTTAACCATTCCATAAATCTTGTGTTTTGGGCCCCTGGAAGCATGAAAATCACTTTAAACATGCTAATTTTAGCTCTAACACTGATGATCCACCTACAAATGTGAACTGACGTTCAAAAATAAAACATTTGAAAACGGACCATTTTCCACATTTCTGAAGCATGACGTAATGGGGGGGTTTTATCTCTTTTGTCGAAAATCAGCCGTTTTTGCTCGAACATTAAATGCCTCCAAATGGTAGTTAATTAACTTCCCGAGCCCCTGGAAGCATGAAAATCACTTTAAACATGCTAATTTTAGCTCTAACACTGATGATCCACCTACAAATGTGAACTGACGTTCAAAAATAAAACATTTGAAAACGGACCATTTTCCACATTTCTGAAGCATGACGTAATGGGGGGGTGTTATCTCTTTTGTCGAAAATCAGCCGTTTTTGCTCGAACATTAAATGCCTCCAAATGGTATTTAATCAACTTCCCGGGGTGAAGAAACCCTTTTTGAGAACTCAGAGTGAGTAAATTGGCCATTTTCATGCACTTTTAACCATTCCATAAATCTTGTGTTTTGGGCCCCTGGAAGCATGAAAATCACTTTAAACATGCTAATTTTAGCTCTAACACTGATGATCCACCTACAAATGTGAACTGACGTTCAAAAATAAAACATTTGAAAACGGACCATTTTCCACATTTCTGAAGCATGACGTAATGGGGGGGTGTTATCTCTTTTGTCGAAAATCAGCCGTTTTTGCTCGAACATTAAATGCCTCCAAATGGTATTTAATTAACTTCCCGAGCCCCTGGAAGCATGAAAATCACTTTAAACATGCTAATTTTAGCTCTAACACTGATGATCCACCTACAAATGTGAACTGACGTTCAAAAATAAAACATTTGAAAACGGACCATTTTCCACATTTCTGAAGCATGACGTAATGGGGGGGTGTTATCTCTTTTGTCGAAAATCAGCCGTTTTTGCTCGAACATTAAATGCCTCCAAATGGTATTTATTTCACTTCCCGGGGTGAAGAAACCCTTTGTGAGAACTCAGAGTGAGTAAATTGGCCATTTTCATGCACTTTTAACCATTCCATTAATCTTGTGTTTTGGGCCCCTGGAAGCATGAAAATCACTTTAAACATGCTAATTTTAGCTCTAACACTGATGATCCACCTACAAATGTGAACTGACGTTCAAAAATAAAACATTTGAAAACGGACCATTTTCCACATTTCTGAAGCATGTTGTAATGGGGGGGTGTTATCTCTTTTGTCGAAAATCAGCCGTTTTTGCTCGAACATTAAATGCCTCCAAATGGTATTTAATTAACTTCCCGAGCCCCTGGAAGCATGAAAATCACTTTAAACATGCTAATTTTAGCTCTAACACTGATGATCCACCTACAAATGTGAACTGATGTTCAAAAATAAAACATTTGAAAACGGACCATTTTCCACATTTCTGAAGCATGATGTAATGGGGGGGTGTTATCTCTTTTGTCGAAAATCAGCCGTTTTTGCTCGAACATTAAATGCCTCCAAATGGTATTTATTTCACTTCCCGGGGTGAAGAAACCCTTTTTGAGAACTCAGAGTGAGTAAATTGGCCATTTTCATGCACTTTTAACCATTCCATAAATCTTGTGTTTTGGGCCCCTGGAAGCATGAAAATCACTTTAAACATGCTAATTTTAGCTCTAACACTGATGATCCACCTACAAATGTGAACTGACGTTCAAAAATAAAACATTTGAAAACGGACCATTTTCCACATTTCTGAAGCATGACGTAATGGGGGGGTGTTATCTCTTTTGTCGAAAATCAGCCGTTTTTGCTCGAACATTAAATGCCTCCAAATGGTATTTAATTAACTTCCCGAGCCCCTGGAAGCATGAAAATCACTTTAAACATGCACATTTTAGCTCTAACACTGATGATCCACCTACAAATGTGAACTGACGTTCAAAAATAAAACATTTGAAAACGGACCATTTTCCACATTTCTGAAGCATGACGTAATGGGGGGGTGTTATCTCTTTTGTCGAAAATCAGCCGTTTTTGCTCGAACATTAAATGCCTCCAAATGGTATTTAATTAACTTCCCGAGCCCCTGGAAGCATGAAAATCACTTTAAACATGCTAATTTTAGCTCTAACACTGATGATCCACCTACAAATGTGAACTGACGTTCAAAAATAAAACATTTGAAAACGGACCATTTTCCACATTTCTGAAACATGACGTAATGGGGGGGTGTTATCTCTTTTGTCGAAAATCAGCCGTTTTTGCTCGAACATTAAATGCCTCCAAATGGTATTTAATTAACTTCCCGGGGTGAAGAAACCCTTTTTGAGAACTCAGAGTGAGTAAATTGGCCATTTTCATGCACTTTTAACCATTCCATAAATCTTGTGTTTTGGGCCCCTGGAAGCATGAAAATCACTTTAAACATGCTAATTTTAGCTCTAACACTGATGATCCACCTACAAATGTGAACTGACGTTCAAAAATAAAACATTTGAAAACGGACCATTTTCCACATTTCTGAAGCATGACGTAATGGGGGGGTGTTATCTCTTTTGTCGAAAATCAGCCGTTTTTGCTCGAACATTAAATGCCTCCAAATGGTATTTAATTAACTTCCCGGGGTGAAGAAACCCTTTTTGAGAACTCAGAGTGAGTAAATTGGCCATTTTCATGCACTTTTAACCATTCCATAAATCTTGTGTTTTGGGCCCCTGGAAGCATGAAAATCACTTTAAACATGCTAATTTTAGCTCTAACACTGATGATCCACCTACAAATGTGAACTGACGTTCAAAAATAAAACATTTGAAAACAGACCATTTTCCACATTTCTGAAGCATGACGTAATGGGGGGGTGTTATCTCTTTTGTCGAAAATCAGCCGTTTTTGCTCGAACATTAAATGCCTCCAAATGGTATTTATTTCACTTCCCGGGGTGAAGAAACCCTTTTTGAGAACTCAGAGTGAGTAAATTGGCCATTTTCATGCACTTTTAACCATTCCATTAATCTTGTGTTTTGGGCCCCTGGAAGCATGAAAATCACTTTAAACATGCTAATTTTAGCTCTAACACTGATGATCCACCTACAAATGTGAACTGACGTTCAAAAATAAAACATTTGAAAACGGACCATTTTCCACATTTCTGAAGCATGACGTAATGGGGGGGTGTTATCTCTTTTGTCGAAAATCAGCCGTTTTTGCTCGAACATTAAATGCCTCCAAATGGTATTTAATTAACTTCCCGAGCCCCTGGAAGCATGAAAATCACTTTAAACATGCTAATTTTAGCTCTAACACTGATGATCCACCTACAAATGTGAACTGACGTTCAAAAATAAAACATTTGAAAACGGACCATTTTCCACATTTCTGAAGCATGACGTAATGGGGGGGTGTTATCTCTTTTGTCGAAAATCAGCCGTTTTTGCTCGAACATTAAATGCCTCCAAATGGTATTTATTTCACTTCCCGGGGTGAAGAAACCCTTTTTGAGAACTCAGAGTGAGTAAATTGGCCATTTTGATGCACTTTTAACCATTCCATAAATCTTGTGTTTTGGGCCCCTGGAAGCATGAAAATCACTTTAAACATGCTAATTTTAGCTCTAACACTGATGATCCACCTACAAATGTGAACTGACGTTCAAAAATAAAACATTTGAAAACGGACCATTTTCCACATTTCTGAAGCATGACGTAATGGGGGGGGTGTTATCTCTTTTGTCGAAAATCAGCCGTTTTTGCTCGAACATTAAATGCCTCCAAATGGTATTTAATTAACTTCCCGAGCCCCTGGAAGCATGAAAATCACTTTAAACATGCTAATTTTAGCTCTAACACTGATGATCCACCTACAAATGTGAACTGACGTTCAAAAATAAAACATTTGAAAACGGACCATTTTCCAGATTTCTGAAGCATGACGTAATGGGGGGGTGTTATCTCTTTTGTCGAAAATCAGCCGTTTTTGCTCGAACATTAAATGCCTCCAAATGGTATTTAATTAACTTCCCGGGGTGAAGAAACCCTTTTTGAGAACTCAGAGTGAGTAAATTGGCCATTTTCATGCACTTTTAACCATTCCATAAATCTTGTGTTTTGGGCCCCTGGAAGCATGAAAATCACTTTAAACATGCTAATTTTAGCTCTAACACTGATGATCCACCTACAAATGTGAACTGACGTTCAAAAATAAAACATTTGAAAACGGACCATTTTCCACATTTCTGAAGCATGACGTAATGGGGGGGTGTTATCTCTTTTGTCGAAAATCAGCCGTTTTTGCTCGAACATTAAATGCCTCCAAATGGTATTTAATCAACTTCCCGGGGTGAAGAAACCCTTTTTGAGAACTCAGAGTGAGTAAATTGGCCATTTTCATGCACTTTTAACCATTCCATAAATCTTGTGTTTTGGGCCCCTGGAAGCATGAAAATCACTTTAAACATGCTAATTTTAGCTCTAACACTGATGATCCACCTACAAATGTGAACTGACGTTCAAAAATAAAACATTTGAAAACGGACCATTTTCCACATTTCTGAAGCATGACGTAATGGGGGGGTGTTATCTCTTTTGTCGAAAATCAGCCGTTTTTGCTCGAACATTAAATGCCTCCAAATGGTATTTAATTAACTTCCCGAGCCCCTGGAAGCATGAAAATCACTTTAAACATGCTAATTTTAGCTCTAACACTGATGATCCACCTACAAATGTGAACTGACGTTCAAAAATAAAACATTTGAAAACGGACCATTTTCCACATTTCTGAAGCATGACGTAATGGGGGGGTGTTATCTCTTTTGTCGAAAATCAGCCGTTTTTGCTCGAACATTAAATGCCTCCAAATGGTATTTATTTCACTTCCCGGGGTGAAGAAACCCTTTTTGAGAACTCAGAGTGAGTAAATTGGCCATTTTCATGCACTTTTAACCATTCCATTAATCTTGTGTTTTGGGCCCCTGGAAGCATGAAAATCACTTTAAACATGCTAATTTTAGCTCTAACACTGATGATCCACCTACAAATGTGAACTGACGTTCAAAAATAAAACATTTGAAAACGGACCATTTTCCACATTTCTGAAGCATGATGTAATGGGGGGGTGTTATCTCTTTTGTCGAAAATCAGCCGTTTTTGCTCGAACATTAAATGCCTCCAAATGGTATTTAATTAACTTCCCGAGCCCCTGGAAGCATGAAAATCACTTTAAACATGCTAATTTTAGCTCTAACACTGATGATCCACCTACAAATGTGAACTGACGTTCAAAAATAAAACATTTGAAAACGGACCATTTTCCACATTTCTGAAGCATGATGTAATGGGGGGGTGTTATCTCTTTTGTTGAAAATCAGCCGTTTTTGCTCGAACATTAAATGCCTCCAAATGGTATTTATTTCACTTCCCGGGGTGAAGAAACCCTTTTTGAGAACTCAGAGTGAGTAAATTGGCCATTTTCATGCACTTTTAACCATTCCATAAATATTGTGTTTTGGGCCCCTGGAAGAATGAAAATCACTTTAAACATGCTAATTTTAGCTCTAACACTGATGATCCACCTACAAATGTGAACTGACGTTCAAAAATAAAACATTTGAAAACGGACCATTTTCCACATTTCTGAAGCATGACGTAATGGGGGGGTGTTATCTCTTTTGTCGAAAATCAGCCGTTTTTGCTCGAACATTAAATGCCTCCAAATGGTATTTAATTAACTTCCCGAGGTGAAGAAACCCTTTTTGAGAACTCAGAGTGAGTAAATTGGCCATTTTCATGCACTTTTAACCATTCCATAAATCTTGTGTTTTGGGCCCCTGGAAGCATGAAAATCACTTTAAACATGCTAATTTTAGCTCTAACACTGATGATCCACCTACAAATGTGAACTGACGTTCAAAAATAAAACATTTGAAAACGGACCATTTTCCACATTTCTGAAGCATGACGTAATGGGGGGGTGTTATCTCTTTTGTCGAAAATCAGCCGTTTTTGCTCGAACATTAAATGCCTCCAAATGGTATTTATTTCACTTCCCGGGGTGAAGAAACCCTTTTTGAGAACTCAGAGTGAGTAAATTGGCCATTTTCATGCACTTTTAACCATTCCATTAATCTTGTGTTTTGGGCCCCTGGAAGCATGAAAATCACTTTAAACATGCTAATTTTAGCTCTAACACTGATGATCCACCTACAAATGTGAACTGACGTTCAAAAATAAAACA
Organism: Lissotriton vulgaris; assembly: GCF_964263255.1. NCBI lineage: Eukaryota > Metazoa > Chordata > Amphibia > Caudata > Salamandridae > Lissotriton > Lissotriton vulgaris. The sequence goes on from NW_028254096.1 coordinate 246,130, forward strand.
TTTGAAAACGGACCATTTTCCACATTTCTGAAGCATGACGTAATGGGGGGGTGTTATCTCTTTTGTCGAAAATCAGCCGTTTTTGCTCGAACATTAAATGCCTCCAAATGGTATTTAATTAACTTCCCGGGGTGAAGAAACCCTTTTTGAGAACTCAGAGTGAGTAAATTGGCCATTTTCATGCACTTTTAACCATTCCATAAATCTTGTGTTTTGGGCCCCTGGAAGCATGAAAATCACTTTAAACATGCTAATTTTAGCTCTAACACTGATGATCCACCTACAAATGTGAACTGACGTTCAAAAATAAAACATTTGAAAACGGACCATTTTCCACATTTCTGAAGCATGACGTAATGGGGGGGTGTTATCTCTTTTGTCGAAAATCAGCCGTTTTTGCTCGAACATTAAATGCCTCCAAATGGTATTTAACTAACTTCCCGAGCCCCTGGAAGCATGAAAATCACTTTAAACATGCTAATTTTAGCTCTAACACTGATGATCCACCTACAAATGTGAACTGAAGATCAAAAATAAAACATTTGAAAACGGACCATTTTCCACATTTCTGAAGCATGACGTAATGGGGGGGTGTTATCTCTTTTGTTGAAAATCAGCCGTTTTTGCTCGAACATTAAATGCCTCCAAATGGTATTTAATTAACTTCCCGGGGTGAAGAAACTCTTTTTGAGAACTCAGAGTGAGTAAATTGGCCATTTTCATGCACTTTTAACCATTCCATAAATCTTGTGTTTTGGGCCCCTGGAAGCATGAAAATCACTTTAAACATGCTAATTTTAGCTCTAACACTGATGATCCACCTACAAATGTGAACTGACGTTCAAAAATAAAACATTTGAAAACGGACCATTTTCCACATTTCTGAAGCATGACGTAATGGGGGGGTGTTATCTCTTTTGTCGAAAATCAGCCGTTTTTGCTCGAACATTAAATGCCTCCAAATGGTATTTATTTCACTTCCCGAGCCCCTGGAAGCATGAAAATCACTTTAAACATGCTAATTTTAGCTCTAACACTGATGATCCACCTACAAATGTGAACTGACGTTCAAAAATAAAACATTTGAAAACGGACCATTTTCCACATTTCTGAAGCATGACGTAATGGGGGGTGTTATCTCTTTTGTCGAAAATCAGCCGTTTTTGCTCGAACATTAAATGCCTCCAAATGGTATTTAATTAACTTCCCAAGCCCCTGGAAGCATGAAGATCACTTTAAACATGCTAATTTTAGCTCTAACACTGATGATCCACCTACAAATGTGTACTGACGTTCAAAAATAAAACATTTGAAAACGGACCATTTTCCACATTTCTGAAGCATGACGTAATGGGGGGGGTGTTATCTCTTTTGTCGAAAATCAGCCGTTTTTGCTCGAACATTAAATGCCTCCAAATGGTATTTAATCAACTTCCCGGGGTGAAGAAACCCTTTTTGAGAACTCAGAGTGAGTAAATTGGCCATTTTCATGCACTTTTAACCATTCCATAAATCTTGTGTTTTGGGCCCCTGGAAGCATGAAAATCACTTTAAACATGCTAATTTTAGCTCTAACACTGATGATCCACCTACAAATGTGAACTGACGTTCAAAAATAAAACATTTGAAAACGGACCATTTTCCACATTTCTGAAGCATGACGTAATGGGGGGGTGTTATCTCTTTTGTCGAAAATCAGCCGTTTTTGCTCGAACATTAAATGCCTCCAAATGGTATTTAATTAACTTCCCGAGCCCCTGGAAGCATGAAAATCACTTTAAACATGCTAATTTTAGCTCTAACACTGATGATCCACCTACAAATGTGAACTGACGTTCAAAAATAAAACATTTGAAAACGGACCATTTTCCACATTTCTGAAGCATGACGTAATGGGGGGGTGTTATCTCTTTTGTCGAAAATCAGCCGTTTTTGCTCGAACATTAAATGCCTCCAAATGGTATTTATTTCACTTCCCGGGGTGAAGAAACCCTTTTTGAGAACTCAGAGTGAGTAAATTGGCCATTTTCATGCACTTTTAACCATTCCATTAATCTTGTGTTTTGGGCCCCTGGAAGCATGAAAATCACTTTAAACATGCTAATTTTAGCTCTAACACTGATGATCCACCTACAAATGTGAACTGACGTTCAAAAATAAAACATTTGAAAACGGACCATTTTCCACATTTCTGAAGCATGATGTAATGGGGGGGTGTTATCTCTTTTGTCGAAAATCAGCCGTTTTTGCTCGAACATTAAATGCCTCCAAATGGTATTTAATTAACTTCCCGAGCCCCTGGAAGCATGAAAATCACTTTAAACATGCTAATTTTAGCTCTAACACTGATGATCCACCTACAAATGTGAACTGACGTTCAAAAATAAAACATTTGAAAACGGACCATTTTCCACATTTCTGAAGCATGATGTAATGGGGGGGTGTTATCTCTTTTGTTGAAAATCAGCCGTTTTTGCTCGAACATTAAATGCCTCCAAATGGTATTTATTTCACTTCCCGGGGTGAAGAAACCCTTTTTGAGAACTCAGAGTGAGTAAATTGGCCATTTTCATGCACTTTTAACCATTCCATAAATATTGTGTTTTGGGCCCCTGGAAGAATGAAAATCACTTTAAACATGCTAATTTTAGCTCTAACACTGATGATCCACCTACAAATGTGAACTGACGTTCAAAAATAAAACATTTGAAAACGGACCATTTTCCACATTTCTGAAGCATGACGTAATGGGGGGGTGTTATCTCTTTTGTCGAAAATCAGCCGTTTTTGCTCGAACATTAAATGCCTCCAAATGGTATTTAATTAACTTCCCGAGGTGAAGAAACCCTTTTTGAGAACTCAGAGTGAGTAAATTGGCCATTTTCATGCACTTTTAACCATTCCATAAATCTTGTGTTTTGGGCCCCTGGAAGCATGAAAATCACTTTAAACATGCTAATTTTAGCTCTAACACTGATGATCCACCTACAAATGTGAACTGACGTTCAAAAATAAAACATTTGAAAACGGACCATTTTCCACATTTCTGAAGCATGACGTAATGGGGGGGTGTTATCTCTTTTGTCGAAAATCAGCCGTTTTTGCTCGAACATTAAATGCCTCCAAATGGTATTTATTTCACTTCCCGGGGTGAAGAAACCCTTTTTGAGAACTCAGAGTGAGTAAATTGGCCATTTTCATGCACTTTTAACCATTCCATTAATCTTGTGTTTTGGGCCCCTGGAAGCATGAAAATCACTTTAAACATGCTAATTTTAGCTCTAACACTGATGATCCACCTACAAATGTGAACTGACGTTCAAAAATAAAACATTTGAAAACGGACCATTTTCCACATTTCTGAAGCATGACGTAATGGGGGGGTGTTATCTCTTTTGTCGAAAATCAGCCGTTTTTGCTCGAACATTAAATGCCTCCAAATGGTATTTAATTAACTTCCCGGGGTGAAGAAACCCTTTTTGAGAACTCAGAGTGAGTAAATTGGCCATTTTCATGCACTTTTAACCATTCCATAAATCTTGTGTTTTGGGCCCCTGGAAGCATGAAAATCACTTTAAACATGCTAATTTTAGCTCTAACACTGATGATCCACCTACAAATGTGAACTGACGTTCAAAAATAAAACATTTGAAAACGGACCATTTTCCACATTTCTGAAGCATGACGTAATGGGGGGGTGTTATCTCTTTTGTCGAAAATCAGCCGTTTTTGCTCGAACATTAAATGCCTCCAAATGGTATTTAACTAACTTCCCGAGCCCCTGGAAGCATGAAAATCACTTTAAACATGCTAATTTTAGCTCTAACACTGATGATCCACCTACAAATGTGAACTGAAGATCAAAAATAAAACATTTGAAAACGGACCATTTTCCACATTTCTGAAGCATGACGTAATGGGGGGGTGTTATCTCTTTTGTTGAAAATCAGCCGTTTTTGCTCGAACATTAAATGCCTCCAAATGGTATTTAATTAACTTCCCGGGGTGAAGAAACTCTTTTTGAGAACTCAGAGTGAGTAAATTGGCCATTTTCATGCACTTTTAACCATTCCATAAATCTTGTGTTTTGGGCCCCTGGAAGCATGAAAATCACTTTAAACATGCTAATTTTAGCTCTAACACTGATGATCCACCTACAAATGTGAACTGACGTTCAAAAATAAAACATTTGAAAACGGACCATTTTCCACATTTCTGAAGCATGACGTAATGGGGGGGTGTTATCTCTTTTGTCGAAAATCAGCCGTTTTTGCTCGAACATTAAATGCCTCCAAATGGTATTTATTTCACTTCCCGAGCCCCTGGAAGCATGAAAATCACTTTAAACATGCTAATTTTAGCTCTAACACTGATGATCCACCTACAAATGTGAACTGACGTTCAAAAATAAAACATTTGAAAACGGACCATTTTCCACATTTCTGAAGCATGACGTAATGGGGGGTGTTATCTCTTTTGTCGAAAATCAGCCGTTTTTGCTCGAACATTAAATGCCTCCAAATGGTATTTAATTAACTTCCCAAGCCCCTGGAAGCATGAAGATCACTTTAAACATGCTAATTTTAGCTCTAACACTGATGATCCACCTACAAATGTGTACTGACGTTCAAAAATAAAACATTTGAAAACGGACCATTTTCCACATTTCTGAAGCATGACGTAATGGGGGGGTGTTATCTCTTTTGTCGAAAATCAGCCGTTTTTGCTCGAACATTAAATGCCTCCAAATGGTATTTAATTAACTTCCCGGGGTGAAGAAACCCTTTTTGAGAACTCAGAGTGAGTAAATTGGCCATTTTCATGCACTTTTAACCATTCCATAAATCTTGTGTTTTGGGCCCCTGGAAGCATGAAAATCACTTTAAACATGCTAATTTTAGCTCTAACACTGATGATCCACCTACAAATGTGAACTGACGTTCAAAAATAAAACATTTGAAAACGGACCATTTTCCACATTTCTGAAGCATGACGTAATGGGGGGGTGTTATCTCTTTTGTCGAAAATCAGCCGTTTTTGCTCGAACATTAAATGCCTCCAAATGGTATTTAATTAATTTCCCGGGGTGAAGAAACCCTTTTTGAGAGCTCAGAGTGAGTAAATTGGCCATTTTCATGCACTTTTAACCATTCCATAAATCTTGTGTTTTGGGCCCCTGGAAGCATGAAAATCACTTTAAACATGCTAATTTTAGCTCTAACACTGATGATCCACCTACAAATGTGAACTGACGTTCAAAAATAAAACATTTGAAAACGGACCATTTTCCACATTTTTTAAGCATGACGTAATAGGGGGGTGTTATCTCTTTTGTCGAAAATCAGCCGTTTTTGCTCGAACATTAAATGCCTCCAAATGGTATTTAATTAACTTCCCGAGCCCCTGGAAGCATGAAAATCACTTTAAACATGCTAATTTTAGCTCTAACACTGATGATCCACCTACAAATGTGAACTGACGTTCAAAAATAAAACATTTGAAAACGGACCATTTTCCACATTTCTGAAGCATGACGTAATGGGGGGGTGTTGTCTCTTTTGTCGAAAATCAGCCGTTTTTGCTCGAACATTAAATGCCTCCAAATGGTATTTATTTCACTTCCCGGGGTGAAGAAACCCTTTTTGAGAACTCAGAGTGAGTAAATTGGCCATTTTCATGCACTTTTAACCATTCCATAAATCTTGTGTTTTGGGCCCCTGGAAGCATGAAAATCACTTTAAACATGCTAATTTTAGCTCTAACACTGATGATCCACCTACAAATGTGAACTGACGTTCAAAAATAAAACATTTGAAAACGGACCATTTTCCACATTTCTGAAGCATGACGTAATGGGGGGGTGTTATCTCTTTTGTCGAAAATCAGCCGTTTTTGCTCGAACATTAAATGCCTCCAAATGGTATTTACTTAACTTCCCGAGCCCCTGGAAGCATGAAAATCACTTTAAACATGCTAATTTTAGCTCTAACACTGATGATCCACCTACAAATGTGAACTGAAGATCAAAAATAAAACATTTGAAAACGGACCATTTTCCACATTTCTGAAGCATGACGTAATGGGGGGGTGTTATCTCTTTTGTCGAAAATCAGCCGTTTTTGCTCGAACATTAAATGCCTCCAAATGGTATTTAATTAACTTCCCGGGGTGAAGAAACCCTTTTTGAGAACTCAGAGTGAGTAAATTGGCCATTTTCATGCACTTTTAACCATTCCATAAATCTTGTGTTTTGGGCCCCTGGAAGCATGAAAATCACTTTAAATATGCTAATTTTAGCTCTAACACTGATGATCCACCTACAAATGTGAACTGACGTTCAAAAATAAAACATTTGAAAACGGACCATTTTCCACATTTCTGAAGCATGACGTAATGGGGGGGTGTTATCTCTTTTGTCGAAAATCAGCCGTTTTTGCTCGAACATTAAATGCCTCCAAATGGTATTTATTTCACTTCCCGAGCCCCTGGAAGCATGAAAATCACTTTAAACATGCTAATTTTAGCTCTAACACTGATGATCCACCTACAAATGTGAACTGACGTTCAAAAATAAAACATTTGAAAACGGACCATTTTCCACATTTCTGAAGCATGACGTAATGGGGGGGTGTTATCTCTTTTGTCGAAAATCAGCCGTTTTTGCTCGAACATTAAATGCCTCCAAATGGTATTTAATTAACTTCCCGAGCCCCTGGAAGCATGAAAATCACTTTAAACATGCTAATTTTAGCTCTAACACTGATGATCCACCTACAAATGTGTACTGACGTTCAAAAATAAAACATTTGAAAACGGACCATTTTCCACATTTCTGAAGCATGACGTAATGGGGGGGTGTTATCTCTTTTGTCGAAAATCAGCCGTTTTTGCTCGAACATTAAATGCCTCCAAATGGTATTTAATTAACTTCCCGGGGTGAAGAAACCCTTTTTGAGAACTCAGAGTGAGTAAATTGGCCATTTTCATGCACTTTTAACCATTCCATAAATCTTGTGTTTTGGGCCCCTGGAAGCATGAAAATCACTTTAAACATGCTAATTTTAGCTCTAACACTGATGATCCACCTACAAATGTGAACTGACGTTCAAAAATAAAACATTTGAAAACGGACCGTTTTCCACATTTCTGAAGCATGACGTAATGGGGGGGTGTTATCTCTTTTGTCGAAAATCAGCCGTTTTTGCTCGAACATTAAATGCCTCCAAATGGTATTTAATTAACTTCCCGAGCCCCTGGAAGCATGAAAATCACTTTAAACATGCTAATTTTAGCTCTAACACTGATGATCCACCTACAAATGTGAACTGACGTTCAAAAATAAAACATTTGAAAACGGACCATTTTCCACATTTCTGAAGCATGACGTAATGGGGGGGTGTTGTCTCTTTTGTCGAAAATCAGCCGTTTTTGCTCGAACATTAAATGCCTCCAAATGGTATTTATTTCACTTCCCGGGGTGAAGAAACCCTTTTTGAGAACTCAGAGTGAGTAAATTGGCCATTTTCATGCACTTTTAACCATTCCATAAATCTTGTGTTTTGGGCCCCTGGAAGCATGAAAATCACTTTAAACATGCTAATTTTAGCTCTAACACTGATGATCCACCTACAAATGTGAACTGACGTTCAAAAATAAAACATTTGAAAACGGACCATTTTCCACATTTCTGAAGCATGACGTAATGGGGGGGTGTTATCTCTTTTGTCGAAAATCAGCCGTTTTTGCTCGAACATTAAATGCCTCCAAATGGTATTTAATTAACTTCCCGAGCCCCTGGAAGCATGAAAATCACTTTAAACATGCTAATTTTAGCTCTAACACTGATGATCCACCTACAAATGTGAACTGACGTTCAAAAATAAAACATTTGAAAACGGACCATTTTCCACATTTCTGAAGCATGACGTAATGGGGGGGTGTTATCTCTTTTGTCGAAAATCAGCCGTTTTTGCTCGAACATTAAATGCCTCCAAATGGTATTTAATTAACTTCCCGAGCCCCTGGAAGCATGAAAATCACTTTAAACATGCTAATTTTAGCTCTAACACTGATGATCCACCTACAAATGTGAACTGACGTTCAAAAATAAAACATTTGAAAACGGACCATTTTCCACATTTCTGAAGCATGACTTAATGGGGGGGTGTTATCTCTTTTGTCGAAAATCAGCCGTTTTTGCTCGAACATTAAATGCCTCCAAATGGTATTTAATTAACTTCCCGGGGTGAAGAAACCCTTTTTGAGAACTCAGAGTGAGTAAATTGGCCATTTTCATGCACTTTTAACCATTCCATAAATCTTGTGTTTTGGGCCCCTGGAAGCATGAAAATCACTTTAAACATGCTAATTTTAGCTCTAACACTGATGATCCACCTACAAATGTGAACTGACGTTCAAAAATAAAACATTTGAAAACGGACCATTTTCCACATTTCTGAAGCATGACGTAATGGGGGGGTGTTATCTCTTTTGTCGAAAATCAGCCGTTTTTGCTCGAACATTAAATGCCTCCAAATGGTATTTAATTAACTTCCCGGGGTGAAGAAACCCTTTTTGAGAACTCAGAGTGAGTAAATTGGCCATTTTCATGCACTTTTAACCATTCCATAAATCTTGTGTTTTGGGCCCCTGGAAGCATGAAAATCACTTTAAACATGCTAATTTTAGCTCTAACACTGATGATCCACCTACAAATGTGAACTGACGTTCAAAAATAAAACATTTGAAAACGGACCATTTTCCACATTTCTGAAGCATGACGTAATGGGGGGGTGTTATCTCTTTTGTCGAAAATCAGCCGTTTTTGCTCGAACATTAAATGCCTCCAAATGGTATTTATTTCACTTCCCGGGGTGAAGAAACCCTTTTTGAGAACTCAGAGTGAGTAAATTGGCCATTTTCATGCACTTTTAACCATTCCATTAATCTTGTGTTTTGGGCCCCTGGAAGCATGAAAATCACTTTAAACATGCTAATTTTAGCTCTAACACTGATGATCCACCTACAAATGTGAACTGACGTTCAAAAATAAAACATTTGAAAACGGACCATTTTCCACATTTCTGAAGCATGACGTAATGGGGGGGTGTTATCTCTTTTGTCGAAAATCAGCCGTTTTTGCTCGAACATTAAATGCCTCCAAATGGTATTTAATTAACTTCCCGGGGTGAAGAAACCCTTTTTGAGAACTCAGAGTGAGTAAATTGGCCATTTTCATGCACTTTTAACCATTCCATAAATCTTGTGTTTTGGGCCCCTGGAAGCATGAAAATCACTTTAAACATGCTAATTTTAGCTCTAACACTGATGATCCACCTACAAATGTGAACTGACGTTCAAAAATAAAACATTTGAAAACGGACCATTTTCCACATTTCTGAAGCATGACGTAATGGGGGGGTGTTATCTCTTTTGTCGAAAATCAGCCGTTTTTGCTCGAACATTAAATGCCTCCAAATGGTATTTAATTAACTTCCCGGGGTGAAGAAACCCTTTTTGAGAACTCAGAGTGAGTAAATTGGCCATTTTCATGCACTTTTAACCATTCCATAAATCTTGTGTTTTGGGCCCCTGGAAGCATGAAAATCACTTTAAACATGCTAATTTTAGCTCTAACACTGATGATCCACCTACAAATGTGAACTGACGTTCAAAAATAAAACATTTGAAAACGGACCATTTTCCACATTTCTGAAGCATGACGTAATGGGGGGGTGTTATCTCTTTTGTCGAAAATCAGCCGTTTTTGCTCGAACATTAAATGCCTCCAAATGGTATTTATTTCACTTCCCGAGCACCTGGAAGCATGAAAATCACTTTAAACATGCTAATTTTAGCTCTAACACTGATGATCCACCTACAAATGTGAACTGACGTTCAAAAATAAAACATTTGAAAACGGACCAATTTCCACATTTCTGAAGCATGACGTAATGGGGTGGTGTTATCTCTTTTGTCGAAAATCAGCCGTTTTTGCTCGAACATTAAATGCCTCCAAATGGTATTTAATTAACTTCCCGAGCCCCTGGAAGCATGAAAATCACTTTAAACATGCTAATTTTAGCTCTAACACTGATGATCCACCTACAAATGTGTACTGACGTTCAAAAATAAAACATTTGAAAACGGACCATTTTCCACATTTCTGAAGCATGACGTAATGGGGGGGTGTTATCTCTTTTGTCGAAAATCAGCCGTTTTTGCTCGAACATTAAATGCCTCCAAATGGTATTTAATTAACTTCCCGGGGTGAAGAAACCCTTTTTGAGAACTCAGAGTGAGTAAATTGGCCATTTTCATGCACTTTTAACCATTCCATAAATCTTGTGTTTTGGGCCCCTGGAAGCATGAAAATCACTTTAAACATGCTAATTTTAGCTCTAACACTGATGATCCACCTACAAATGTGAACTGACGTTCAAAAATAAAACATTTGAAAACTGACATTTTTCCACATTTCTGAAGCATGACGTAATGGGGGGGTGTTATCTCTTTTGTCGAAAATCAGCCGTTTTTGCTCGAACATTAAATGCCTCCAAATGGTATTTAATTAACTTCCCGGGGTGAAGAAACCCTTTTTGAGAACTCAGAGTGAGTAAATTGGCCATTTTCATGCACTTTTAACCATTCCATAAATCTTGTGTTTTGGGCCCCTGGAAGCATGAAAATCACTTTAAACATGCTAATTTTAGCTCTAACACTGATGATCCACCTACAAATGTGAACTGACGTTCAAAAATAAAACATTTGAAAACGGACCATTTTCCACATTTCTGAAGCATGACGTAATGGGGGGGTGTTATCTCTTTTGTCGAAAATCAGCCGTTTTTGCTCGAACATTAAATGCCTCCAAATGGTATTTAATTAACTTCCCGGGGTGAAGAAACCCTTTTTGAGAACTCAGAGTGAGTAAATTGGCCATTTTCATGCACTTTTAACCATTCCATAAATCTTGTGTTTTGGGCCCCTGGAAGCATGAAAATCACTTTAAACATGCTAATTTTAGCTCTAACACTGATGATCCACCTACAAATGTGAACTGACGTTCAAAAATAAAACATTTGAAAACGGACCATTTTCCACATTTCTGAAGCATGACGTAATGGGGGGTGTTATCTCTTTTGTCGAAAATCAGCCGTTTTTGCTCGAACATTAAATGCCTCCAAATGGTATTTATTTCACTTCCCGAGCCCCTGGAAGCATGAAAATCACTTTAAACATGCTAATTTTAGCTCTAACACTGATGATCCACCTACAAATGTGAACTGACGTTCAAAAATAAAACATTTGAAAACGGACCATTTTCCACATTTCTGAAGCATGACGTAATGGGGGGGTGTTATCTCTTTTGTCGAAAATCAGCCGTTTTTGCTCGAACATTAAATGCCTCCAAATGGTATTTAATTAACTTCCCGAGCCCCTGGAAGCATGAAAATCACTTTAAACATGCTAATTTTAGCTCTAACACTGATGATCCACCTACAAATGTGAACTGACGTTCAAAAATAAAACATTTGAAAACGGACCATTTTCCACATTTCTGAAGCATGACGTAATGGGGGGGTGTTATCTCTTTTGTCGAAAATCAGCCGTTTTTGCTCGAACATTAAATGCCTCCAAATGGTATTTAATTAACTTCCCGGGGTGAAGAAACCCTTTTTGAGAACTCAGAGTGAGTAAATTGGCCATTTTCATGCACTTTTAACCATTCCATAAATCTTGTGTTTTGGGCCCCTGGAAGCATGAAAATCACTTTAAACATGCTAATTTTAGCTCTAACACTGATGATCCACCTACAAATGTGAACTGACGTTCAAAAATAAAACATTTGAAAACGGACCATTTTCCACATTTCTGAAGCATGACGTAATGGGGGGGTGTTATCTCTTTTGTCGAAAATCAGCCGTTTTTGCTCGAACATTAAATGCCTCCAAATGGTATTTAATTAACTTCCCGGAGTGAAGAAACCCTTTTTGAGAACTCAGAGTGAGTAAATTGGCCATTTTCATGCACTTTTAACCATTCCATAAATCTTGTGTTTTGGGCCCCTGGAAGCATGAAAATCACTTTAAACATGCTAATTTTAGCTCTAACACTGATGATCCACCTACAAATGTGAACTGACGTTCAAAAATAAAACATTTGAAAACGGACCATTTTCCACATTTCTGAAGCATGACGTAATGGGGGGGTGTTATCTCTTTTGTCGAAAATCAGCCGTTTTTGCTCGAACATTAAATGCCTCCAAATGGTATTTAATTAACTTCCCGAGCCCCTGGAAGCATGAAAATCACTTTAAACATGCTAATTTTAGCTCTAACACTGATGATCCACCTACAAATGTGAACTGACATTCAAAAATAAAACATTTGAAAACGGACCATTTTCCACATTTCTGAAGCATGACGTAATGGGGGGGTGTTATCTCTTTTGTCGAAAATCAGCCGTTTTTGCTCGAACATTAAATGCCTCCAAATGGTATTTATTTCACTTCCCGGGGTGAAGAAACCCTTTTTGAGAACTCAGAGTGAGTAAATTGGCCATTTTCATGCACTTTTAACCATTCCATTAATCTTGTGTTTTGGGCCCCTGGAAGCATGAAAATCACTTTAAACATGCTAATTTTAGCTCTAACACTGATGATCCACCTACAAATGTGAACTGACGTTCAAAAATAAAACATTTGAAAACGGACCATTTGCCACATTTCTGAAGCATGACGTAATGGGGGGGGTGTTATCTCTTTTGTCGAAAATCAGCCGTTTTTGCTCGAACATTAAATGCCTCCAAATGGTATTTAATTAACTTCCCGAGCCCCTGGAAGCATGAAAATCACTTTAAACATGCTAATTTTAGCTCTAACACTGATGATCCACCTACAAATGTGAACTGACGTTCAAAAATAAAACATTTGAAAACGGACCATTTTCCACATTTCTGAAGCATGACGTAATGGGGGGGTGTTATCTCTTTTGTCGAAAATCAGCCGTTTTTGCTCGAACATTAAATGCCTCCAAATGGTATTTAATTAACTTCCCGGGGTGAAGAAACCCTTTTTGAGAACTCAGAGTGAGTAAATTGGCCATTTTCATGCACTTTTAACCTTTCCATAAATCTTGTGTTTTGGGCCCCTGGAAGCATGAAAATCACTTTAAACATGCTAATTTTAGCTCTAACACTGATGATCCACCTACAAATGTGAACTGACGTTCAAAAATAAAACATTTGAAAACGGACCATTTTCCACATTTCTGAAGCATGACGTAATGGGGGGGTGTTATCTCTTTTGTCGAAAATCAGCCGTTTTTGCTCGAACATTAAATGCCTCCAAATGGTATTTATTTCACTTCCCGAGCCCCTGGAAGCATGAAAATCACTTTAAACATGCTAATTTTAGCTCTAACACTGATGATCCACCTACAAATGTGAACTGACGTTCAAAAATAAAACATTTGAAAACGGACCATTTTCCACATTTCTGAAGCATGACGTAATGGGGGGGTGTTATCTCTTTTGTCGAAAATCAGCCGTTTTTGCTCGAACATTAAATGCCTCCAAATGGTATTTAATTAACTTCCCGAGCCCCTGGAAGCATGAAAATCACTTTAAACATGCTAATTTTAGCTCTAACACTGATGATCCACCTACAAATGTGTACTGACGTTCAAAAATAAAACATTTGAAAACGGACCATTTTCCACATTTCTGAAGCATGACGTAATGGGGGGGTGTTATCTCTTTTGTCGAAAATCAGCCGTTTTTGCTCGAACATTAAATGCCTCCAAATGGTATTTAATTAACTTCCCGGGGTGAAGAAACCCTTTTTGAGAACTCAGAGTGAGTAAATTGGCCATTTTCATGCACTTTTAACCATTCCATAAATCTTGTGTTTTGGGCCCCTGGAAGCATGAAAATCACTTTAAACATGCTAATTTTAGCTCTAACACTGATGATCCACCTACAAATGTGAACTGACGTTCAAAAATAAAACATTTGAAAACGGACATTTTTCCACATTTCTGAAGCATGACGTAATGGGGGGGTGTTATCTCTTTTGTCGAAAATCAGCCGTTTTTGCTCGAACATTAAATGCCTCCAAATGGTATTTAATTAACTTCCCGGGGTGAAGAAACCCTTTTTGAGAACTCAGAGTGAGTAAATTGGCCATTTTCATGCACTTTTAACCATTCCATAAATCTTGTGTTTTGGGCCCCTGGAAGCATGAAAATCACTTTAAACATGCTAATTTTAGCTCTAACACTGATGATCCACCTACAAATGTGAACTGACGTTCAAAAATAAAACATTTGAAAACGGACCATTTTCCACATTTCTGAAGCATGATGTAATGGGGGGGTGTTATCTCTTTTGTCGAAAATCAGCCGTTTTTGCTCGAACATTAAATGCCTCCAAATGGTATTTAATTAACTTCCCGAGCCCCTGGAAGCATGAAAATCACTTTAAACATGCTAATTTTAGCTCTAACATTGATGATCCACCTACAAATGTGAACTGACGTTCAAAAATAAAACATTTGAAAACGGACCATTTTCCACATTTCTGAAGCATGACGTAATGGGGGGGTGTTATCTCTTTTGTCGAAAATCAGCCGTTTTTGCTCGAACATTAAATGCCTCCAAATGGTATTTAATTAACTTCCCGGGGTGAAGAAACCCTTTTTGAGAACTCAGAGTGAGTAAATTGGCCATTTTCATGCACTTTTAACCATTCCATAAAACTTGTGTTTTGGGCCCCTGGAAGCATGAAAATCACTTTAAACATGCTAATTTTAGCTCTAACACTGATGATCCACCTACAAATGTGAACTGACGTTCAAAAATCAAACATTTGAAAACGGACCATTTTCCACATTTCTGAAGCATGACGTAATGGGGGGTGTTATCTCTTTTGTCGAAAATCAGCCGTTTTTGCTCGAACATTAAATGCCTCCAAATGGTATTTATTTCACTTCCCGAGCCCCTGGAAGCATGAAAATCACTTTAAACATGCTAATTTTAGCTCTAACACTGATGATCCACCTACAAATGTGAACTGACGTTCAAAAATAAAACATTTGAAAACGGACCATTTTCCACATTTCTGAAGCATGACGTAATGGGGGGGTGTTATCTCTTTTGTCGAAAATCAGCCGTTTTTGCTCGAACATTAAATGCCTCCAAATGGTATTTAATTAACTTCCCGAGCCCCTGGAAGCATGAAAATCACTTTAAACATGCTAATTTTAGCTCTAACACTGATGATCCACCTACAAATGTGTACTGACGTTCAAAAATAAAACATTTGAAAACGGACCATTTTCCACATTTCTGAAGCATGACGTAATGGGGGGGTGTTATCTCTTTTGTCGAAAATCAGCCGTTTTTGCTCGAACATTAAATGCCTCCAAATGGTATTTAATTAACTTCCCGGGCTGAAGAAACCCTTTTTGAGAACTCAGAGTGAGTAAATTGGCCATTTTCATGCACTTTTAACCATTCCATAAATCTTGTGTTTTGGGCCCCTGGAAGCATGAAAATCACTTTAAACATGCTAATTTTAGCTCTAACACTGATGATCCACCTACAAATGTGAACTGACGTTCAAAAATAAAACATTTGAAAACGGACCATTTTCCACATTTCTGAAGCATGACGTAATGGGGGGTGTTATCTCTTTTGTCGAAAATCAGCCGTTTTTGCTCGAACATTAAATGCCTCCAAATGGTATTTATTTCACTTCCCGAGCCCCTGGAAGCATGAAAATCACTTTAAACATGCTAATTTTAGCTCTAACACTGATGATCCACCTACAAATGTGAACTGACGTTCAAAAATAAAACATTTGAAAACGGACCATTTTCCACATTTCTGAAGCATGACGTAATGGGGGGGTGTTATCTCTTTTGTCGAAAATCAGCCGTTTTTGCTCGAACATTAAATGCCTCCAAATGGTATTTAATTAACTTCCCGAGCCCCTGGAAGCATGAAAATCACTTTAAACATGCTAATTTTAGCTCTAACACTGATGATCCACCTACAAATGTGAACTGACGTTCAAAAATAAAACATTTGAAAACGGACCATTTTCCACATTTCTGAAGCATGACGTAATGGGGGGGTGTTATCTCTTTTGTCGAAAATCAGCCGTTTTTGCTCGAACATTAAATGCCTCCAAATGGTATTTAATTAACTTCCCGGGGTGAAGAAACCCTTTTTGAGAACTCAGAGTGAGTAAATTGGCCATTTTCATGCACTTTTAACCATTCCATAAATCTTGTGTTTTGGGCCCCTGGAAGCATGAAAATCACTTTAAACATGCTAATTTTAGCTCTAACACTGATGATCCACCTACAAATGTGAACTGACGTTCAAAAATAAAACATTTGGAAACGGACCATTTTCCACATTTCTGAAGCATGACGTAATGGGGGGGTGTTATCTCTTTTGTCGAAAATCAGCCGTTTTTGCTCGAACATTAAATGCCTCCAAATGGTATTTATTTCACTTCCCGAGCCCCTGGAAGCATGAAAATCACTTTAAACATGCTAATTTTAGCTCTAACACTGATGATCCACCTACAAATGTGAACTGACGTTCAAAAATAAAACATTTGAAAACGGACCATTTTCCACATTTCTGAAGCATGACGTAATGGGGGGGTGTTATCTCTTTTGTCGAAAATCAGCCGTTTTTGCTCGAACATTAAATGCCTCCAAATGGTATTTAATTAACTTCCCGGGCCCCTGGAAGCATGAAAATCACTTTAAACATGCTAATTTTAGCTCTAACACTGATGATCCACCTACAAATGTGTACTGACGTTCAAAAATAAAACATTTGAAAACGGACCATTTTCCACATTTCTGAAGCATGACGTAATGGGGGGGTGTTATCTCTTTTGTCGAAAATCAGCCGTTTTTGCTCGAACATTAAATGCCTCCAAATGGTATTTAATTAACTTCCCGGGGTGAAGAAACCCTTTTTGAGAACTCAGAGTGAGTAAATTGGCCATTTTCATGCACTTTTAACCATTCCATAAATCTTGTGTTTTGGGCCCCTGGAAGCATGAAAATCACTTTAAACATGCTAATTTTAGCTCTAACACTGATGATCCACCTACAAATGTGAACTGACGTTCAAAAATAAAACATTTGAAAACGGACCATTTTCCACATTTCTGAAGCATGACGTAATGGGGGGTGTTATCTCTTTTGTCGAAAATCAGCCGTTTTTGCTCGAACATTAAATGCCTCCAAATGGTATTTATTTCACTTCCCGAGCCCCTGGAAGCATGAAAATCACTTTAAACATGCTAATTTTAGCTCTAACACTGATGATCCACCTACAAATGTGAACTGACGTTCAAAAATAAAACATTTGAAAACGGACCATTTTCCACATTTCTGAAGCATGACGTAATGGGGGGGTGTTATCTCTTTTGTCGAAAATCAGCCGTTTTTGCTCGAACATTAAATGCCTCCAAATGGTATTTAATTAACTTCCCGAGCCCCTGGAAGCATGAAAATCACTTTAAACATGCTAATTTTAGCTCTAACACTGATGATCCACCTACAAATGTGAACTGACGTTCAAAAATAAAACATTTGAAAACGGACCATTTTCCACATTTCTGAAGCATGACGTAATGGGGGGGTGTTATCTCTTTTGTCGAAAATCAGCCGTTTTTGCTCGAACATTAAATGCCTCCAAATGGTATTTAATTAACTTCCCGGGGTGAAGAAACCCTTTTTGAGAACTCAGAGTGAGTAAATTGGCCATTTTCATGCACTTTTAACCATTCCATAAATCTTGTGTTTTGGGCCCCTGGAAGCATGAAAATCACTTTAAACATGCTAATTTTAGCTCTAACACTGATGATCCACCTACAAATGTGAACTGACGTTCAAAAATAAAACATTTGAAAACGGACCATTTTCCACATTTCTGAAGCATGACGTAATGGGGGGGTGTTATCTCTTTTGTCGAAAATCAGCCGTTTTTGCTCGAACATTAAATGCCTCCAAATGGTATTTAATTAACTTCCCGGAGTGAAGAAACCCTTTTTGAGAACTCAGAGTGAGTAAATTGGCCATTTTCATGCACTTTTAACCATTCCATAAATCTTGTGTTTTGGGCCCCTGGAAGCATGAAAATCACTTTAAACATGCTAATTTTAGCTCTAACACTGATGATCCACCTACAAATGTGAACTGACGTTCAAAAATAAAACATTTGAAAACGGACCATTTTCCACATTTCTGAAGCATGACGTAATGGGGGGGTGTTATCTCTTTTGTCGAAAATCAGCCGTTTTTGCTCGAACATTAAATGCCTCCAAATGGTATTTAATTAACTTCCCGAGCCCCTGGAAGCATGAAAATCACTTTAAACATGCTAATTTTAGCTCTAACACTGATGATCCACCTACAAATGTGAACTGACATTCAAAAATAAAACATTTGAAAACGGACCATTTTCCACATTTCTGAAGCATGACGTAATGGGGGGGTGTTATCTCTTTTGTCGAAAATCAGCCGTTTTTGCTCGAACATTAAATGCCTCCAAATGGTATTTAATTAACTTCCCGGGGTGAAGAAACCCTTTTTGAGAACTCAGAGTGAGTAAATTGGCCATTTTCATGCACTTTTAACCATTCCATAAATCTTGTGTTTTGGGCCCCTGGAAGCATGAAAATCACTTTAAACATGCTAATTTTAGCTCTAACACTGATGATCCACCTACAAATGTGAACTGACGTTCAAAAATAAAACATTTGAAAACGGACCATTTTCCACATTTCTGAAGCATGACGTAATGGGGGGGTGTTATCTCTTTTGTCGAAAATCAGCCGTTTTTGCTCGAACATTAAATGCCTCCAAATGGTATTTATTTCACTTCCCGAGCCCCTGGAAGCATGAAAATCACTTTAAACATGCTAATTTTAGCTCTAACACTGATGATCCACCTACAAATGTGAACTGACGTTCAAAAATAAAACATTTGAAAACGGACCATTTTCCACATTTCTGAAGCATGACGTAATGGGGGGGTGTTATCTCTTTTGTCGAAAATCAGCCGTTTTTGCTCGAACATTAAATGCCTCCAAATGGTATTTAATTAACTTCCCGAGCCCCTGGAAGCATGAAAATCACTTTAAACATGCTAATTTTAGCTCTAACACTGATGATCCACCTACACATGTGTACTGACGTTCAAAAATAAAACATTTGAAAACGGACCATTTTCCACATTTCTGAAGCATGACGTAATGGGGGGGTGTTATCTCTTTTGTCGAAAATCAGCCGTTTTTGCTCGAACATTAAATGCCTCCAAATGGTATTTAATTAACTTCCCGGGGTGAAGAAACCCTTTTTGAGAACTCAGAGTGAGTAAATTGGCCATTTTCATGCACTTTTAACCATTCCATAAATCTTGTGTTTTGGGCCCCTGGAAGCATGAAAATCACTTTAAACATGCTAATTTTAGCTCTAACACTGATGATCCACCTACAAATGTGAACTGACGTTCAAATATAAAACATTTGAAAACGGACATTTTTCCACATTTCTGAAGCATGACGTAATGGGGGGGTGTTATCTCTTTTGTCGAAAATCAGCCGTTTTTGCTCGAACATTAAATGCCTCCAAATGGTATTTAATTAACTTCCCGGGGTGAAGAAACCCTTTTTGAGAACTCAGAGTGAGTAAATTGGCCATTTTCATGCACTTTTAACCATTCCATAAATCTTGTGTTTTGGGCCCCTGGAAGCATGAAAATCACTTTAAACATGCTAATTTTAGCTCTAACACTGATGATCCACCTACAAATGTGAACTGACGTTCAAAAATAAAACATTTGAAAACGGACCATTTTCCACATTTCTGAAGCATGACGTAATGGGGGGGTGTTATCTCTTTTGTCGAAAATCAGCCGTTTTTGCTCGAACATTAAATGCCTCCAAATGGTATTTAATTAACTTCCCGAGCCCCTGGAAGCATGAAAATCACTTTAAACATGCTAATTTTAGCTCTAACACTGATGATCCACCTACAAATGTGAACTGACGTTCAAAAATAAAACATTTGAAAACGGACCATTTTCCACATTTCTGAAGCATGACGTAATGGGGGGGTGTTATCTCTTTTGTCGAAAATCAGCCGTTTTTGCTCGAACATTAAATGCCTCCAAATGGTATTTAATTAACTTCCCGGGGTGAAGAAACCCTTTTTGAGAACTCAGAGTGAGTAAATTGGCCATTTTCATGCACTTTTAACCATTCCATAAATCTTGTGTTTTGGGCCCCTGGAAGCATGAAAATCACTTTAAACATGCTAATTTTAGCTCTAACACTGATGATCCACCTACAAATGTGAACTGACGTTCAAAAATAAAACATTTGAAAACGGACCATTTTCCACATTTCTGAAGCATGACGTAATGGGGGGGTGTTATCTCTTTTGTCGAAAATCAGCCGTTTTTGCTCGAACATTAAATGCCTCCAAATGGTATTTAATTAACTTCCCGAGCCCCTGGAAGCATGAAAATCACTTTAAACATGCTAATTTTAGCTCTAACACTGATGATCCACCTACAAATGTGTACTGACGTTCAAAAATAAAACATTTGAAAACGGACCATTTTCCACATTTCTGAAGCATGACGTAATGGGGGGGTGTTATCTCTTTTGTCGAAAATCAGCCGTTTTTGCTCGAACATTAAATGCCTCCAAATGGTATTTAATTAACTTCCCGGGGTGAAGAAACCCTTTTTGAGAACTCAGAGTGAGTAAATTGGCCATTTTCATGCACTTTTAACCATTCCATAAATCTTGTGTTTTGGGCCCCTGGAAGCATGAAAATCACTTTAAACATGCTAATTTTAGCTCTAACACTGATGATCCACCTACAAATGTGAACTGACGTTCAAAAATAAAACATTTGAAAACGGACCATTTTCCACATTTCTGAAGCATGACGTAATGGGGGGGTGTTATCTCTTTTGTCGAAAATCAGCCGTTTTTGCTCGAACATTAAATGCCTCCAAATGGTATTTAATTAACTTCCCGGGGTGAAGAAACCCTTTTTGAGAACTCAGAGTGAGTAAATTGGCCATTTTCATGCACTTTTAACCATTCCATAAATCTTGTGTTTTGGGCCCCTGGAAGCATGAAAATCACTTTAAACATGCTAATTTTAGCTCTAACACTGATGATCCACCTACAAATGTGAACTGACGTTCAAAAATAAAACATTTGAAAACGGACCATTTTCCACATTTCTGAAGCATGACGTAATGGGGGGTGTTATCTCTTTTGTCGAAAATCAGCCGTTTTTGCTCGAACATTAAATGCCTCCAAATGGTATTTATTTCACTTCCCGAGCCCCTGGAAGCATGAAAATCACTTTAAACATGCTAATTTTAGCTCTAACACTGATGATCCACCTACAAATGTGAACTGACGTTCAAAAATAAAACATTTGAAAACGGACCATTTTCCACATTTCTGAAGCATGACGTAATGGGGGGGTGTTATCTCTTTTGTCGAAAATCAGCCGTTTTTGCTCGAACATTAAATGCCTCCAAATGGTATTTAATTAACTTCCCGAGCCCCTGGAAGCATGAAAATCACTTTAAACATGCTAATTTTAGCTCTAACACTGATGATCCACCTACACATGTGTACTGACGTTCAAAAATAAAACATTTGAAAACGGACCATTTTCCACATTTCTGAAGCATGACGTAATGGGGGGGTGTTATCTCTTTTGTCGAAAATCAGCCGTTTTTGCTCGAACATTAAATGCCTCCAAATGGTATTTAATTAACTTCCCGGGGTGAAGAAACCCTTTTTGAGAACTCAGAGTGAGTAAATTGGCCATTTTCATGCACTTTTAACCATTCCATAAATCTTGTGTTTTGGGCCCCTGGAAGCATGAAAATCACTTTAAACATGCTAATTTTAGCTCTAACACTGATGATCCACCTACAAATGTGAACTGACGTTCAAATATAAAACATTTGAAAACGGACATTTTTCCACATTTCTGAAGCATGACGTAATGGGGGGGTGTTATCTCTTTTGTCGAAAATCAGCCGTTTTTGCTCGAACATTAAATGCCTCCAAATGGTATTTAATTAACTTCCCGGGGTGAAGAAACCCTTTTTGAGAACTCAGAGTGAGTAAATTGGCCATTTTCATGCACTTTTAACCATTCCATAAATCTTGTGTTTTGGGCCCCTGGAAGCATGAAAATCACTTTAAACATGCTAATTTTAGCTCTAACACTGATGATCCACCTACAAATGTGAACTGACGTTCAAAAATAAAACATTTGAAAACGGACCATTTTCCACATTTCTGAAGCATGACGTAATGGGGGGGTGTTATCTCTTTTGTCGAAAATCAGCCGTTTTTGCTCGAACATTAAATGCCTCCAAATGGTATTTAATTAACTTCCCGAGCCCCTGGAAGCATGAAAATCACTTTAAACATGCTAATTTTAGCTCTAACACTGATGATCCACCTACAAATGTGAACTGACGTTCAAAAATAAAACATTTGAAAACGGACCATTTTCCACATTTCTGAAGCATGACGTAATGGGGGGGTGTTATCTCTTTTGTCGAAAATCAGCCGTTTTTGCTCGAACATTAAATGCCTCCAAATGGTATTTAATTAACTTCCCGGGGTGAAGAAACCCTTTTTGAGAACTCAGAGTGAGTAAATTGGCCATTTTCATGCACTTTTAACCATTCCATAAATCTTGTGTTTTGGGCCCCTGGAAGCATGAAAATCACTTTAAACATGCTAATTTTAGCTCTAACACTGATGATCCACCTACAAATGTGAACTGACGTTCAAAAATAAAACATTTGAAAACGGACCATTTTCCACATTTCTGAAGCATGACGTAATGGGGGGGTGTTATCTCTTTTGTCGAAAATCAGCCGTTTTTGCTCGAACATTAAATGCCTCCAAATGGTATTTAATTAACTTCCCGAGCCCCTGGAAGCATGAAAATCACTTTAAACATGCTAATTTTAGCTCTAACACTGATGATCCACCTACAAATGTGTACTGACGTTCAAAAATAAAACATTTGAAAACGGACCATTTTCCACATTTCTGAAGCATGACGTAATGGGGGGGTGTTATCTCTTTTGTCGAAAATCAGCCGTTTTTGCTCGAACATTAAATGCCTCCAAATGGTATTTAATTAACTTCCCGGGGTGAAGAAACCCTTTTTGAGAACTCAGAGTGAGTAAATTGGCCATTTTCATGCACTTTTAACCATTCCATAAATCTTGTGTTTTGGGCCCCTGGAAGCATGAAAATCACTTTAAACATGCTAATTTTAGCTCTAACACTGATGATCCACCTACAAATGTGAACTGACGTTCAAAAATAAAACATTTGAAAACGGACCATTTTCCACATTTCTGAAGCATGACGTAATGGGGGGGTGTTATCTCTTTTGTCGAAAATCAGCCGTTTTTGCTCGAACATTAAATGCCTCCAAATGGTATTTAATTAACTTCCCGGGGTGAAGAAACCCTTTTTGAGAACTCAGAGTGAGTAAATTGGCCATTTTCATGCACTTTTAACCATTCCATAAATCTTGTGTTTTGGGCCCCTGGAAGCATGAAAATCACTTTAAACATGCTAATTTTAGCTCTAACACTGATGATCCACCTACAAATGTGAACTGACGTTCAAAAATAAAACATTTGAAAACGGACCATTTTCCACATTTCTGAAGCATGACGTAATGGGGGGTGTTATCTCTTTTGTCGAAAATCAGCCGTTTTTGCTCGAACATTAAATGCCTCCAAATGGTATTTATTTCACTTCCCGAGCCCCTGGAAGCATGAAAATCACTTTAAACATGCTAATTTTAGCTCTAACACTGATGATCCACCTACAAATGTGAACTGACGTTCAAAAATAAAACATTTGAAAACGGACCATTTTCCACATTTCTGAAGCATGACGTAATGGGGGGGTGTTATCTCTTTTGTCGAAAATCAGCCGTTTTTGCTCGAACATTAAATGCCTCCAAATGGTATTTAATTAACTTCCCGAGCCCCTGGAAGCATGAAAATCACTTTAAACATGCTAATTTTAGCTCTAACACTGATGATCCACCTACAAATGTGAACTGACGTTCAAAAATAAAACATTTGAAAACGGACCATTTTCCACATTTCTGAAGCATGACGTAATGGGGGGGGTGTTATCTCTTTTGTCGAAAATCAGCCGTTTTTGCTCGAACATTAAATGCCTCCAAATGGTATTTAATTAACTTCCCGGGGTGAAGAAACCCTTTTTGAGAACTCAGAGTGAGTAAATTGGCCATTTTCATGCACTTTTAACCATTCCATAAATCTTGTGTTTTGGGCCCCTGGAAGCATGAAAATCACTTTAAACATGCTAATTTTAGCTCTAACACTGATGATCCACCTACAAATGTGAACTGACGTTCAAAAATAAAACATTTGAAAACGGACCATTTTCCACATTTCTGAAGCATGACGTAATGGGGGGGGTGTTATCTCTTTTGTCGAAAATCAGCCGTTTTTGCTCGAACATTAAATGCCTCCAAATGGTATTTAATTAACTTCCCGGAGTGAAGAAACCCTTTTTGAGAACTCAGAGTGAGTAAATTGGCCATTTTCATGCACTTTTAACCATTCCATAAATCTTGTGTTTTGGGCCCCTGGAAGCATGAAAATCACTTTAAACATGCTAATTTTAGCTCTAACACTGATGATCCACCTACAAATGTGAACTGACGTTCAAAAATAAAACATTTGAAAACGGACCATTTTCCACATTTCTGAAGCATGACGTAATGGGGGGGTGTTATCTCTTTTGTCGAAAATCAGCCGTTTTTGCTCGAACATTAAATGCCTCCAAATGGTATTTAATTAACTTCCCGAGCCCCTGGAAGCATGAAAATCACTTTAAACATGCTAATTTTAGCTCTAACACTGATGATCCACCTACAAATGTGAACTGACATTCAAAAATAAAACATTTGAAAACGGACCATTTTCCACATTTCTGAAGCATGACGTAATGGGGGGGTGTTATCTCTTTTGTCGAAAATCAGCCGTTTTTGCTCGAACATTAAATGCCTCCAAATGGTATTTATTTCACTTCCCGGGGTGAAGAAACCCTTTTTGAGAACTCAGAGTGAGTAAATTGGCCATTTTCATGCACTTTTAACCATTCCATTAATCTTGTGTTTTGGGCCCCTGGAAGCATGAAAATCACTTTAAACATGCTAATTTTAGCTCTAACACTGATGATCCACCTACAAATGTGAACTGACGTTCAAAAATAAAACATTTGAAAACTGACCATTTGCCACATTTCTGAAGCATGACGTAATGGGGGGGTGTTATCTCTTTTGTCGAAAATCAGCCGTTTTTGCTCGAACATTAAATGCCTCCAAATGGTATTTAATTAACTTCCCGAGCCCCTGGAAGCATGAAAATCACTTTAAACATGCTAATTTTAGCTCTAACACTGATGATCCACCTACAAATGTGAACTGACGTTCAAAAATAA
This sequence comes from Lissotriton vulgaris, assembly GCF_964263255.1. Classification (NCBI taxonomy): domain Eukaryota; kingdom Metazoa; phylum Chordata; class Amphibia; order Caudata; family Salamandridae; genus Lissotriton; species Lissotriton vulgaris. The sequence goes on from NW_028254096.1 coordinate 271,723, forward strand.
AACATTTGAAAACGGACCATTTTCCACATTTCTGAAGCATGACGTAATGGGGGGGTGTTATCTCTTTTGTCGAAAATCAGCCGTTTTTGCTCGAACATTAAATGCCTCCAAATGGTATTTAATTAACTTCCCGGGGTGAAGAAACCCTTTTTGAGAACTCAGAGTGAGTAAATTGGCCATTTTCATGCACTTTTAACCATTCCATAAATCTTGTGTTTTGGGCCCCTGGAAGCATGAAAATCACTTTAAACATGCTAATTTTAGCTCTAACACTGATGATCCACCTACAAATGTGAACTGACGTTCAAAAATAAAACATTTGAAAACGGACCATTTTCCACATTTCTGAAGCATGACGTAATGGGGGGGTGTTATCTCTTTTGTCGAAAATCAGCCGTTTTTGCTCGAACATTAAATGCCTCCAAATGGTATTTAATTAACTTCCCGGAGTGAAGAAACCCTTTTTGAGAACTCAGAGTGAGTAAATTGGCCATTTTCATGCACTTTTAACCATTCCATAAATCTTGTGTTTTGGGCCCCTGGAAGCATGAAAATCACTTTAAACATGCTAATTTTAGCTCTAACACTGATGATCCACCTACAAATGTGAACTGACGTTCAAAAATAAAACATTTGAAAACGGACCATTTTCCACATTTCTGAAGCATGACGTAATGGGGGGGTGTTATCTCTTTTGTCGAAAATCAGCCGTTTTTGCTCGAACATTAAATGCCTCCAATTGGTATTTAATTAACTTCCCGAGCCCCTGGAAGCATGAAAATCACTTTAAACATGCTAATTTTAGCTCTAACACTGATGATCCACCTACAAATGTGAACTGACATTCAAAAATAAAACATTTGAAAACGGACCATTTTCCACATTTCTGAAGCATGACGTAATGGGGGGGTGTTATCTCTTTTGTCGAAAATCAGCCGTTTTTGCTCGAACATTAAATGCCTCCAAATGGTATTTAATTAACTTCCCGGGGTGAAGAAACCCTTTTTGAGAACTCAGAGTGAGTAAATTGGCCATTTTCATGCACTTTTAACCATTCCATAAATCTTGTGTTTTGGGCCCCTGGAAGCATGAAAATCACTTTAAACATGCTAATTTTAGCTCTAACACTGATGATCCACCTACAAATGTGAACTGACGTTCAAAAATAAAACATTTGAAAACGGACCATTTTCCACATTTCTGAAGCATGACGTAATGGGGGGGTGTTATCTCTTTTGTCGAAAATCAGCCGTTTTTGCTCGAACATTAAATGCCTCCAAATGGTATTTATTTCACTTCCCGAGCCCCTGGAAGCATGAAAATCACTTTAAACATGCTAATTTTAGCTCTAACACTGATGATCCACCTACAAATGTGAACTGACGTTCAAAAATAAAACATTTGAAAACGGACCATTTTCCACATTTCTGAAGCATGACGTAATGGGGGGGTGTTATCTCTTTTGTCGAAAATCAGCCGTTTTTGCTCGAACATTAAATGCCTCCAAATGGTATTTAATTAACTTCCCGAGCCCCTGGAAGCATGAAAATCACTTTAAACATGCTAATTTTAGCTCTAACACTGATGATCCACCTACAAATGTGTACTGACGTTCAAAAATAAAACATTTGAAAACGGACCATTTTCCACATTTCTGAAGCATGACGTAATGGGGGGGTGTTATCTCTTTTGTCGAAAATCAGCCGTTTTTGCTCGAACATTAAATGCCTCCAAATGGTATTTAATTAACTTCCCGGGGTGAAGAAACCCTTTTTGAGAACTCAGAGTGAGTAAATTGGCCATTTTCATGCACTTTTAACCATTCCATAAATCTTGTGTTTTGGGCCCCTGGAAGCATGAAAATCACTTTAAACATGCTAATTTTAGCTCTAACACTGATGATCCACCTACAAATGTGAACTGACGTTCAAATATAAAACATTTGAAAACGGACATTTTTCCACATTTCTGAAGCATGACGTAATGGGGGGGTGTTATCTCTTTTGTCGAAAATCAGCCGTTTTTGCTCGAACATTAAATGCCTCCAAATGGTATTTAATTAACTTCCCGGGGTGAAGAAACCCTTTTTGAGAACTCAGAGTGAGTAAATTGGCCATTTTCATGCACTTTTAACCATTCCATAAATCTTGTGTTTTGGGCCCCTGGAAGCATGAAAATCACTTTAAACATGCTAATTTTAGCTCTAACACTGATGATCCACCTACAAATGTGAACTGACGTTCAAAAATAAAACATTTGAAAACGGACCATTTTCCACATTTCTGAAGCATGACGTAATGGGGGGGTGTTATCTCTTTTGTCGAAAATCAGCCGTTTTTGCTCGAACATTAAATGCCTCCAAATGGTATTTAATTAACTTCCCGAGCCCCTGGAAGCATGAAAATCACTTTAAACATGCTAATTTTAGCTCTAACACTGATGATCCACCTACAAATGTGAACTGACGTTCAAAAATAAAACATTTGAAAACGGACCATTTTCCACATTTCTGAAGCATGACGTAATGGGGGGGTGTTATCTCTTTTGTCGAAAATCAGCCGTTTTTGCTCGAACATTAAATGCCTCCAAATGGTATTTAATTAACTTCCCGGGGTGAAGAAACCCTTTTTGAGAACTCAGAGTGAGTAAATTGGCCATTTTCATGCACTTTTAACCATTCCATAAATCTTGTGTTTTGGGCCCCTGGAAGCATGAAAATCACTTTAAACATGCTAATTTTAGCTCTAACACTGATGATCCACCTACAAATGTGAACTGACGTTCAAAAATAAAACATTTGAAAACTGACCATTTGCCACATTTCTGAAGCATGACGTAATGGGGGGGTGTTATCTCTTTTGTCGAAAATCAGCTGTTTTTGCTCGAACATTAAATGCCTCCAAATGGTATTTAATTAACTTCCCGAGCCCCTGGAAGCATGAAAATCACTTTAAACATGCTAATTTTAGCTCTAACACTGATGATCCACCTACAAATGTGAACTGACGTTCAAAAATAAAACATTTGAAAACGGACCATTTTCCACATTTCTGAAGCATGACGTAATGGGGGGGTGTTATCTCTTTTGTCGAAAATCAGCCGTTTTTGCTCGAACATTAAATGCCTCCAAATGGTATTTAATTAACTTCCCGGGGTGAAGAAACCCTTTTTGAGAACTCAGAGTGAGTAAATTGGCCATTTTCATGCACTTTTAACCATTCCATAAATCTTGTGTTTTGGGCCCCTGGAAGCATGAAAATCACTTTAAACATGCTAATTTTAGCTCTAACACTGATGATCCACCTACAAATGTGAACTGACGTTCAAAAATAAAACATTTGAAAACGGACCATTTTCCACATTTCTGAAGCATGACGTAATGGGGGGTGTTATCTCTTTTGTCGAAAATCAGCCGTTTTTGCTCGAACATTAAATGCCTCCAAATGGTATTTATTTCACTTCCCGAGCCCCTGGAAGCATGAAAATCACTTTAAACATGCTAATTTTAGCTCTAACACTGATGATCCACCTACAAATGTGAACTGACGTTCAAAAATAAAACATTTGAAAACGGACCATTTTCCACATTTCTGAAGCATGACGTAATGGGGGGGTGTTATCTCTTTTGTCGAAAATCAGCCGTTTTTGCTCGAACATTAAATGCCTCCAAATGGTATTTAATTAACTTCCCGAGCCCCTGGAAGCATGAAAATCACTTTAAACATGCTAATTTTAGCTCTAACACTGATGATCCACCTACAAATGTGAACTGACGTTCAAAAATAAAACATTTGAAAACGGACCATTTTCCACATTTCTGAAGCATGACGTAATGGGGGGGGTGTTATCTCTTTTGTCGAAAATCAGCCGTTTTTGCTCGAACATTAAATGCCTCCAAATGGTATTTAATTAACTTCCCGGGGTGAAGAAACCCTTTTTGAGAACTCAGAGTGAGTAAATTGGCCATTTTCATGCACTTTTAACCATTCCATAAATCTTGTGTTTTGGGCCCCTGGAAGCATGAAAATCACTTTAAACATGCTAATTTTAGCTCTAACACTGATGATCCACCTACAAATGTGAACTGACGTTCAAAAATAAAACATTTGAAAACGGACCATTTTCCACATTTTTTAAGCATGACGTAATAGGGGGGTGTTATCTCTTTTGTCGAAAATCAGCCGTTTTTGCTCGAACATTAAATGCCTCCAAATGGTATTTAATTAACTTCCCGAGCCCCTGGAAGCATGAAAATCACTTTAAACATGCTAATTTTAGCTCTAACACTGATGATCCACCTACAAATGTGAACTGACGTTCAAAAATAAAACATTTGAAAACGGACCATTTTCCACATTTCTGAAGCATGACGTAATGGGGGGGTGTTGTCTCTTTTGTCGAAAATCAGCCGTTTTTGCTCGAACATTAAATGCCTCCAAATGGTATTTATTTCACTTCCCGGGGTGAAGAAACCCTTTTTGAGAACTCAGAGTGAGTAAATTGGCCATTTTCATGCACTTTTAACCATTCCATAAATCTTGTGTTTTGGGCCCCTGGAAGCATGAAAATCACTTTAAACATGCTAATTTTAGCTCTAACACTGATGATCCACCTACAAATGTGAACTGACGTTCAAAAATAAAACATTTGAAAACGGACCATTTTCCACATTTCTGAAGCATGACGTAATGGGGGGGTGTTATCTCTTTTGTCGAAAATCAGCCGTTTTTGCTCGAACATTAAATGCCTCCAAATGGTATTTACTTAACTTCCCGAGCCCCTGGAAGCATGAAAATCACTTTAAACATGCTAATTTTAGCTCTAACACTGATGATCCACCTACAAATGTGAACTGAAGATCAAAAATAAAACATTTGAAAACGGACCATTTTCCACATTTCTGAAGCATGACGTAATGGGGGGGTGTTATCTCTTTTGTCGAAAATCAGCCGTTTTTGCTCGAACATTAAATGCCTCCAAATGGTATTTAATTAACTTCCCGGGGTGAAGAAACCCTTTTTGAGAACTCAGAGTGAGTAAATTGGCCATTTTCATGCACTTTTAACCATTCCATAAATCTTGTGTTTTGGGCCCCTGGAAGCATGAAAATCACTTTAAATATGCTAATTTTAGCTCTAACACTGATGATCCACCTACAAATGTGAACTGACGTTCAAAAATAAAACATTTGAAAACGGACCATTTTCCACATTTCTGAAGCATGACGTAATGGGGGGGTGTTATCTCTTTTGTCGAAAATCAGCCGTTTTTGCTCGAACATTAAATGCCTCCAAATGGTATTTATTTCACTTCCCGAGCCCCTGGAAGCATGAAAATCACTTTAAACATGCTAATTTTAGCTCTAACACTGATGATCCACCTACAAATGTGAACTGACGTTCAAAAATAAAACATTTGAAAACGGACCATTTTCCACATTTCTGAAGCATGACGTAATGGGGGGGTGTTATCTCTTTTGTCGAAAATCAGCCGTTTTTGCTCGAACATTAAATGCCTCCAAATGGTATTTAATTAACTTCCCGAGCCCCTGGAAGCATGAAAATCACTTTAAACATGCTAATTTTAGCTCTAACACTGATGATCCACCTACAAATGTGTACTGACGTTCAAAAATAAAACATTTGAAAACGGACCATTTTCCACATTTCTGAAGCATGACGTAATGGGGGGGTGTTATCTCTTTTGTCGAAAATCAGCCGTTTTTGCTCGAACATTAAATGCCTCCAAATGGTATTTAATTAACTTCCCGGGGTGAAGAAACCCTTTTTGAGAACTCAGAGTGAGTAAATTGGCCATTTTCATGCACTTTTAACCATTCCATAAATCTTGTGTTTTGGGCCCCTGGAAGCATGAAAATCACTTTAAACATGCTAATTTTAGCTCTAACACTGATGATCCACCTACAAATGTGAACTGACGTTCAAAAATAAAACATTTGAAAACGGACCGTTTTCCACATTTCTGAAGCATGACGTAATGGGGGGGTGTTATCTCTTTTGTCGAAAATCAGCCGTTTTTGCTCGAACATTAAATGCCTCCAAATGGTATTTAATTAACTTCCCGAGCCCCTGGAAGCATGAAAATCACTTTAAACATGCTAATTTTAGCTCTAACACTGATGATCCACCTACAAATGTGAACTGACGTTCAAAAATAAAACATTTGAAAACGGACCATTTTCCACATTTCTGAAGCATGACGTAATGGGGGGGTGTTGTCTCTTTTGTCGAAAATCAGCCGTTTTTGCTCGAACATTAAATGCCTCCAAATGGTATTTATTTCACTTCCCGGGGTGAAGAAACCCTTTTTGAGAACTCAGAGTGAGTAAATTGGCCATTTTCATGCACTTTTAACCATTCCATAAATCTTGTGTTTTGGGCCCCTGGAAGCATGAAAATCACTTTAAACATGCTAATTTTAGCTCTAACACTGATGATCCACCTACAAATGTGAACTGACGTTCAAAAATAAAACATTTGAAAACGGACCATTTTCCACATTTCTGAAGCATGACGTAATGGGGGGGTGTTATCTCTTTTGTCGAAAATCAGCCGTTTTTGCTCGAACATTAAATGCCTCCAAATGGTATTTAATTAACTTCCCGAGCCCCTGGAAGCATGAAAATCACTTTAAACATGCTAATTTTAGCTCTAACACTGATGATCCACCTACAAATGTGAACTGACGTTCAAAAATAAAACATTTGAAAACGGACCATTTTCCACATTTCTGAAGCATGACGTAATGGGGGGGTGTTATCTCTTTTGTCGAAAATCAGCCGTTTTTGCTCGAACATTAAATGCCTCCAAATGGTATTTAATTAACTTCCCGAGCCCCTGGAAGCATGAAAATCACTTTAAACATGCTAATTTTAGCTCTAACACTGATGATCCACCTACAAATGTGAACTGACGTTCAAAAATAAAACATTTGAAAACGGACCATTTTCCACATTTCTGAAGCATGACTTAATGGGGGGGTGTTATCTCTTTTGTCGAAAATCAGCCGTTTTTGCTCGAACATTAAATGCCTCCAAATGGTATTTAATTAACTTCCCGGGGTGAAGAAACCCTTTTTGAGAACTCAGAGTGAGTAAATTGGCCATTTTCATGCACTTTTAACCATTCCATAAATCTTGTGTTTTGGGCCCCTGGAAGCATGAAAATCACTTTAAACATGCTAATTTTAGCTCTAACACTGATGATCCACCTACAAATGTGAACTGACGTTCAAAAATAAAACATTTGAAAACGGACCATTTTCCACATTTCTGAAGCATGACGTAATGGGGGGGTGTTATCTCTTTTGTCGAAAATCAGCCGTTTTTGCTCGAACATTAAATGCCTCCAAATGGTATTTAATTAACTTCCCGGGGTGAAGAAACCCTTTTTGAGAACTCAGAGTGAGTAAATTGGCCATTTTCATGCACTTTTAACCATTCCATAAATCTTGTGTTTTGGGCCCCTGGAAGCATGAAAATCACTTTAAACATGCTAATTTTAGCTCTAACACTGATGATCCACCTACAAATGTGAACTGACGTTCAAAAATAAAACATTTGAAAACGGACCATTTTCCACATTTCTGAAGCATGACGTAATGGGGGGGTGTTATCTCTTTTGTCGAAAATCAGCCGTTTTTGCTCGAACATTAAATGCCTCCAAATGGTATTTATTTCACTTCCCGGGGTGAAGAAACCCTTTTTGAGAACTCAGAGTGAGTAAATTGGCCATTTTCATGCACTTTTAACCATTCCATTAATCTTGTGTTTTGGGCCCCTGGAAGCATGAAAATCACTTTAAACATGCTAATTTTAGCTCTAACACTGATGATCCACCTACAAATGTGAACTGACGTTCAAAAATAAAACATTTGAAAACGGACCATTTTCCACATTTCTGAAGCATGACGTAATGGGGGGGTGTTATCTCTTTTGTCGAAAATCAGCCGTTTTTGCTCGAACATTAAATGCCTCCAAATGGTATTTAATTAACTTCCCGGGGTGAAGAAACCCTTTTTGAGAACTCAGAGTGAGTAAATTGGCCATTTTCATGCACTTTTAACCATTCCATAAATCTTGTGTTTTGGGCCCCTGGAAGCATGAAAATCACTTTAAACATGCTAATTTTAGCTCTAACACTGATGATCCACCTACAAATGTGAACTGACGTTCAAAAATAAAACATTTGAAAACGGACCATTTTCCACATTTCTGAAGCATGACGTAATGGGGGGGTGTTATCTCTTTTGTCGAAAATCAGCCGTTTTTGCTCGAACATTAAATGCCTCCAAATGGTATTTAATTAACTTCCCGGGGTGAAGAAACCCTTTTTGAGAACTCAGAGTGAGTAAATTGGCCATTTTCATGCACTTTTAACCATTCCATAAATCTTGTGTTTTGGGCCCCTGGAAGCATGAAAATCACTTTAAACATGCTAATTTTAGCTCTAACACTGATGATCCACCTACAAATGTGAACTGACGTTCAAAAATAAAACATTTGAAAACGGACCATTTTCCACATTTCTGAAGCATGACGTAATGGGGGGGTGTTATCTCTTTTGTCGAAAATCAGCCGTTTTTGCTCGAACATTAAATGCCTCCAAATGGTATTTATTTCACTTCCCGAGCACCTGGAAGCATGAAAATCACTTTAAACATGCTAATTTTAGCTCTAACACTGATGATCCACCTACAAATGTGAACTGACGTTCAAAAATAAAACATTTGAAAACGGACCAATTTCCACATTTCTGAAGCATGACGTAATGGGGTGGTGTTATCTCTTTTGTCGAAAATCAGCCGTTTTTGCTCGAACATTAAATGCCTCCAAATGGTATTTAATTAACTTCCCGAGCCCCTGGAAGCATGAAAATCACTTTAAACATGCTAATTTTAGCTCTAACACTGATGATCCACCTACAAATGTGTACTGACGTTCAAAAATAAAACATTTGAAAACGGACCATTTTCCACATTTCTGAAGCATGACGTAATGGGGGGGTGTTATCTCTTTTGTCGAAAATCAGCCGTTTTTGCTCGAACATTAAATGCCTCCAAATGGTATTTAATTAACTTCCCGGGGTGAAGAAACCCTTTTTGAGAACTCAGAGTGAGTAAATTGGCCATTTTCATGCACTTTTAACCATTCCATAAATCTTGTGTTTTGGGCCCCTGGAAGCATGAAAATCACTTTAAACATGCTAATTTTAGCTCTAACACTGATGATCCACCTACAAATGTGAACTGACGTTCAAAAATAAAACATTTGAAAACTGACATTTTTCCACATTTCTGAAGCATGACGTAATGGGGGGGTGTTATCTCTTTTGTCGAAAATCAGCCGTTTTTGCTCGAACATTAAATGCCTCCAAATGGTATTTAATTAACTTCCCGGGGTGAAGAAACCCTTTTTGAGAACTCAGAGTGAGTAAATTGGCCATTTTCATGCACTTTTAACCATTCCATAAATCTTGTGTTTTGGGCCCCTGGAAGCATGAAAATCACTTTAAACATGCTAATTTTAGCTCTAACACTGATGATCCACCTACAAATGTGAACTGACGTTCAAAAATAAAACATTTGAAAACGGACCATTTTCCACATTTCTGAAGCATGACGTAATGGGGGGGTGTTATCTCTTTTGTCGAAAATCAGCCGTTTTTGCTCGAACATTAAATGCCTCCAAATGGTATTTAATTAACTTCCCGGGGTGAAGAAACCCTTTTTGAGAACTCAGAGTGAGTAAATTGGCCATTTTCATGCACTTTTAACCATTCCATAAATCTTGTGTTTTGGGCCCCTGGAAGCATGAAAATCACTTTAAACATGCTAATTTTAGCTCTAACACTGATGATCCACCTACAAATGTGAACTGACGTTCAAAAATAAAACATTTGAAAACGGACCATTTTCCACATTTCTGAAGCATGACGTAATGGGGGGTGTTATCTCTTTTGTCGAAAATCAGCCGTTTTTGCTCGAACATTAAATGCCTCCAAATGGTATTTATTTCACTTCCCGAGCCCCTGGAAGCATGAAAATCACTTTAAACATGCTAATTTTAGCTCTAACACTGATGATCCACCTACAAATGTGAACTGACGTTCAAAAATAAAACATTTGAAAACGGACCATTTTCCACATTTCTGAAGCATGACGTAATGGGGGGGTGTTATCTCTTTTGTCGAAAATCAGCCGTTTTTGCTCGAACATTAAATGCCTCCAAATGGTATTTAATTAACTTCCCGAGCCCCTGGAAGCATGAAAATCACTTTAAACATGCTAATTTTAGCTCTAACACTGATGATCCACCTACAAATGTGAACTGACGTTCAAAAATAAAACATTTGAAAACGGACCATTTTCCACATTTCTGAAGCATGACGTAATGGGGGGGTGTTATCTCTTTTGTCGAAAATCAGCCGTTTTTGCTCGAACATTAAATGCCTCCAAATGGTATTTAATTAACTTCCCGGGGTGAAGAAACCCTTTTTGAGAACTCAGAGTGAGTAAATTGGCCATTTTCATGCACTTTTAACCATTCCATAAATCTTGTGTTTTGGGCCCCTGGAAGCATGAAAATCACTTTAAACATGCTAATTTTAGCTCTAACACTGATGATCCACCTACAAATGTGAACTGACGTTCAAAAATAAAACATTTGAAAACGGACCATTTTCCACATTTCTGAAGCATGACGTAATGGGGGGGTGTTATCTCTTTTGTCGAAAATCAGCCGTTTTTGCTCGAACATTAAATGCCTCCAAATGGTATTTAATTAACTTCCCGGAGTGAAGAAACCCTTTTTGAGAACTCAGAGTGAGTAAATTGGCCATTTTCATGCACTTTTAACCATTCCATAAATCTTGTGTTTTGGGCCCCTGGAAGCATGAAAATCACTTTAAACATGCTAATTTTAGCTCTAACACTGATGATCCACCTACAAATGTGAACTGACGTTCAAAAATAAAACATTTGAAAACGGACCATTTTCCACATTTCTGAAGCATGACGTAATGGGGGGGTGTTATCTCTTTTGTCGAAAATCAGCCGTTTTTGCTCGAACATTAAATGCCTCCAAATGGTATTTAATTAACTTCCCGAGCCCCTGGAAGCATGAAAATCACTTTAAACATGCTAATTTTAGCTCTAACACTGATGATCCACCTACAAATGTGAACTGACATTCAAAAATAAAACATTTGAAAACGGACCATTTTCCACATTTCTGAAGCATGACGTAATGGGGGGGTGTTATCTCTTTTGTCGAAAATCAGCCGTTTTTGCTCGAACATTAAATGCCTCCAAATGGTATTTATTTCACTTCCCGGGGTGAAGAAACCCTTTTTGAGAACTCAGAGTGAGTAAATTGGCCATTTTCATGCACTTTTAACCATTCCATTAATCTTGTGTTTTGGGCCCCTGGAAGCATGAAAATCACTTTAAACATGCTAATTTTAGCTCTAACACTGATGATCCACCTACAAATGTGAACTGACGTTCAAAAATAAAACATTTGAAAACGGACCATTTGCCACATTTCTGAAGCATGACGTAATGGGGGGGGTGTTATCTCTTTTGTCGAAAATCAGCCGTTTTTGCTCGAACATTAAATGCCTCCAAATGGTATTTAATTAACTTCCCGAGCCCCTGGAAGCATGAAAATCACTTTAAACATGCTAATTTTAGCTCTAACACTGATGATCCACCTACAAATGTGAACTGACGTTCAAAAATAAAACATTTGAAAACGGACCATTTTCCACATTTCTGAAGCATGACGTAATGGGGGGGTGTTATCTCTTTTGTCGAAAATCAGCCGTTTTTGCTCGAACATTAAATGCCTCCAAATGGTATTTAATTAACTTCCCGGGGTGAAGAAACCCTTTTTGAGAACTCAGAGTGAGTAAATTGGCCATTTTCATGCACTTTTAACCTTTCCATAAATCTTGTGTTTTGGGCCCCTGGAAGCATGAAAATCACTTTAAACATGCTAATTTTAGCTCTAACACTGATGATCCACCTACAAATGTGAACTGACGTTCAAAAATAAAACATTTGAAAACGGACCATTTTCCACATTTCTGAAGCATGACGTAATGGGGGGGTGTTATCTCTTTTGTCGAAAATCAGCCGTTTTTGCTCGAACATTAAATGCCTCCAAATGGTATTTATTTCACTTCCCGAGCCCCTGGAAGCATGAAAATCACTTTAAACATGCTAATTTTAGCTCTAACACTGATGATCCACCTACAAATGTGAACTGACGTTCAAAAATAAAACATTTGAAAACGGACCATTTTCCACATTTCTGAAGCATGACGTAATGGGGGGGTGTTATCTCTTTTGTCGAAAATCAGCCGTTTTTGCTCGAACATTAAATGCCTCCAAATGGTATTTAATTAACTTCCCGAGCCCCTGGAAGCATGAAAATCACTTTAAACATGCTAATTTTAGCTCTAACACTGATGATCCACCTACAAATGTGTACTGACGTTCAAAAATAAAACATTTGAAAACGGACCATTTTCCACATTTCTGAAGCATGACGTAATGGGGGGGTGTTATCTCTTTTGTCGAAAATCAGCCGTTTTTGCTCGAACATTAAATGCCTCCAAATGGTATTTAATTAACTTCCCGGGGTGAAGAAACCCTTTTTGAGAACTCAGAGTGAGTAAATTGGCCATTTTCATGCACTTTTAACCATTCCATAAATCTTGTGTTTTGGGCCCCTGGAAGCATGAAAATCACTTTAAACATGCTAATTTTAGCTCTAACACTGAGATCCACCTACAAATGTGAACTGACGTTCAAAAATAAAACATTTGAAAACGGACATTTTTCCACATTTCTGAAGCATGACGTAATGGGGGGGTGTTATCTCTTTTGTCGAAAATCAGCCGTTTTTGCTCGAACATTAAATGCCTCCAAATGGTATTTAATTAACTTCCCGGGGTGAAGAAACCCTTTTTGAGAACTCAGAGTGAGTAAATTGGCCATTTTCATGCACTTTTAACCATTCCATAAATCTTGTGTTTTGGGCCCCTGGAAGCATGAAAATCACTTTAAACATGCTAATTTTAGCTCTAACACTGATGATCCACCTACAAATGTGAACTGACGTTCAAAAATAAAACATTTGAAAACGGACCATTTTCCACATTTCTGAAGCATGACGTAATGGGGGGGTGTTATCTCTTTTGTCGAAAATCAGCCGTTTTTGCTCGAACATTAAATGCCTCCAAATGGTATTTAATTAACTTCCCGAGCCCCTGGAAGCATGAAAATCACTTTAAACATGCTAATTTTAGCTCTAACATTGATGATCCACCTACAAATGTGAACTGACGTTCAAAAATAAAACATTTGAAAACGGACCATTTTCCACATTTCTGAAGCATGACGTAATGGGGGGGTGTTATCTCTTTTGTCGAAAATCAGCCGTTTTTGCTCGAACATTAAATGCCTCCAAATGGTATTTAATTAACTTCCCGGGGTGAAGAAACCCTTTTTGAGAACTCAGAGTGAGTAAATTGGCCATTTTCATGCACTTTTAACCATTCCATAAAACTTGTGTTTTGGGCCCCTGGAAGCATGAAAATCACTTTAAACATGCTAATTTTAGCTCTAACACTGATGATCCACCTACAAATGTGAACTGACGTTCAAAAATCAAACATTTGAAAACGGACCATTTTCCACATTTCTGAAGCATGACGTAATGGGGGGTGTTATCTCTTTTGTCGAAAATCAGCCGTTTTTGCTCGAACATTAAATGCCTCCAAATGGTATTTATTTCACTTCCCGAGCCCCTGGAAGCATGAAAATCACTTTAAACATGCTAATTTTAGCTCTAACACTGATGATCCACCTACAAATGTGAACTGACGTTCAAAAATAAAACATTTGAAAACGGACCATTTTCCACATTTCTGAAGCATGACGTAATGGGGGGGTGTTATCTCTTTTGTCGAAAATCAGCCGTTTTTGCTCGAACATTAAATGCCTCCAAATGGTATTTAATTAACTTCCCGAGCCCCTGGAAGCATGAAAATCACTTTAAACATGCTAATTTTAGCTCTAACACTGATGATCCACCTACAAATGTGTACTGACGTTCAAAAATAAAACATTTGAAAACGGACCATTTTCCACATTTCTGAAGCATGACGTAATGGGGGGTGTTATCTCTTTTGTCGAAAATCAGCCGTTTTTGCTCGAACATTAAATGCCTCCAAATGGTATTTAATTAACTTCCCGGGGTGAAGAAACCCTTTTTGAGAACTCAGAGTGAGTAAATTGGCCATTTTCATGCACTTTTAACCATTCCATAAATCTTGTGTTTTGGGCCCCTGGAAGCATGAAAATCACTTTAAACATGCTAATTTTAGCTCTAACACTGATGATCCACCTACAAATGTGAACTGACGTTCAAAAATAAAACATTTGAAAACGGACCATTTTCCACATTTCTGAAGCATGACGTAATGGGGGGTGTTATCTCTTTTGTCGAAAATCAGCCGTTTTTGCTCGAACATTAAATGCCTCCAAATGGTATTTATTTCACTTCCCGAGCCCCTGGAAGCATGAAAATCACTTTAAACATGCTAATTTTAGCTCTAACACTGATGATCCACCTACAAATGTGAACTGACGTTCAAAAATAAAACATTTGAAAACGGACCATTTTCCACATTTCTGAAGCATGACGTAATGGGGGGGTGTTATCTCTTTTGTCGAAAATCAGCCGTTTTTGCTCGAACATTAAATGCCTCCAAATGGTATTTAATTAACTTCCCGAGCCCCTGGAAGCATGAAAATCACTTTAAACATGCTAATTTTAGCTCTAACACTGATGATCCACCTACAAATGTGAACTGACGTTCAAAAATAAAACATTTGAAAACGGACCATTTTCCACATTTCTGAAGCATGACGTAATGGGGGGGTGTTATCTCTTTTGTCGAAAATCAGCCGTTTTTGCTCGAACATTAAATGCCTCCAAATGGTATTTAATTAACTTCCCGGGGTGAAGAAACCCTTTTTGAGAACTCAGAGTGAGTAAATTGGCCATTTTCATGCACTTTTAACCATTCCATAAATCTTGTGTTTTGGGCCCCTGGAAGCATGAAAATCACTTTAAACATGCTAATTTTAGCTCTAACACTGATGATCCACCTACAAATGTGAACTGACGTTCAAAAATAAAACATTTGAAAACGGACCATTTTCCACATTTCTGAAGCATGACGTAATGGGGGGGGGTGTTATCTCTTTTGTCGAAAATCAGCCGTTTTTGCTCGAACATTAAATGCCTCCAAATGGTATTTATTTCACTTCCCGAGCCCCTGGAAGCATGAAAATCACTTTAAACATGCTAATTTTAGCTCTAACACTGATGATCCACCTACAAATGTGAACTGACGTTCAAAAATAAAACATTTGAAAACGGACCATTTTCCACATTTCTGAAGCATGACGTAATGGGGGGGTGTTATCTCTTTTGTCGAAAATCAGCCGTTTTTGCTCGAACATTAAATGCCTCCAAATGGTATTTAATTAACTTCCCGGGCCCCTGGAAGCATGAAAATCACTTTAAACATGCTAATTTTAGCTCTAACACTGATGATCCACCTACAAATGTGTACTGACGTTCAAAAATAAAACATTTGAAAACGGACCATTTTCCACATTTCTGAAGCATGACGTAATGGGGGGGTGTTATCTCTTTTGTCGAAAATCAGCCGTTTTTGCTCGAACATTAAATGCCTCCAAATGGTATTTAATTAACTTCCCGGGGTGAAGAAACCCTTTTTGAGAACTCAGAGTGAGTAAATTGGCCATTTTCATGCACTTTTAACCATTCCATAAATCTTGTGTTTTGGGCCCCTGGAAGCATGAAAATCACTTTAAACATGCTAATTTTAGCTCTAACACTGATGATCCACCTACAAATGTGAACTGACGTTCAAAAATAAAACATTTGAAAACGGACCATTTTCCACATTTCTGAAGCATGACGTAATGGGGGGTGTTATCTCTTTTGTCGAAAATCAGCCGTTTTTGCTCGAACATTAAATGCCTCCAAATGGTATTTATTTCACTTCCCGAGCCCCTGGAAGCATGAAAATCACTTTAAACATGCTAATTTTAGCTCTAACACTGATGATCCACCTACAAATGTGAACTGACGTTCAAAAATAAAACATTTGAAAACGGACCATTTTCCACATTTCTGAAGCATGACGTAATGGGGGGGTGTTATCTCTTTTGTCGAAAATCAGCCGTTTTTTCTCGAACATTAAATGCCTCCAAATGGTATTTAATTAACTTCCCGAGCCCCTGGAAGCATGAAAATCACTTTAAACATGCTAATTTTAGCTCTAACACTGATGATCCACCTACAAATGTGAACTGACGTTCAAAAATAAAACATTTGAAAACGGACCATTTTCCACATTTCTGAAGCATGACGTAATGGGGGGGTGTTATCTCTTTTGTCGAAAATCAGCCGTTTTTGCTCGAACATTAAATGCCTCCAAATGGTATTTAATTAACTTCCCGGGGTGAAGAAACCCTTTTTGAGAACTCAGAGTGAGTAAATTGGCCATTTTCATGCACTTTTAACCATTCCATAAATCTTGTGTTTTGGGCCCCTGGAAGCATGAAAATCACTTTAAACATGCTAATTTTAGCTCTAACACTGATGATCCACCTACAAATGTGAACTGACGTTCAAAAATAAAACATTTGAAAACGGACCATTTTCCACATTTCTGAAGCATGACGTAATGGGGGGGTGTTATCTCTTTTGTCGAAAATCAGCCGTTTTTGCTCGAACATTAAATGCCTCCAAATGGTATTTAATTAACTTCCCGGAGTGAAGAAACCCTTTTTGAGAACTCAGAGTGAGTAAATTGGCCATTTTCATGCACTTTTAACCATTCCATAAATCTTGTGTTTTGGGCCCCTGGAAGCATGAAAATCACTTTAAACATGCTAATTTTAGCTCTAACACTGATGATCCACCTACAAATGTGAACTGACGTTCAAAAATAAAACATTTGAAAACGGACCATTTTCCACATTTCTGAAGCATGACGTAATGGGGGGGTGTTATCTCTTTTGTCGAAAATCAGCCGTTTTTGCTCGAACATTAAATGCCTCCAAATGGTATTTAATTAACTTCCCGAGCCCCTGGAAGCATGAAAATCACTTTAAACATGCTAATTTTAGCTCTAACACTGATGATCCACCTACAAATGTGAACTGACATTCAAAAATAAAACATTTGAAAACGGACCATTTTCCACATTTCTGAAGCATGACGTAATGGGGGGGTGTTATCTCTTTTGTCGAAAATCAGCCGTTTTTGCTCGAACATTAAATGCCTCCAAATGGTATTTAATTAACTTCCCGGGGTGAAGAAACCCTTTTTGAGAACTCAGAGTGAGTAAATTGGCCATTTTCATGCACTTTTAACCATTCCATAAATCTTGTGTTTTGGGCCCCTGGAAGCATGAAAATCACTTTAAACATGCTAATTTTAGCTCTAACACTGATGATCCACCTACAAATGTGAACTGACGTTCAAAAATAAAACATTTGAAAACGGACCATTTTCCACATTTCTGAAGCATGACGTAATGGGGGGGTGTTATCTCTTTTGTCGAAAATCAGCCGTTTTTGCTCGAACATTAAATGCCTCCAAATGGTATTTATTTCACTTCCCGAGCCCCTGGAAGCATGAAAATCACTTTAAACATGCTAATTTTAGCTCTAACACTGATGATCCACCTACAAATGTGAACTGACGTTCAAAAATAAAACATTTGAAAACGGACCATTTTCCACATTTCTGAAGCATGACGTAATGGGGGGGTGTTATCTCTTTTGTCGAAAATCAGCCGTTTTTGCTCGAACATTAAATGCCTCCAAATGGTATTTAATTAACTTCCCGAGCCCCTGGAAGCATGAAAATCACTTTAAACATGCTAATTTTAGCTCTAACACTGATGATCCACCTACACATGTGTACTGACGTTCAAAAATAAAACATTTGAAAACGGACCATTTTCCACATTTCTGAAGCATGACGTAATGGGGGGGTGTTATCTCTTTTGTCGAAAATCAGCCGTTTTTGCTCGAACATTAAATGCCTCCAAATGGTATTTAATTAACTTCCCGGGGTGAAGAAACCCTTTTTGAGAACTCAGAGTGAGTAAATTGGCCATTTTCATGCACTTTTAACCATTCCATAAATCTTGTGTTTTGGGCCCCTGGAAGCATGAAAATCACTTTAAACATGCTAATTTTAGCTCTAACACTGATGATCCACCTACAAATGTGAACTGACGTTCAAATATAAAACATTTGAAAACGGACATTTTTCCACATTTCTGAAGCATGACGTAATGGGGGGGTGTTATCTCTTTTGTCGAAAATCAGCCGTTTTTGCTCGAACATTAAATGCCTCCAAATGGTATTTAATTAACTTCCCGGGGTGAAGAAACCCTTTTTGAGAACTCAGAGTGAGTAAATTGGCCATTTTCATGCACTTTTAACCATTCCATAAATCTTGTGTTTTGGGCCCCTGGAAGCATGAAAATCACTTTAAACATGCTAATTTTAGCTCTAACACTGATGATCCACCTACAAATGTGAACTGACGTTCAAAAATAAAACATTTGAAAACGGACCATTTTCCACATTTCTGAAGCATGACGTAATGGGGGGGTGTTATCTCTTTTGTCGAAAATCAGCCGTTTTTGCTCGAACATTAAATGCCTCCAAATGGTATTTAATTAACTTCCCGAGCCCCTGGAAGCATGAAAATCACTTTAAACATGCTAATTTTAGCTCTAACACTGATGATCCACCTACAAATGTGAACTGACGTTCAAAAATAAAACATTTGAAAACGGACCATTTTCCACATTTCTGAAGCATGACGTAATGGGGGGGTGTTATCTCTTTTGTCGAAAATCAGCCGTTTTTGCTCGAACATTAAATGCCTCCAAATGGTATTTAATTAACTTCCCGAGCCCCTGGAAGCATGAAAATCACTTTAAACATGCTAATTTTAGCTCTAACACTGATGATCCACCTACAAATGTGTACTGACGTTCAAAAATAAAACATTTGAAAACGGACCATTTTCCACATTTCTGAAGCATGACGTAATGGGGGGGTGTTATCTCTTTTGTCGAAAATCAGCCGTTTTTGCTCGAACATTAAATGCCTCCAAATGGTATTTAATTAACTTCCCGGGGTGAAGAAACCCTTTTTGAGAACTCAGAGTGAGTAAATTGGCCATTTTCATGCACTTTTAACCATTCCATAAATCTTGTGTTTTGGGCCCCTGGAAGCATGAAAATCACTTTAAACATGCTAATTTTAGCTCTAACACTGATGATCCACCTACAAATGTGAACTGACGTTCAAAAATAAAACATTTGAAAACGGACCATTTTCCACATTTCTGAAGCATGACGTAATGGGGGGGTGTTATCTCTTTTGTCGAAAATCAGCCGTTTTTGCTCGAACATTAAATGCCTCCAAATGGTATTTAATTAACTTCCCGGGGTGAAGAAACCCTTTTTGAGAACTCAGAGTGAGTAAATTGGCCATTTTCATGCACTTTTAACCGTTCCATAAATCTTGTGTTTTGGGCCCCTGGAAGCATGAAAATCACTTTAAACATGCTAATTTTAGCTCTAACACTGATGATCCACCTACAAATGTGAACTGACGTTCAAAAATAAAACATTTGAAAACGGACCATTTTCCACATTTCTGAAGCATGACGTAATGGGGGGTGTTATCTCTTTTGTCGAAAATCAGCCGTTTTTGCTCGAACATTAAATGCCTCCAAATGGTATTTATTTCACTTCCCGAGCCCCTGGAAGCATGAAAATCACTTTAAACATGCTAATTTTAGCTCTAACACTGATGATCCACCTACAAATGTGAACTGACGTTCAAAAATAAAACATTTGAAAACGGACCATTTTCCACATTTCTGAAGCATGACGTAATGGGGGGGTGTTATCTCTTTTGTCGAAAATCAGCCGTTTTTGCTCGAACATTAAATGCCTCCAAATGGTATTTAATTAACTTCCCGAGCCCCTGGAAGCATGAAAATCACTTTAAACATGCTAATTTTAGCTCTAACACTGATGATCCACCTACAAATGTGAACTGACGTTCAAAAATAAAACATTTGAAAACGGACCATTTTCCACATTTCTGAAGCATGACGTAATGGGGGGGGTGTTATCTCTTTTGTCGAAAATCAGCCGTTTTTGCTCGAACATTAAATGCCTCCAAATGGTATTTAATTAACTTCCCGGGGTGAAGAAACCCTTTTTGAGAACTCAGAGTGAGTAAATTGGCCATTTTCATGCACTTTTAACCATTCCATAAATCTTGTGTTTTGGGCCCCTGGAAGCATGAAAATCACTTTAAACATGCTAATTTTAGCTCTAACACTGATGATCCACCTACAAATGTGAACTGACGTTCAAAAATAAAACATTTGAAAACGGACCATTTTCCACATTTCTGAAGCATGACGTAATGGGGGGGGTGTTATCTCTTTTGTCGAAAATCAGCCGTTTTTGCTCGAACATTAAATGCCTCCAAATGGTATTTAATTAACTTCCCGAGCCCCTGGAAGCATGAAAATCACTTTAAACATGCTAATTTTAGCTCTAACACTGATGATCCACCTACAAATGTGAACTGACGTTCAAAAATAAAACATTTGAAAACGGACCATTTTCCACATTTCTGAAGCATGACGTAATGGGGGGGTGTTATCTCTTTTGTCGAAAATCAGCCGTTTTTGCTCGAACATTAAATGCCTCCAAATGGTATTTAATTAACTTCCCGGGGTGAAGAAACCCTTTTTGAGAACTCAGAGTGAGTAAATTGGCCATTTTCATGCACTTTTAACCATTCCATAAATCTTGTGTTTTGGGCCCCTGGAAGCATGAAAATCACTTTAAACATGCTAATTTTAGCTCTAACACTGATGATCCACCTACAAATGTGAACTGACGTTCAAAAATAAAACATTTGAAAACGGACCATTTTCCACATTTCTGAAGCATGACGTAATGGGGGGGTGTTATCTCTTTTGTCGAAAATCAGCCGTTTTTGCTCGAACATTAAATGCCTCCAAATGGTATTTAATTAACTTCCCGAGCCCCTGGAAGCATGAAAATCACATTAAACATGCTAATTTTAGCTCTAACACTGATGATCCACCTACAAATGTGTACTGACGTTCAAAAATAAAACATTTGAAAACGGACCATTTTCCACATTTCTGAAGCATGACGTAATGGGGGGGTGTTATCTCTTTTGTCGAAAATCAGCCGTTTTTGCTCGAACATTAAATGCCTCCAAATGGTATTTAATTAACTTCCCGGGGTGAAGAAACCCTTTTTGAGAACTCAGAGTGAGTAAATTGGCCATTTTCATGCACTTTTAACCATTCCATAAATCTTGTGTTTTGGGCCCCTGGAAGCATGAAAATCACTTTAAACATGCTAATTTTAGCTCTAACACTGATGATCCACCTACAAATGTGAACTGACGTTCAAAAATAAAACATTTGAAAACGGACCATTTTCCACATTTCTGAAGCATGACGTAATGGGGGGGTGTTATCTCTTTTGTCGAAAATCAGCCGTTTTTGCTCGAACATTAAATGCCTCCAAATGGTATTTAATTAACTTCCCGGGGTGAAGAAACCCTTTTTGAGAACTCAGAGTGAGTAAATTGGCCATTTTCATGCACTTTTAACCATTCCATAAATCTTGTGTTTTGGGCCCCTGGAAGCATGAAAATCACTTTAAACATGCTAATTTTAGCTCTAACACTGATGATCCACCTACAAATGTGAACTGACGTTCAAAAATAAAACATTTGAAAACGGACCATTTTCCACATTTCTGAAGCATGACGTAATGGGGGGGTGTTATCTCTTTTGTCGAAAATCAGCCGTTTTTGCTCGAACATTAAATGCCTCCAAATGGTATTTAATTAACTTCCCGAGCCCCTGGAAGCATGAAAATCACTTTAAACATGCTAATTTTAGCTCTAACACTGATGATCCACCTACAAATGTGAACTGACGTTCAAAAATAAAACATTTGAAAACGGACATTTTTCCACATTTCTGAAGCATGACGTAATGGGGGGGTGTTATCTCTTTTGTCGAAAATCAGCCGTTTTTGCTCGAACATTAAATGCCTCCAAATGGTATTTAATTAACTTCCCGGGGTGAAGAAACCCTTTTTGAGAACTCAGAGTGAGTAAATTGGCCATTTTCATGCACTTTTAACCATTCCATAAATCTTGTGTTTTGGGCCCCTGGAAGCATGAAAATCACTTTAAACATGCTAATTTTAGCTCTAACACTGATGATCCACCTACAAATGTGAACTGACGTTCAAAAATAAAACATTTGAAAACGGACCATTTTCCACATTTCTGAAGCATGACGTAATGGGGGGGTGTTATCTCTTTTGTCGAAAATCAGCCGTTTTTGCTCGAACATTAAATGCCTCCAAATGGTATTTAATTAACTTCCCGAGCCCCTGGAAGCATGAAAATCACTTTAAACATGCTAATTTTAGCTCTAACATTGATGATCCACCTACAAATGTGAACTGACGTTCAAAAATAAAACATTTGAAAACGGACCATTTTCCACATTTCTGAAGCATGACGTAATGGGGGGGTGTTATCTCTTTTGTCGAAAATCAGCCGTTTTTGCTCGAACATTAAATGCCTCCAAATGGTATTTAATTAACTTCCCGGGGTGAAGAAACCCTTTTTGAGAACTCAGAGTGAGTAAATTGGCCATTTTCATGCACTTTTAACCATTCCATAAAACTTGTGTTTTGGGCCCCTGGAAGCATGAAAATCACTTTAAACATGCTAATTTTAGCTCTAACACTGATGATCCACCTACAAATGTGAACTGACGTTCAAAAATCAAACATTTGAAAACGGACCATTTTCCACATTTCTGAAGCATGACGTAATGGGGGGTGTTATCTCTTTTGTCGAAAATCAGCCGTTTTTGCTCGAACATTAAATGCCTCCAAATGGTATTTATTTCACTTCCCGAGCCCCTGGAAGCATGAAAATCACTTTAAACATGCTAATTTTAGCTCTAACACTGATGATCCACCTACAAATGTGAACTGACGTTCAAAAATAAAACATTTGAAAACGGACCATTTTCCACATTTCTGAAGCATGACGTAATGGGGGGGTGTTATCTCTTTTGTCGAAAATCAGCCGTTTTTGCTCGAACATTAAATGCCTCCAAATGGTATTTAATTAACTTCCCGAGCCCCTGGAAGCATGAAAATCACTTTAAACATGCTAATTTTAGCTCTAACACTGATGATCCACCTACAAATGTGTACTGACGTTCAAAAATAAAACATTTGAAAACGGACCATTTTCCACATTTCTGAAGCATGACGTAATGGGGGGTGTTATCTCTTTTGTCGAAAATCAGCCGTTTTTGCTCGAACATTAAATGCCTCCAAATGGTATTTAATTAACTTCCCGGGGTGAAGAAACCCTTTTTGAGAACTCAGAGTGAGTAAATTGGCCATTTTCATGCACTTTTAACCATTCCATAAATCTTGTGTTTTGGGCCCCTGGAAGCATGAAAATCACTTTAAACATGCTAATTTTAGCTCTAACACTGATGATCCACCTACAAATGTGAACTGACGTTCAAAAATAAAACATTTGAAAACGGACCATTTTCCACATTTCTGAAGCATGACGTAATGGGGGGTGTTATCTCTTTTGTCGAAAATCAGCCGTTTTTGCTCGAACATTAAATGCCTCCAAATGGTATTTATTTCACTTCCCGAGCCCCTGGAAGCATGAAAATCACTTTAAACATGCTAATTTTAGCTCTAACACTGATGATCCACCTACAAATGTGAACTGACGTTCAAAAATAAAACATTTGAAAACGGACCATTTTCCACATTTCTGAAGCATGACGTAATGGGGGGGTGTTATCTCTTTTGTCGAAAATCAGCCGTTTTTGCTCGAACATTAAATGCCTCCAAATGGTATTTAATTAACTTCCCGAGCCCCTGGAAGCATGAAAATCACTTTAAACATGCTAATTTTAGCTCTAACACTGATGATCCACCTACAAATGTGAACTGACGTTCAAAAATAAAACATTTGAAAACGGACCATTTTCCACATTTCTGAAGCATGACGTAATGGGGGGGTGTTATCTCTTTTGTCGAAAATCAGCCGTTTTTGCTCGAACATTAAATGCCTCCAAATGGTATTTAATTAACTTCCCGGGGTGAAGAAACCCTTTTTGAGAACTCAGAGTGAGTAAATTGGCCATTTTCATGCACTTTTAACCATTCCATAAATCTTGTGTTTTGGGCCCCTGGAAGCATGAAAATCACTTTAAACATGCTAATTTTAGCTCTAACACTGATGATCCACCTACAAATGTGAACTGACGTTCAAAAATAAAACATTTGAAAACGGACCATTTTCCACATTTCTGAAGCATGACGTAATGGGGGGGGGTGTTATCTCTTTTGTCGAAAATCAGCCGTTTTTGCTCGAACATTAAATGCCTCCAAATGGTATTTATTTCACTTCCCGAGCCCCTGGAAGCATGAAAATCACTTTAAACATGCTAATTTTAGCTCTAACACTGATGATCCACCTACAAATGTGAACTGACGTTCAAAAATAAAACATTTGAAAACGGACCATTTTCCACATTTCTGAAGCATGACGTAATGGGGGGGTGTTATCTCTTTTGTCGAAAATCAGCCGTTTTTGCTCGAACATTAAATGCCTCCAAATGGTATTTAATTAACTTCCCGGGCCCCTGGAAGCATGAAAATCACTTTAAACATGCTAATTTTAGCTCTAACACTGATGATCCACCTACAAATGTGTACTGACGTTCAAAAATAAAACATTTGAAAACGGACCATTTTCCACATTTCTGAAGCATGACGTAATGGGGGGGTGTTATCTCTTTTGTCGAAAATCAGCCGTTTTTGCTCGAACATTAAATGCCTCCAAATGGTATTTAATTAACTTCCCGGGGTGAAGAAACCCTTTTTGAGAACTCAGAGTGAGTAAATTGGCCATTTTCATGCACTTTTAACCATTCCATAAATCTTGTGTTTTGGGCCCCTGGAAGCATGAAAATCACTTTAAACATGCTAATTTTAGCTCTAACACTGATGATCCACCTACAAATGTGAACTGACGTTCAAAAATAAAACATTTGAAAACGGACCATTTTCCACATTTCTGAAGCATGACGTAATGGGGGGTGTTATCTCTTTTGTCGAAAATCAGCCGTTTTTGCTCGAACATTAAATGCCTCCAAATGGTATTTATTTCACTTCCCGAGCCCCTGGAAGCATGAAAATCACTTTAAACATGCTAATTTTAGCTCTAACACTGATGATCCACCTACAAATGTGAACTGACGTTCAAAAATAAAACATTTGAAAACGGACCATTTTCCACATTTCTGAAGCATGACGTAATGGGGGGGTGTTATCTCTTTTGTCGAAAATCAGCCGTTTTTTCTCGAACATTAAATGCCTCCAAATGGTATTTAATTAACTTCCCGAGCCCCTGGAAGCATGAAAATCACTTTAAACATGCTAATTTTAGCTCTAACACTGATGATCCACCTACAAATGTGAACTGACGTTCAAAAATAAAACATTTGAAAACGGACCATTTTCCACATTTCTGAAGCATGACGTAATGGGGGGGTGTTATCTCTTTTGTCGAAAATCAGCCGTTTTTGCTCGAACATTAAATGCCTCCAAATGGTATTTAATTAACTTCCCGGGGTGAAGAAACCCTTTTTGAGAACTCAGAGTGAGTAAATTGGCCATTTTCATGCACTTTTAACCATTCCATAAATCTTGTGTTTTGGGCCCCTGGAAGCATGAAAATCACTTTAAACATGCTAATTTTAGCTCTAACACTGATGATCCACCTACAAATGTGAACTGACGTTCAAAAATAAAACATTTGAAAACGGACCATTTTCCACATTTCTGAAGCATGACGTAATGGGGGGGTGTTATCTCTTTTGTCGAAAATCAGCCGTTTTTGCTCGAACATTAAATGCCTCCAAATGGTATTTAATTAACTTCCCGGAGTGAAGAAACCCTTTTTGAGAACTCAGAGTGAGTAAATTGGCCATTTTCATGCACTTTTAACCATTCCATAAATCTTGTGTTTTGGGCCCCTGGAAGCATGAAAATCACTTTAAACATGCTAATTTTAGCTCTAACACTGATGATCCACCTACAAATGTGAACTGACGTTCAAAAATAAAACATTTGAAAACGGACCATTTTCCACATTTCTGAAGCATGACGTAATGGGGGGGTGTTATCTCTTTTGTCGAAAATCAGCCGTTTTTGCTCGAACATTAAATGCCTCCAAATGGTATTTAATTAACTTCCCGAGCCCCTGGAAGCATGAAAATCACTTTAAACATGCTAATTTTAGCTCTAACACTGATGATCCACCTACAAATGTGAACTGACATTCAAAAATAAAACATTTGAAAACGGACCATTTTCCACATTTCTGAAGCATGACGTAATGGGGGGGTGTTATCTCTTTTGTCGAAAATCAGCCGTTTTTGCTCGAACATTAAATGCCTCCAAATGGTATTTAATTAACTTCCCGGGGTGAAGAAACCCTTTTTGAGAACTCAGAGTGAGTAAATTGGCCATTTTCATGCACTTTTAACCATTCCATAAATCTTGTGTTTTGGGCCCCTGGAAGCATGAAAATCACTTTAAACATGCTAATTTTAGCTCTAACACTGATGATCCACCTACAAATGTGAACTGACGTTCAAAAATAAAACATTTGAAAACGGACCATTTTCCACATTTCTGAAGCATGACGTAATGGGGGGGTGTTATCTCTTTTGTCGAAAATCAGCCGTTTTTGCTCGAACATTAAATGCCTCCAAATGGTATTTATTTCACTTCCCGAGCCCCTGGAAGCATGAAAATCACTTTAAACATGCTAATTTTAGCTCTAACACTGATGATCCACCTACAAATGTGAACTGACGTTCAAAAATAAAACATTTGAAAACGGACCATTTTCCACATTTCTGAAGCATGACGTAATGGGGGGGTGTTATCTCTTTTGTCGAAAATCAGCCGTTTTTGCTCGAACATTAAATGCCTCCAAATGGTATTTAATTAACTTCCCGAGCCCCTGGAAGCATGAAAATCACTTTAAACATGCTAATTTTAGCTCTAACACTGATGATCCACCTACACATGTGTACTGACGTTCAAAAATAAAACATTTGAAAACGGACCATTTTCCACATTTCTGAAGCATGACGTAATGGGGGGGTGTTATCTCTTTTGTCGAAAATCAGCCGTTTTTGCTCGAACATTAAATGCCTCCAAATGGTATTTAATTAACTTCCCGGGGTGAAGAAACCCTTTTTGAGAACTCAGAGTGAGTAAATTGGCCATTTTCATGCACTTTTAACCATTCCATAAATCTTGTGTTTTGGGCCCCTGGAAGCATGAAAATCACTTTAAACATGCTAATTTTAGCTCTAACACTGATGATCCACCTACAAATGTGAACTGACGTTCAAATATAAAACATTTGAAAACGGACATTTTTCCACATTTCTGAAGCATGACGTAATGGGGGGGTGTTATCTCTTTTGTCGAAAATCAGCCGTTTTTGCTCGAACATTAAATGCCTCCAAATGGTATTTAATTAACTTCCCGGGGTGAAGAAACCCTTTTTGAGAACTCAGAGTGAGTAAATTGGCCATTTTCATGCACTTTTAACCATTCCATAAATCTTGTGTTTTGGGCCCCTGGAAGCATGAAAATCACTTTAAACATGCTAATTTTAGCTCTAACACTGATGATCCACCTACAAATGTGAACTGACGTTCAAAAATAAAACATTTGAAAACGGACCATTTTCCACATTTCTGAAGCATGACGTAATGGGGGGGTGTTATCTCTTTTGTCGAAAATCAGCCGTTTTTGCTCGAACATTAAATGCCTCCAAATGGTATTTAATTAACTTCCCGAGCCCCTGGAAGCATGAAAATCACTTTAAACATGCTAATTTTAGCTCTAACACTGATGATCCACCTACAAATGTGAACTGACGTTCAAAAATAAAACATTTGAAAACGGACCATTTTCCACATTTCTGAAGCATGACGTAATGGGGGGGTGTTATCTCTTTTGTCGAAAATCAGCCGTTTTTGCTCGAACATTAAATGCCTCCAAATGGTATTTAATTAACTTCCCGAGCCCCTGGAAGCATGAAAATCACTTTAAACATGCTAATTTTAGCTCTAACACTGATGATCCACCTACAAATGTGTACTGACGTTCAAAAATAAAACATTTGAAAACGGACCATTTTCCACATTTCTGAAGCATGACGTAATGGGGGGGTGTTATCTCTTTTGTCGAAAATCAGCCGTTTTTGCTCGAACATTAAATGCCTCCAAATGGTATTTAATTAACTTCCCGGGGTGAAGAAACCCTTTTTGAGAACTCAGAGTGAGTAAATTGGCCATTTTCATGCACTTTTAACCATTCCATAAATCTTGTGTTTTGGGCCCCTGGAAGCATGAAAATCACTTTAAACATGCTAATTTTAGCTCTAACACTGATGATCCACCTACAAATGTGAACTGACGTTCAAAAATAAAACATTTGAAAACGGACCATTTTCCACATTTCTGAAGCATGACGTAATGGGGGGGTGTTATCTCTTTTGTCGAAAATCAGCCGTTTTTGCTCGAACATTAAATGCCTCCAAATGGTATTTAATTAACTTCCCGGGGTGAAGAAACCCTTTTTGAGAACTCAGAGTGAGTAAATTGGCCATTTTCATGCACTTTTAACCGTTCCATAAATCTTGTGTTTTGGGCCCCTGGAAGCATGAAAATCACTTTAAACATGCTAATTTTAGCTCTAACACTGATGATCCACCTACAAATGTGAACTGACGTTCAAAAATAAAACATTTGAAAACGGACCATTTTCCACATTTCTGAAGCATGACGTAATGGGGGGTGTTATCTCTTTTGTCGAAAATCAGCCGTTTTTGCTCGAACATTAAATGCCTCCAAATGGTATTTATTTCACTTCCCGAGCCCCTGGAAGCATGAAAATCACTTTAAACATGCTAATTTTAGCTCTAACACTGATGATCCACCTACAAATGTGAACTGACGTTCAAAAATAAAACATTTGAAAACGGACCATTTTCCACATTTCTGAAGCATGACGTAATGGGGGGGTGTTATCTCTTTTGTCGAAAATCAGCCGTTTTTGCTCGAACATTAAATGCCTCCAAATGGTATTTAATTAACTTCCCGAGCCCCTGGAAGCATGAAAATCACTTTAAACATGCTAATTTTAGCTCTAACACTGATGATCCACCTACAAATGTGAACTGACGTTCAAAAATAAAACATTTGAAAACGGACCATTTTCCACATTTCTGAAGCATGACGTAATGGGGGGGGTGTTATCTCTTTTGTCGAAAATCAGCCGTTTTTGCTCGAACATTAAATGCCTCCAAATGGTATTTAATTAACTTCCCGGGGTGAAGAAACCCTTTTTGAGAACTCAGAGTGAGTAAATTGGCCATTTTCATGCACTTTTAACCATTCCATAAATCTTGTGTTTTGGGCCCCTGGAAGCATGAAAATCACTTTAAACATGCTAATTTTAGCTCTAACACTGATGATCCACCTACAAATGTGAACTGACGTTCAAAAATAAAACATTTGAAAACGGACCATTTTCCACATTTCTGAAGCATGACGTAATGGGGGGGGTGTTATCTCTTTTGTCGAAAATCAGCCGTTTTTGCTCGAACATTAAATGCCTCCAAATGGTATTTAATTAACTTCCCGGAGTGAAGAAACCCTTTTTGAGAACTCAGAGTGAGTAAATTGGCCATTTTCATGCACTTTTAACCATTCCATAAATCTTGTGTTTTGGGCCCCTGGAAGCATGAAAATCACTTTAAACATGCTAATTTTAGCTCTAACACTGATGATCCACCTACAAATGTGAACTGACGTTCAAAAATAAAACATTTGAAAACGGACCAATTTTCACATTTCTGAAGCATGACGTAATGGGGGGGTGTTATCTCTTTTGTCGAAAATCAGCCGTTTTTGCTCGAACATTAAATGCCTCCAAATGGTATTTAATTAACTTCCCGAGCCCCTGGAAGCATGAAAATCACTTTAAACATGCTAATTTTAGCTCTAACACTGATGATCCACCTACAAATGTGAACTGACATTCAAAAATAAAACATTTGAAAACGGACCATTTTCCACATTTCTGAAGCATGACGTAATGGGGGGGTGTTATCTCTTTTGTCGAAAATCAGCCGTTTTTGCTCGAACATTAAATGCCTCCAAATGGTATTTATTTCACTTCCCTGGGTGAAGAAACCCTTTTTGAGAACTCAGAGTGAGTAAATTGGCCATTTTCATGCACTTTTAACCATTCCATTAATCTTGTGTTTTGGGCCCCTGGAAGCATGAAAATCACTTTAAACATGCTAATTTTAGCTCTAACACTGATGATCCACCTACAAATGTGAACTGACGTTCAAAAATAAAACATTTGAAAACTGACCATTTGCCACATTTCTGAAGCATGACGTAATGGGGGGGTGTTATCTCTTTTGTCGAAAATCAGCCGTTTTTGCTCGAACATTAAATGCCTCCAAATGGTATTTAATTAACTTCCCGAGCCCCTGGAAGCATGAAAATCACTTTAAACATGCTAATTTTAGCTCTAACACTGATGATCCACCTACAAATGTGAACTGACGTTCAAAAATAAAACATTTGAAAACGGACCATTTTCCACATTTCTGAAGCATGACGTAATGGGGGGGTGTTATCTCTTTTGTCGAAAATCAGCCGTTTTTGCTCGAACATTAAATGCCTCCAAATGGTATTTAATTAACTTCCCGGGGTGAAGAAACCCTTTTTGAGAACTCAGAGTGAGTAAATTGGCCATTTTCATGCACTTTTAACCATTCCATAAATCTTGTGTTTTGGGCCCCTGGAAGCATGAAAATCACTTTAAACATGCTAATTTTAGCTCTAACACTGATGATCCACCTACAAATGTGAACTGACGTTCAAAAATAAAACATTTGAAAACGGACCATTTTCCACATTTCTGAAGCATGACGTAATGGGGGGGTGTTATCTCTTTTGTCGAAAATCAGCCGTTTTTGCTCGAACATTAAATGCCTCCAAATGGTATTTAATTAACTTCCCGGAGTGAAGAAACCCTTTTTGAGAACTCAGAGTGAGTAAATTGGCCATTTTCATGCACTTTTAACCATTCCATAAATCTTGTGTTTTGGGCCCCTGGAAGCATGAAAATCACTTTAAACATGCTAATTTTAGCTCTAACACTGATGATCCACCTACAAATGTGAACTGACGTTCAAAAATAAAACATTTGAAAACGGACCATTTTCCACATTTCTGAAGCATGACGTAATGGGGGGGTGTTATCTCTTTTGTCGAAAATCAGCCGTTTTTGCTCGAACATTAAATGCCTCCAATTGGTATTTAATTAACTTCCCGAGCCCCTGGAAGCATGAAAATCACTTTAAACATGCTAATTTTAGCTCTAACACTGATGATCCACCTACAAATGTGAACTGACATTCAAAAATAAAACATTTGAAAACGGACCATTTTCCACATTTCTGAAGCATGACGTAATGGGGGGGTGTTATCTCTTTTGTCGAAAATCAGCCGTTTTTGCTCGAACATTAAATGCCTCCAAATGGTATTTAATTAACTTCCCGGGGTGAAGAAACCCTTTTTGAGAACTCAGAGTGAGTAAATTGGCCATTTTCATGCACTTTTAACCATTCCATAAATCTTGTGTTTTGGGCCCCTGGAAGCATGAAAATCACTTTAAACATGCTAATTTTAGCTCTAACACTGATGATCCACCTACAAATGTGAACTGACGTTCAAAAATAAAACATTTGAAAACGGACCATTTTCCACATTTCTGAAGCATGACGTAATGGGGGGGTGTTATCTCTTTTGTCGAAAATCAGCCGTTTTTGCTCGAACATTAAATGCCTCCAAATGGTATTTATTTCACTTCCCGAGCCCCTGGAAGCATGAAAATCACTTTAAACATGCTAATTTTAGCTCTAACACTGATGATCCACCTACAAATGTGAACTGACGTTCAAAAATAAAACATTTGAAAATGGACCATTTTCCACATTTCTGAAGCATGACGTAATGGGGGGGTGTTATCTCTTTTGTCGAAAATCAGCCGTTTTTGCTCGAACATTAAATGCCTCCAAATGGTATTTAATTAACTTCCCGAGCCCCTGGAAGCATGAAAATCACTTTAAACATGCTAATTTTAGCTCTAACACTGATGATCCACCTACAAATGTGTACTGACGTTCAAAAATAAAACATTTGAAAACGGACCATTTTCCACATTTCTGAAGCATGACGTAATGGGGGGGTGTTATCTCTTTTGTCGAAAATCAGCCGTTTTTGCTCGAACATTAAATGCCTCCAAATGGTATTTAATTAACTTCCCGGGGTGAAGAAACCCTTTTTGAGAACTCAGAGTGAGTAAATTGGCCATTTTCATGCACTTTTAACCATTCCATAAATCTTGTGTTTTGGGCCCCTGGAAGCATGAAAATCACTTTAAACATGCTAATTTTAGCTCTAACACTGATGATCCACCTACAAATGTGAACTGACGTTCAAATATAAAACATTTGAAAACGGACATTTTTCCACATTTCTGAAGCATGACGTAATGGGGGGGTGTTATCTCTTTTGTCGAAAATCAGCCGTTTTTGCTCGAACATTAAATGCCTCCAAATGGTATTTAATTAACTTCCCGGGGTGAAGAAACCCTTTTTGAGAACTCAGAGTGAGTAAATTGGCCATTTTCATGCACTTTTAACCATTCCATAAATCTTGTGTTTTGGGCCCCTGGAAGCATGAAAATCACTTTAAACATGCTAATTTTAGCTCTAACACTGATGATCCACCTACAAATGTGAACTGACGTTCAAAAATAAAACATTTGAAAACGGACCATTTTCCACATTTCTGAAGCATGACGTAATGGGGGGGTGTTATCTCTTTTGTCGAAAATCAGCCGTTTTTGCTCGAACATTAAATGCCTCCAAATGGTATTTAATTAACTTCCCGAGCCCCTGGAAGCATGAAAATCACTTTAAACATGCTAATTTTAGCTCTAACACTGATGATCCACCTACAAATGTGAACTGACGTTCAAAAATAAAACATTTGAAAACGGACCATTTTCCACATTTCTGAAGCATGACGTAATGGGGGGGTGTTATCTCTTTTGTCGAAAATCAGCCGTTTTTGCTCGAACATTAAATGCCTCCAAATGGTATTTAATTAACTTCCCGGGGTGAAGAAACCCTTTTTGAGAACTTAGAGTGAGTAAATTGGCCATTTTCATGCACTTTTAACCATTCCATAAATCTTGTGTTTTGGGCCCCTGGAAGCATGAAAATCACTTTAAACATGCTAATTTTAGCTCTAACACTGATGATCCACCTACAAATGTGAACTGACGTTCAAAAATAAAACATTTGAAAACTGACCATTTGCCACATTTCTGAAGCATGACGTAATGGGGGGGTGTTATCTCTTTTGTCGAAAATCAGCCGTTTTTGCTCGAACATTAAATGCCTCCAAATGGTATTTAATTAACTTCCCGAGCCCCTGGAAGCATGAAAATCACTTTAAACATGCTAATTTTAGCTCTAACACTGATGATCCACCTACAAATGTGAACTGACGTTCAAAAATAAAACATTTGAAAACGGACCATTTTCCACATTTCTGAAGCATGACGTAATGGGGGGGTGTTATCTCTTTTGTCGAAAATCAGCCGTTTTTGCTCGAACATTAAATGCCTCCAAATGGTATTTAATTAACTTCCCGGGGTGAAGAAACCCTTTTTGAGAACTCAGAGTGAGTAAATTGGCCCTTTTCATGCACTTTTAACCATTCCATAAATCTTGTGTTTTGGGCCCCTGGAAGCATGAAAATCACTTTAAACATGCTAATTTTAGCTCTAACACTGATGATCCACCTACAAATGTGAACTGACGTTCAAAAATAAAACATTTGAAAACGGACCATTTTCCACATTTCTGAAGCATGACGTAATGGGGGGGTGTTATCTCTTTTGTCGAAAATCAGCCGTTTTTGCTCGAACATTAAATGCCTCCAAATGGTATTTAATTAACTTCCCGGAGTGAAGAAACCCTTTTTGAGAACTCAGAGTGAGTAAATTGGCCATTTTCATGCACTTTTAACCATTCCATAAATCTTGTGTTTTGGGCCCCTGGAAGCATGAAAATCACTTTAAACATGCTAATTTTAGCTCTAACACTGATGATCCACCTACAAATGTGAACTGACGTTCAAAAATAAAACATTTGAAAACGGACCATTTTCCACATTTCTGAAGCATGACGTAATGGGGGGGTGTTATCTCTTTTGTCGAAAATCAGCCGTTTTTGCTCGAACATTAAATGCCTCCAATTGGTATTTAATTAACTTCCCGAGCCCCTGGAAGCATGAAAATCACTTTAAACATGCTAATTTTAGCTCTAACACTGATGATCCACCTACAAATGTGAACTGACATTCAAAAATAAAACATTTGAAAACGAACCATTTTCCACATTTCTGAAGCATGACGTAATGGGGGGGTGTTATCTCTTTTGTCGAAAATCAGCCGTTTTTGCTCGAACATTAAATGCCTCCAAATGGTATTTAATTAACTTCCCGGGGTGAAGAAACCCTTTTTGAGAACTCAGAGTGAGTAAATTGGCCATTTTCATGCACTTTTAACCATTCCATAAATCTTGTGTTTTGGGCCCCTGGAAGCATGAAAATCACTTTAAACATGCTAATTTTAGCTCTAACACTGATGATCCACCTACAAATGTGAACTGACGTTCAAAAATAAAACATTTGAAAACGGACCATTTTCCACATTTCTGAAGCATGACGTAATGGGGGGGTGTTATCTCTTTTGTCGAAAATCAGCCGTTTTTGCTCGAACATTAAATGCCTCCAAATGGTATTTATTTCACTTCCCGAGCCCCTGGAAGCATGAAAATCACTTTAAACATGCTAATTTTAGCTCTAACACTGATGATCCACCTACAAATGTGAACTGACGTTCAAAAATAAAACATTTGAAAACGGACCATTTTCCACATTTCTGAAGCATGACGTAATGGGGGGGTGTTATCTCTTTTGTCGAAAATCAGCCGTTTTTGCTCGAACATTAAATGCCTCCAAATGGTATTTAATTAACTTCCCGAGCCCCTGGAAGCATGAAAATCACTTTAAACATGCTAATTTTAGCTCTAACACTGATGATCCACCTACAAATGTGTACTGACGTTCAAAAATAAAACATTTGAAAACGGACCATTTTCCACATTTCTGAAGCATGACGTAATGGGGGGGTGTTATCTCTTTTGTCGAAAATCAGCCGTTTTTGCTCGAACATTAAATGCCTCCAAATGGTATTTAATTAACTTCCCGGGGTGAAGAAACCCTTTTTGAGAACTCAGAGTGAGTAAATTGGCCATTTTCATGCACTTTTAACCATTCCATAAATCTTGTGTTTTGGGCCCCTGGAAGCATGAAAATCACTTTAAACATGCTAATTTTAGCTCTAACACTGATGATCCACCTACAAATGTGAACTGACGTTCAAATATAAAACATTTGAAAACGGACATTTTTCCACATTTCTGAAGCATGACGTAATGGGGGGGTGTTATCTCTTTTGTCGAAAATCAGCCGTTTTTGCTCGAACATTAAATGCCTCCAAATGGTATTTAATTAACTTCCCGGGGTGAAGAAACCCTTTTTGAGAACTCAGAGTGAGTAAATTGGCCATTTTCATGCACTTTTAACCATTCCATAAATCTTGTGTTTTGGGCCCCTGGAAGCATGAAAATCACTTTAAACATGCTAATTTTAGCTCTAACACTGATGATCCACCTACAAATGTGAACTGACGTTCAAAAATAAAACATTTGAAAACGGACCATTTTCCACATTTCTGAAGCATGACGTAATGGGGGGGTGTTATCTCTTTTGTCGAAAATCAGCCGTTTTTGCTCGAACATTAAATGCCGCCAAATGGTATTTAATTAACTTCCCGAGCCCCTGGAAGCATGAAAATCACTTTAAACATGCTAATTTTAGCTCTAACACTGATGATCCACCTACAAATGTGAACTGACGTTCAAAAATAAAACATTTGAAAACGGACCATTTTCCACATTTCTGAAGCATGACGTAATGGGGGGGTGTTATCTCTTTTGTCGAAAATCAGCCGTTTTTGCTCGAACATTAAATGCCTCCAAATGGTATTTAATTAACTTCCCGGGGTGAAGAAACCCTTTTTGAGAACTCAGAGTGAGTAAATTGGCCATTTTCATGCACTTTTAACCATTCCATAAATCTTGTGTTTTGGGCCCCTGGAAGCATGAAAATCACTTTAAACATGCTAATTTTAGCTCTAACACTGATGATCCACCTACAAATGTGAACTGACGTTCAAAAATAAAACATTTGAAAACGGACCATTTTCCACATTTCTGAAGCATGACGTAATGGGGGGGTGTTATCTCTTTTGTCGAAAATCAGCCGTTTTTGCTCGAACATTAAATGCCTCCAAATGGTATTTAATTAACTTCCCGAGCCCCTGGAAGCATGAAAATCACATTAAACATGCTAATTTTAGCTCTAACACTGATGATCCACCTACAAATGTGTACTGACGTTCAAAAATAAAACATTTGAAAACGGACCATTTTCCACATTTCTGAAGCATGACGTAATGGGGGGGTGTTATCTCTTTTGTCGAAAATCAGCCGTTTTTGCTCGAACATTAAATGCCTCCAAATGGTATTTAATTAACTTCCCGGGGTGAAGAAACCCTTTTTGAGAACTCAGAGTGAGTAAATTGGCCATTTTCATGCACTTTTAACCATTCCATAAATCTTGTGTTTTGGGCCCCTGGAAGCATGAAAATCACTTTAAACATGCTAATTTTAGCTCTAACACTGATGATCCACCTACAAATGTGAACTGACGTTCAAAAATAAAACATTTGAAAACGGACCATTTTCCACATTTCTGAAGCATGACGTAATGGGGGGGTGTTATCTCTTTTGTCGAAAATCAGCCGTTTTTGCTCGAACATTAAATGCCTCCAAATGGTATTTAATTAACTTCCCGGGGTGAAGAAACCCTTTTTGAGAACTCAGAGTGAGTAAATTGGCCATTTTCATGCACTTTTAACCATTCCATAAATCTTGTGTTTTGGGCCCCTGGAAGCATGAAAATCACTTTAAACATGCTAATTTTAGCTCTAACACTGATGATCCACCTACAAATGTGAACTGACGTTCAAAAATAAAACATTTGAAAACGGACCATTTTCCACATTTCTGAAGCATGACGTAATGGGGGGGTGTTATCTCTTTTGTCGAAAATCAGCCGTTTTTGCTCGAACATTAAATGCCTCCAAATGGTATTTAATTAACTTCCCGAGCCCCTGGAAGCATGAAAATCACTTTAAACATGCTAATTTTAGCTCTAACACTGATGATCCACCTACAAATGTGAACTGACGTTCAAAAATAAAACATTTGAAAACGGACCATTTTCCACATTTCTGAAGCATGACGTAATGGGGGGGTGTTATCTCTTTTGTCGAAAATCAGCCGTTTTTGCTCGAACATTAAATGCCTCCAAATGGTATTTAATTAACTTCCCGGGGTGAAGAAACCCTTTTTGAGAACTCAGAGTGAGTAAATTGGCCATTTTCATGCACTTTTAACCATTCCATAAATCTTGTGTTTTGGGCCCCTGGAAGCATGAAAATCACTTTAAACATGCTAATTTTAGCTCTAACACTGATGATCCACCTACAAATGTGAACTGACGTTCAAAAATAAAACATTTGAAAACGGACCATTTTCCACATTTCTGAAGCATGACGTAATGGGGGGGTGTTATCTCTTTTGTCGAAAATCAGCCGTTTTTGCTCGAACATTAAATGCCTCCAAATGGTATTTAATTAACTTCCCGGAGTGAAGAAACCCTTTTTGAGAACTCAGAGTGAGTAAATTGGCCATTTTCATGCACTTTTAACCATTCCATAAATCTTGTGTTTTGGGCCCCTGGAAGCATGAAAATCACTTTAAACATGCTAATTTTAGCTCTAACACTGATGATCCACCTACAAATGTGAACTGACGTTCAAAAATAAAACATTTGAAAACGGACCATTTTCCACATTTCTGAAGCATGACGTAATGGGGGGGTGTTATCTCTTTTGTCGAAAATCAGCCGTTTTTGCTCGAACATTAAATGCCTCCAAATGGTATTTAATTAACTTCCCGAGCCCCTGGAAGCATGAAAATCACTTTAAACATGCTAATTTTAGCTCTAACACTGATGATCCACCTACAAATGTGAACTGACATTCAAAAATAAAACATTTGAAAACGGACCATTTTCCACATTTCTGAAGCATGACGTAATGGGGGGGTGTTATCTCTTTTGTCGAAAATCAGCCGTTTTTGCTCGAACATTAAATGCCTCCAAATGGTATTTATTTCACTTCCCGGGGTGAAGAAACCCTTTTTGAGAACTCAGAGTGAGTAAATTGGCCATTTTCATGCACTTTTAACCATTCCATTAATCTTGTGTTTTGGGCCCCTGGAAGCATGAAAATCACTTTAAACATGCTAATTTTAGCTCTAACACTGATGATCCACCTACAAATGTGAACTGACGTTCAAAAATAAAACATTTGAAAACTGACCATTTGCCACATTTCTGAAGCATGACGTAATGGGGGGGTGTTATCTCTTTTGTCGAAAATCAGCCGTTTTTGCTCGAACATTAAATGCCTCCAAATGGTATTTAATTAACTTCCCGAGCCCCTGGAAGCATGAAAATCACTTTAAACATGCTAATTTTAGCTCTAACACTGATGATCCACCTACAAATGTGAACTGACGTTCAAAAATAAAACATTTGAAAACGGACCATTTTCCACATTTCTGAAGCATGACGTAATGGGGGGGTGTTATCTCTTTTGTCGAAAATCAGCCGTTTTTGCTCGAACATTAAATGCCTCCAAATGGTATTTAATTAACTTCCCGAGCCCCTGGAAGCATGAAAATCACTTTAAACATGCTAATTTTAGCTCTAACACTGATGATCCACCTACAAATGTGAACTGACGTTCAAAAATAAAACATTTGAAAACGGACCATTTTCCACATTTCTGAAGCATGACGTAATGGGGGGGGTGTTATCTCTTTTGTCGAAAATCAGCCGTTTTTGCTCGAACATTAAATGCCTCCAAATGGTATTTAATTAACTTCCCGGGGTGAAGAAACCCTTTTTGAGAACTCAGAGTGAGTAAATTGGCCATTTTCATGCACTTTTAACCATTCCATAAATCTTGTGTTTTGGGCCCCTGGAAGCATGAAAATCACTTTAAACATGCTAATTTTAGCTCTAACACTGATGATCCACCTACAAATGTGAACTGACGTTCAAAAATAAAACATTTGAAAACGGACCATTTTCCACATTTCTGAAGCATGACGTAATGGGGGGGTGTTATCTCTTTTGTCGAAAATCAGCCGTTTTTGCTCGAACATTAAATGCCTCCAAATGGTATTTATTTCACTTCCCGGGGTGAAGAAACCCTTTTTGAGAACTCAGAGTGAGTAAATTGGCCATTTTCATGCACTTTTAACCATTCCATAAATCTTGTGTTTTGGGCCCCTGGAAGCATGAAAATCACTTTAAACATGCTAATTTTAGCTCTAACACTGATGATCCACCTACAAATGTGAACTGACGTTCAAAAATAAAACATTTGAAAACGGACCATTTTCCACATTTCTGAAGCATGACGTAATGGGGGGGTGTTATCTCTTTTGTCGAAAATCAGCCGTTTTTGCTCGAACATTAAATGCCTCCAAATGGTATTTAATTAACTTCCCGAGCCCCTGGAAGCATGAAAATCACTTTAAACATGCTAATTTTAGCTCTAACACTGATGATCCACCTACAAATGTGAACTGACGTTCAAAAATAAAACATTTGAAAACGGACCATTTTCCACATTTCTGAAGCATGACGTAATGGGGGGGGTGTTATCTCTTTTGTCGAAAATCAGCCGTTTTTGCTCGAACATTAAATGCCTCCAAATGGTATTTAATTAACTTCCCGGGGTGAAGAAACCCTTTTTGAGAACTCAGAGTGAGTAAATTGGCCATTTTCATGCACTTTTAACCATTCCATATATCTTGTGTTTTGGGCCCCTGGAAGCATGAAAATCACTTTAAACATGCTAATTTTAGATCTAACACTGATGATCCACCTACAAATGTGAACTGACGTTCAAAAATAAAACATTTGAAAACGGACCATTTTCCACATTTCTGAAGCATGACGTAATGGGGGGGTGTTATCTCTTTTGTCGAAAATCAGCCGTTTTTGCTCGAACATTAAATGCCTCCAAATGGTATTTATTTCACTTCCCGAGCCCCTGGAAGCATGAAAATCACTTTAAACATGCTAATTTTAGCTCTAACACTGATGATCCACCTACAAATGTGAACTGACGTTCAAAAATAAAACATTTGAAAACGGACCATTTTCCACATTTCTGAAGCATGACGTAATGGGGGGGTGTTATCTCTTTTGTCGAAAATCAGCCGTTTTTGCTCGAACATTAAATGCCTCCAAATGGTATTTAATTAACTTCCCGAGCCCCTGGAAGCATGAAAATCACTTTAAACATGCTAATTTTAGCTCTAACACTGATGATCCACCTACAAATGTGTACTGACGTTCAAAAATAAAACATTTGAAAACGGACCATTTTCCACATTTCTGAAGCATGACGTAATGGGGGGGTGTTATCTCTTTTGTCGAAAATCAGCCGTTTTTGCTCGAACATTAAATGCCTCCAAATGGTATTTAATTAACTTCCCGGGGTGAAGAAACCCTTTTTGAGAACTCAGAGTGAGTAAATTGGCCATTTTCATGCACTTTTAACCATTCCATAAATCTTGTGTTTTGGGCCCCTGGAAGCATGAAAATCACTTTAAACATGCTAATTTTAGCTCTAACACTGATGATCCACCTACAAATGTGAACTGACGTTCAAAAATAAAACATTTGAAAACGGACCATTTTCCACATTTCTGAAGCATGACGTAATGGGGGGGTGTTATCTCTTTTGTCGAAAATCAGCCGTTTTTGCTCGAACATTAAATGCCTCCAAATGGTATTTAATTAACTTCCCGAGCCCCTGGAAGCATGAAAATCACTTTAAACATGCTAATTTTAGCTCTAACACTGATGATCCACCTACAAATGTGAACTGACGTTCAAAAATAAAACATTTGAAAACGGGCCATTTTCCACATTTCTGAAGCATGACGTAATGGGGGGGTGTTATCTCTTTTGTCGAAAATCAGCCGTTTTTGCTCGAACATTAAATGCCTCCAAATGGTATTTAATTAACTTCCCGGGGTGAAGAAACCCTTTTTGAGAACTCAGAGTGAGTAAATTGGCCATTTTCATGCACTTTTAACCATTCCATAAATCTTGTGTTTTGGGCCCCTGGAAGCATGAAAATCACTTTAAACATGCTAATTTTAGCTCTAACACTGATGATCCACCTACAAATGTGAACTGACGTTCAAAAATAAAACATTTGAAAACGGACCATTTTCCACATTTCTGAAGCATGACGTAATGGGGGGTGTTATCTCTTTTGTCGAAAATCAGCCGTTTTTGCTCGAACATTAAATGCCTCCAAATGGTATTTATTTCACTTCCCGAGCCCCTGGAAGCATGAAAATCACTTTAAACATGCTAATTTTAGCTCTAACACTGATGATCCACCTACAAATGTGAACTGACGTTCAAAAATAAAACATTTGAAAACGGACCATTTTCCACATTTCTGAAGCATGACGTAATGGGGGGGTGTTATCTCTTTTGTCGAAAATCAGCCGTTTTTGCTCGAACATTAAATGCCTCCAAATGGTATTTAATTAACTTCCCGGAGTGAAGAAACCCTTTTTGAGAA
Organism: Lissotriton vulgaris; assembly: GCF_964263255.1. Taxonomy (NCBI): domain Eukaryota; kingdom Metazoa; phylum Chordata; class Amphibia; order Caudata; family Salamandridae; genus Lissotriton; species Lissotriton vulgaris. Next base: position 314,076 of record NW_028254096.1, read on the forward strand.
CTCAGAGTGAGTAAATTGGCCATTTTCATGCACTTTTAACCATTCCATAAATCTTGTGTTTTGGGCCCCTGGAAGCATGAAAATCACTTTAAACATGCTAATTTTAGCTCTAACACTGATGATCCACCTACAAATGTGAACTGACGTTCAAAAATAAAACATTTGAAAACGGACCATTTTCCACATTTCTGAAGCATGACGTAATGGGGGGGTGTTATCTCTTTTGTCGAAAATCAGCCGTTTTTGCTCGAACATTAAATGCCTCCAAATGGTATTTAATTAACTTCCCGAGCCCCTGGAAGCATGAAAATCACTTTAAACATGCTAATTTTAGCTCTAACACTGATGATCCACCTACAAATGTGAACTGACATTCAAAAATAAAACATTTGAAAACGGACCATTTTTCACATTTCTGAAGCATGACGTAATGGGGGGGTGTTATCTCTTTTGTCGAAAATCAGCCGTTTTTGCTCGAACATTAAATGCCTCCAAATGGTATTTATTTCACTTCCCGGGGTGAAGAAACCCTTTTTGAGAACTCAGAGTGAGTAAATTGGCCATTTTCATGCACTTTTAACCATTCCATTAATCTTGTGTTTTGGGCCCCTGGAAGCATGAAAATCACTTTAAACATGCTAATTTTAGCTCTAACACTGATGATCCACCTACAAATGTGAACTGACGTTCAAAAATAAAACATTTGAAAACTGACCATTTGCCACATTTCTGAAGCATGACGTAATGGGGGGGTGTTATCTCTTTTGTCGAAAATCAGCCGTTTTTGCTCGAACATTAAATGCCTCCAAATGGTATTTAATTAACTTCCCGAGCCCCTGGAAGCATGAAAATCACTTTAAACATGCTAATTTTAGCTCTAACACTGATGATCCACCTACAAATGTGAACTGACGTTCAAAAATAAAACATTTGAAAACGGACCATTTTCCACATTTCTGAAGCATGACGTAATGGGGGGGTGTTATCTCTTTTGTCGAAAATCAGCCGTTTTTGCTCGAACATTAAATGCCTCCAAATGGTATTTAATTAACTTCCCGAGCCCCTGGAAGCATGAAAATCACTTTAAACATGCTAATTTTAGCTCTAACACTGATGATCCACCTACAAATGTGAACTGACGTTCAAAAATAAAACATTTGAAAACGGACCATTTTCCACATTTCTGAAGCATGACGTAATGGGGGGGTGTTATCTCTTTTGTCGAAAATCAGCCGTTTTTGCTCGAACATTAAATGCCTCCAAATGGTATTTAATTAACTTCCCGGGGTGAAGAAACCCTTTTTGAGAACTCAGAGTGAGTAAATTGGCCATTTTCATGCACTTTTAACCATTCCATAAATCTTGTGTTTTGGGCCCCTGGAAGCATGAAAATCACTTTAAACATGCTAATTTTAGCTCTAACACTGATGATCCACCTACAAATGTGAACTGACGTTCAAAAATAAAACATTTGAAAACGGACCATTTTCCACATTTCTGAAGCATGACGTAATGGGGGGGTGTTATCTCTTTTGTCGAAAATCAGCCGTTTTTGCTCGAACATTAAATGCCTCCAAATGGTATTTATTTCACTTCCCGGGGTGAAGAAACCCTTTTTGAGAACTCAGAGTGAGTAAATTGGCCATTTTCATGCACTTTTAACCATTCCATAAATCTTGTGTTTTGGGCCCCTGGAAGCATGAAAATCACTTTAAACATGCTAATTTTAGCTCTAACACTGATGATCCACCTACAAATGTGAACTGACGTTCAAAAATAAAACATTTGAAAACGGACCATTTTCCACATTTCTGAAGCATGACGTAATGGGGGGGTGTTATCTCTTTTGTCGAAAATCAGCCGTTTTTGCTCGAACATTAAATGCCTCCAAATGGTATTTAATTAACTTCCCGAGCCCCTGGAAGCATGAAAATCACTTTAAACATGCTAATTTTAGCTCTAACACTGATGATCCACCTACAAATATGAACTGACGTTCAAAAATAAAACATTTGAAAACGGACCATTTTCCACATTTCTGAAGCATGACGTAATGGGGGGGGTGTTATCTCTTTTGTCGAAAATCAGCCGTTTTTGCTCGAACATTAAATGCCTCCAAATGGTATTTAATTAACTTCCCGGGGTGAAGAAACCCTTTTTGAGAACTCAGAGTGAGTAAATTGGCCATTTTCATGCACTTTTAACCATTCCATATATCTTGTGTTTTGGGCCCCTGGAAGCATGAAAATCACTTTAAACATGCTAATTTTAGCTCTAACACTGATGATCCACCTACAAATGTGAACTGACGTTCAAAAATAAAACATTTGAAAACGGACCATTTTCCACATTTCTGAAGCATGACGTAATGGGGGGGTGTTATCTCTTTTGTCGAAAATCAGCCGTTTTTGCTCGAACATTAAATGCCTCCAAATGGTATTTATTTCACTTCCCGAGCCCCTGGAAGCATGAAAATCACTTTAAACATGCTAATTTTAGCTCTAACACTGATGATCCACCTACAAATGTGAACTGACGTTCAAAAATAAAACATTTGAAAACGGACCATTTTCCACATTTCTGAAGCATGACGTAATGGGGGGGTGTTATCTCTTTTGTCGAAAATCAGCCGTTTTTGCTCGAACATTAAATGCCTCCAAATGGTATTTAATTAACTTCCCGAGCCCCTGGAAGCATGAAAATCACTTTAAACATGCTAATTTTAGCTCTAACACTGATGATCCACCTACAAATGTGTACTGACGTTCAAAAATAAAACATTTGAAAACGGACCATTTTCCACATTTCTGAAGCATGACGTAATGGGGGGGTGTTATCTCTTTTGTCGAAAATCAGCCGTTTTTGCTCGAACATTAAATGCCTCCAAATGGTATTTAATTAACTTCCCGGGGTGAAGAAACCCTTTTTGAGAACTCAGAGTGAGTAAATTGGCCATTTTCATGCACTTTTAACCATTCCATAAATCTTGTGTTTTGGGCCCCTGGAAGCATGAAAATCACTTTAAACATGCTAATTTTAGCTCTAACACTGATGATCCACCTACAAATGTGAACTGACGTTCAAAAATAAAACATTTGAAAACGGACCATTTTCCACATTTCTGAAGCATGACGTAATGGGGGGGTGTTATCTCTTTTGTCGAAAATCAGCCGTTTTTGCTCGAACATTAAATGCCTCCAAATGGTATTTATTTCACTTCCCGAGCCCCTGGAAGCATGAAAATCACTTTAAACATGCTAATTTTAGCTCTAACACTGATGATCCACCTACAAATGTGTACTGACGTTCAAAAATAAAACATTTGAAAACGGACCATTTTCCACATTTCTGAAGCATGACGTAATGGGGGGGTGTTATCTCTTTTGTCGAAAATCAGCCGTTTTTGCTCGAACATTAAATGCCTCCAAATGGTATTTAATTAACTTCCCGGGGTGAAGAAACCCTTTTTGAGAACTCAGAGTGAGTAAATTGGCCATTTTCATGCACTTTTAACCATTCCATAAATCTTGTGTTTTGGGCCCCTGGAAGCATGAAAATCACTTTAAACATGCTAATTTTAGCTCTAACACTGATGATCCACCTACAAATGTGAACTGACGTTCAAAAATAAAACATTTGAAAACGGACATTTTTCCACATTTCTGAAGCATGACGTAATGGGGGGGTGTTATCTCTTTTGTCGAAAATCAGCCGTTTTTGCTCGAACATTAAATGCCTCCAAATGGTATTTAATTAACTTCCCGGGGTGAAGAAACCCTTTTTGAGAACTCAGAGTGAGTAAATTGGCCATTTTCATGCACTTTTAACCATTCCATAAATCTTGTGTTTTGGGCCCCTGGAAGCATGAAAATCACTTTAAACATGCTAATTTTAGCTCTAACACTGATGATCCACCTACAAATGTGAACTGACGTTCAAAAATAAAACATTTGAAAACGGACCATTTTCCACATTTCTGAAGCATGACGTAATGGGGGGGTGTTATCTCTTTTGTCGAAAATCAGCCGTTTTTGCTCGAACATTAAATGCCTCCAAATGGTATTTAATTAACTTCTCGAGCCCCTGGAAGCATGAAAATCACTTTAAACATGCTAATTTTAGCTCTAACACTGATGATCCACCTACAAATGTGAACTGACGTTCAAAAATAAAACATTTGAAAACGGACCATTTTCCACATTTCTGAAGCATGACGTAATGGGGGGGTGTTATCTCTTTTGTCGAAAATCAGCCGTTTTTGCTCGAACATTAAATGCCTCCAAATGGTATTTAATTAACTTCCCGGGGTGAAGAAACCCTTTTTGAGAACTCAGAGTGAGTAAATTGGCCATTTTCATGCACTTTTAACCATTCCATAAATCTTGTGTTTTGGGCCCCTGGAAGCATGAAAATCACTTTAAACATGCTAATTTTAGCTCTAACACTGATGATCCACCTACAAATGTGAACTGACGTTCAAAAATAAAACATTTGAAAACGGACCATTTTCCACATTTCTGAAGCATGACGTAATGGGGGGTGTTATCTCTTTTGTCGAAAATCAGCCGTTTTTGCTCGAACATTAAATGCCTCCAAATGGTATTTATTTCACTTCCCGAGCCCCTGGAAGCATGAAAATCACTTTAAACATGCTAATTTTAGCTCTAACACTGATGATCCACCTACAAATGTGAACTGACGTTCAAAAATAAAACATTTGAAAACGGACCATTTTCCACATTTCTGAAGCATGACGTAATGGGGGGGTGTTATCTCTTTTGTCGAAAATCAGCCGTTTTTGCTCGAACATTAAATGCCTCCAAATGGTATTTAATTAACTTCCCGAGCCCCTGGAAGCATGAAAATCACTTTAAACATGCTAATTTTAGCTCTAACACTGATGATCCACCTACAAATGTGTACTGACGTTCAAAAATAAAACATTTGAAAACGGACCATTTTCCACATTTCGGAAGCATGACGTAATGGGGGTGTGTTATCTCTTTTGTCGAAAATCAGCCGTTTTTGCTCGAACATTAAATGCCTCCAAATGGTATTTAATTAACTTCCCGGGGTGAAGAAACCCTTTTTGAGAACTCAGAGTGAGTAAATTGGCCATTTTCATGCACTTTTAACCATTCCATAAATCTTGTGTTTTGGGCCCCTGGAAGCATGAAAATCACTTTAAACATGCTAATTTTAGCTCTAACACTGATGATCCACCTACAAATGTGAACTGACGTTCAAAAATAAAACATTTGAAAACGGACCATTTTCCACATTTCTGAAGCATGACGTAATGGGGGGGTGTTATCTCTTTTGTCGAAAATCAGCCGTTTTTGCTCGAACATTAAATGCCTCCAAATGGTATTTAATTAACTTCCCGGGGTGAAGAAACCCTTTTTGAGAACTCAGAGTGAGTAAATTGGCCATTTTCATGCACTTTTAACCATTCCATAAATCTTGTGTTTTGGGCCCCTGGAAGCATGAAAATCACTTTAAACATGCTAATTTTAGCTCTAACACTGATGATCCACCTACAAATGTGAACTGACGTTCAAAAATAAAACATTTGAAAACGGACCATTTTCCACATTTCTGAAGCATGACGTAATGGGGGGTGTTATCTCTTTTGTCGAAAATCAGCCGTTTTTGCTCGAACATTAAATGCCTCCAAATGGTATTTATTTCACTTCCCGAGCCCCTGGAAGCATGAAAATCACTTTAAACATGCTAATTTTAGCTCTAACACTGATGATCCACCTACAAATGTGAACTGACGTTCAAAAATTAAACATTTGGAAACGGACCATTTTCCACATTTCTGAAGCATGACGTAATGGGGGGGTGTTATCTCTTTTGTCGAAAATCAGCCGTTTTTGCTCGAACATTAAATGCCTCCAAATGGTATTTAATTAACTTCCCGGGGTGAAGAAACTTTTTTTGAGAACTCAGAGTGAGTAAATTGGCCATTTTCATGCACTTTTAACCATTCCATAAATCTTGTGTTTTGGGCCCCTGGAAGCATGAAAATCACTTTAAACATGCTAATTTTAGCTCTAACACTGATGATCCACCTACAAATGTGAACTGACGTTCAAAAATAAAACATTTGAAAACGGACCATTTTCCACATTTCTGAAGCATGACGTAATGGGGGGGTGTTATCTCTTTTGTCGAAAATCAGCCGTTTTTGCTCGAACATTAAATGCCTCCAAATGGTATTTAATTAACTTCCCGGAGTGAAGAAACCCTTTTTGAGAACTCAGAGTGAGTAAATTGGCCATTTTCATGCACTTTTAACCATTCCATAAATCTTGTGTTTTGGGCCCCTGGAAGCATGAAAATCACTTTAAACATGCTAATTTTAGCTCTAACACTGATGATCCACCTACAAATGTGAACTGACGTTAAAAAATAAAACATTTGAAAACGGACCATTTTCCACATTTCTGAAGCATGACGTAATGGGGGGGTGTTATCTCTTTTGTCGAAAATCAGCCGTTTTTGCTCGAACATTAAATGCCTCCAAATGGTATTTAATTAACTTCCCGAGCCCCTGGAAGCATGAAAATCACTTTAAACATGCTAATTTTAGCTCTAACACTGATGATCCACCTACAAATGTGAACTGACGTTCAAAAATAAAACATTTGAAAACGGACCATTTTCCACATTTCTGAAGCATGACGTAATGGGGGGGTGTTATCTCTTTTGTCGAAAATCAGCCGTTTTTGCTCGAACATTAAATGCCTCCAAATGGTATTTAATTAACTTCCCGGAGTGAAGAAACCCTTTTTGAGAACTCAGAGTGAGTAAATTGGCCATTTTCATGCACTTTTAACCATTCCATAAATCTTGTGTTTTGGGCCCCTGGAAGCATGAAAATCACTTTAAACATGCTAATTTTAGCTCTAACACTGATGATCCACCTACAAATGTGAACTGACGTTCAAAAATAAAACATTTGAAAACGGACCATTTTCCACATTTCTGAAGCATGACGTAATGGGGGGGTGTTATCTCTTTTGTCGAAAATCAGCCGTTTTTGCTCGAACATTAAATGCCTCCAAATGGTATTTAATTAACTTCCCGGGGTGAAGAAACCCTTTTTGAGAACTCAGAGTGAGTAAATTGGCCATTTTCATGCACTTTTAACCATTCCATAAATCTTGTGTTTTGGGCCCCTGGAAGCATGAAAATCACTTTAAACATGCTAATTTTAGCTCTAACACTGATGATCCACCTACAAATGTGAACTGACGTTCAAAAATAAAACATTTGAAAACGGACCATTTTCCACATTTCTGAAGCATGACGTAATGGGGGGGGGTGTTATCTCTTTTGTCGAAAATCAGCCGTTTTTGCTCGAACATTAAATGCCTCCAAATGGTATTTAATTAACTTCCCGAGACCCTGGAAGCATGAAAATCACTTTAAACATGCTAATTTTAGCTCTAACACTGATGATCCACCTACAAATGTGAACTGACGTTCAAAAATAAAACATTTGAAAACGGACCATTTTCCACATTTCTGAAGCATGACGTAATGGGGGGGTGTTATCTCTTTTGTCGAAAATCAGCCGTTTTTGCTCGAACATTAAATGCCTCCAAATGGTATTTATTTCACTTCCCGAGCCCCTGGAAGCATGAAAATCACTTTAAACATGCTAATTTTAGCTCTAACACTGATGATCCACCTACAAATGTGAACTGACGTTCAAAAATAAAACATTTGAAAACGGACCATTTTCCACATTTCTGAAGCATGACGTAATGGGGGGGTGTTATCTCTTTTGTCGAAAATCAGCCGTTTTTGCTCGAACATTAAATGCCTCCAAATGGTATTTAATTAACTTCCCGGGGTGAAGAAACCCTTTTTGAGAACTCAGAGTGAGTAAATTGGCCATTTTCATGCACTTTTAACCATTCCATAAATCTTGTGTTTTGGGCCCCTGGAAGCATGAAAATCACTTTAAACATGCTAATTTTAGCTCTAACACTGATGATCCACCTACAAATGTGAACTGACGTTCAAAAATAAAACATTTGAAAACGGACCATTTTCCACATTTCTGAAGCATGACGTAATGGGGGGTGTTATCTCTTTTGTCGAAAATCAGCCGTTTTTGCTCGAACATTAAATGCCTCCAAATGGTATTTATTTCACTTCCCGAGCCCCTGGAAGCATGAAAATCACTTTAAACATGCTAATTTTAGCTCTAACACTGATGATCCACCTACAAATGTGAACTGACGTTCAAAAATAAAACATTTGAAAACGGACCATTTTCCACATTTCTGAAGCATGACGTAATGGGGGGGTGTTATCTCTTTTGTCGAAAATCAGCCGTTTTTGCTCGAACATTAAATGCCTCCAAATGGTATTTAATTAACTTCCCGAGCCCCTGGAAGCATGAAAATCACTTTAAACATGCTAATTTTAGCTCTAACACTGATGATCCACCTACAAATGTGTACTGACGTTCAAAAATAAAACATTTGAAAACGGACCATTTTCCACATTTCTGAAGCATGACGTAATGGGGGGGTGTTATCTCTTTTGTCGAAAATCAGCCGTTTTTGCTCGAACATTAAATGCCTCCAAATGGTATTTAATTAACTTCCCGGGGTGAAGAAACCCTTTTTGAGAACTCAGAGTGAGTAAATTGGCCATTTTCATGCACTTTTAACCATTCCATAAATCTTGTGTTTTGGGCCCCTGGAAGCATGAAAATCACTTTAAACATGCTAATTTTAGCTCTAACACTGATGATCCACCTACAAATGTGAACTGACGTTCAAAAATAAAACATTTGAAAACGGACCATTTTCCACATTTCTGAAGCATGACGTAATGGGGGGGTGTTATCTCTTTTGTCGAAAATCAGCCGTTTTTGCTCGAACATTAAATGCCTCCAAATGGTATTTAATTAACTTCCCGGGGTGAAGAAACCCTTTTTGAGAACTCAGAGTGAGTAAATTGGCCATTTTCATGCACTTTTAACCATTCCATAAATCTTGTGTTTTGGGCCCCTGGAAGCATGAAAATCACTTTAAACATGCTAATTTTAGCTCTAACACTGATGATCCACCTACAAATGTGAACTGACGTTCAAAAATAAAACATTTGAAAACGGACCATTTTCCACATTTCTGAAGCATGACGTAATGGGGGGTGTTATCTCTTTTGTCGAAAATCAGCCGTTTTTGCTCGAACATTAAATGCCTCCAAATGGTATTTATTTCACTTCCCGAGCCCCTGGAAGCATGAAAATCACTTTAAACATGCTAATTTTAGCTCTAACACTGATGATCCACCTACAAATGTGAACTGACGTTCAAAAATAAAACATTTGAAAACGGACCATTTTTCACATTTCTGAAGCATGACGTAATGGGGGGGTGTTATCTCTTTTGTCGAAAATCAGCCGTTTTTGCTCGAACATTAAATGCCTCCAAATGGTATTTAATTAACTTCCCGAGCCCCTGGAAGCATGAAAATCACTTTAAACATGCTAATTTTAGCTCTAACACTGATGATCCACCTACAAATGTGAACTGACGTTCAAAAATAAAACATTTGAAAACGGACCATTTTCCACATTTCTGAAGCATGACGTAATGGGGGGGTGTTATCTCTTTTGTCGAAAATCAGCCGTTTTTGCTCGAACATTAAATGCCTCCAAATGGTATTTAATTAACTTCCCGGGGTGAAGAAACCCTTTTTGAGAACTCAGAGTGAGTAAATTGGCCATTTTCATGCACTTTTAACCATTCCATAAATCTTGTGTTTTGGGCCCCTGGAAGCATGAAAATCACTTTAAACATGCTAATTTTAGCTCTAACACTGATGATCCACCTACAAATGTGAACTGACGTTCAAAAATAAAACATTTGAAAACGGACCATTTTCCACATTTCTGAAGCATGACGTAATGGGGGGGTGTTATCTCTTTTGTCGAAAATCAGCCGTTTTTGCTTGAACATTAAATGCCTCCAAATGGTATTTAATTAACTTCCCGGAGTGAAGAAACCCTTTTTGAGAACTCAGAGTGAGTAAATTGGCCATTTTCATGCACTTTTAACCATTCCATAAATCTTGTGTTTTGGGCCCCTGGAAGCATGAAAATCACTTTAAACATGCTAATTTTAGCTCTAACACTGATGATCCACCTACAAATGTGAACTGACGTTCAAAAATAAAACATTTGAAAACAGACCATTTTCCACATTTCTGAAGCATGACGTAATGGGGGGGTGTTATCTCTTTTGTCGAAAATCAGCCGTTTTTGCTCGAACATTAAATGCCTCCAAATGGTATTTAATTAACTTCCCGAGCCCCTGGAAGCATGAAAATCACTTTAAACATGCTAATTTTAGCTCTAACACTGATGATCCACCTACAAATGTGAACTGACATTCAAAAATAAAACATTTGAAAACGGACCATTTTCCACATTTCTGAAGCATGACGTAATGGGGGGGTGTTATCTCTTTTGTCGAAAATCAGCCGTTTTTGCTCGAACATTAAATGCCTCCAAATGGTATTTATTTCACTTCCCGGGGTGAAGAAACCCTTTTTGAGAACTCAGAGTGAGTAAATTGGCCATTTTCATGCACTTTTAACCATTCCATTAATCTTGTGTTTTGGGCCCCTGGAAGCATGAAAATCACTTTAAACATGCTAATTTTAGCTCTAACACTGATGATCCACCTACAAATGTGAACTGACGTTCAAAAATAAAACATTTGAAAACGGACCATTTGCCACATTTCTGAAGCATGACGTAATGGGGGGGTGTTATCTCTTTTGTCGAAAATCAGCCGTTTTTGCTCGAACATTAAATGCCTCCAAATGGTATTTAATTAACTTCCCGAGCCCCTGGAAGCATGAAAATCACTTTAAACATGCTAATTTTAGCTCTAACACTGATGATCCACCTACAAATGTGAACTGACGTTCAAAAATAAAACATTTGAAAACGGACCATTTTCCACATTTCTGAAGCATGACGTAATGGGGGGGTGTTATCTCTTTTGTCGAAAATCAGCCGTTTTTGCTCGAACATTAAATGCCTCCAAATGGTATTTAATTAACTTCCCGAGCCCCTGGAAGCATGAAAATCACTTTAAACATGCTAATTTTAGCTCTAACACTGATGATCCACCTACAAATGTGAACTGACGTTCAAAAATAAAACATTTGAAAACGGACCATTTTCCACATTTCTGAAGCATGACGTAATGGGGGGGTGTTATCTCTTTTGTCGAAAATCAGCCGTTTTTGCTCGAACATTAAATGCCTCCAAATGGTATTTAATTAACTTCCCGGGGTGAAGAAACCCTTTTTGAGAACTCAGAGTGAGTAAATTGGCCATTTTCATGCACTTTTAACCATTCCATAAATCTTGTGTTTTGGGCCCCTGGAAGCATGAAAATCACTTTAAACATGCTAATTTTAGCTCTAACACTGATGATCCACCTACAAATGTGAACTGACGTTCAAAAATAAAACATTTGAAAACGGACCATTTTCCACATTTCTGAAGCATGACGTAATGGGGGGGTGTTATCTCTTTTGTCGAAAATCAGCCGTTTTTGCTCGAACATTAAATGCCTCCAAATGGTATTTATTTCACTTCCCGGGGTGAAGAAACCCTTTTTGAGAACTCAGAGTGAGTAAATTGGCCATTTTCATGCACTTTTAACCATTCCATTAATCTTGTGTTTTGGGCCCCTGGAAGCATGAAAATCACTTTAAACATGCTAATTTTAGCTCTAACACTGATGATCCACCTACAGATGTGAACTGACGTTCAAAAATAAAACATTTGAAAACGGACCATTTTCCACATTTCTGAAGCATGAAGTAATGGGGGGGTGTTATCTCTTTTGTCGAAAATCAGCCGTTTTTGCTCGAACATTAAATGCCTCCAAATGGTATTTAATTAACTTCCCGGGGTGAAGAAACCCTTTTTGAGAACTCAGAGTGAGTAAATTGGCCATTTTCATGCACTTTTAACCATTCCATAAATCTTGTGTTTTGGGCCCCTGGAAGCATGAAAATCACTTTAAACATGCTAATTTTAGCTCTAACACTGATGATCCACCTACAAATGTGAACTGACGTTCAAAAATAAAACATTTGAAAACGGACCATTTTCCACATTTCTGAAGCATGACGTAATGGGGGGGTGTTATCTCTTTTGTCGAAAATCAGCCGTTTTTGCTCGAACATTAAATGCCTCCAAATGGTATTTAATTAACTTCCCGAGCCCCTGGAAGCATGAAAATCACTTTAAACATGCTAATTTTAGCTCTAACACTGATGATCCACCTACAAATGTGAACTGACGTTCAAAAATAAAACATTTGAAAACGGACCATTTTCCACATTTCTGAAGCATGACGTAATGGGGGGGTGTTATCTCTTTAGTCGAAAATCAGCCGTTTTTGCTCGAACATTAAATGCCTCCAAATGGTATTTAATTAACTTCCCGGGGTGAAGAAACCCTTTTTGAGAACTCAGAGTGAGTAAATTGGCCATTTTTATGCACTTTTAACCATTCCATATATCTTGTGTTTTGGGCCCCTGGAAGCATGAAAATCACTTTAAACATGCTAATTTTAGCTCTAACACTGATGATCCACCTACAAATGTGAACTGACGTTCAAAAATAAAACATTTGAAAACGGACCATTTTCCACATTTCTGAAGCATGACGTAATGGGGGGGTGTTATCTCTTTTGTCGAAAATCAGCTGTTTTTGCTCGAACATTAAATGCCTCCAAATGGTATTTATTTCACTTCCCGAGCCCCTGGAAGCATGAAAATCACTTTAAACATGCTAATTTTAGCTCTAACACTGATGATCCACCTACAAATGTGAACTGACGTTCAAAAATAAAACATTTGAAAACGGACCATTTTCCACATTTCTGAAGCATGACGTAATGGGGGGGTGTTATCTCTTTTGTCGAAAATCAGCCGTTTTTGCTCGAACATTAAATGCCTCCAAATGGTATTTAATTAACTTCCCGAGCCCCTGGAAGCATGAAAATCACTTTAAACATGCTAATTTTAGCTCTAACACTGATGATCCACCTACAAATGTGTACTGACGTTCAAAAATAAAACATTTGAAAACGGACCATTTTCCACATTTCTGAAGCATGACGTAATGGCGGGGTGTTATCTCTTTTGTCGAAAATCAGCCGTTTTTGCTCGAACATTAAATGCCTCCAAATGGTATTTAATTAACTTCCCGGGGTGAAGAAACCCTTTTTGAGAACTCAGAGTGAGTAAATTGGCCATTTTCATGCACTTTTAACCATTCCATAAATCTTGTGTTTTGGGCCCCTGGAAGCATGAAAATCACTTTAAACATGCTAATTTTAGCTCTAACACTGATGATCCACCTACAAATGTGAACTGACGTTCAAAAATAAAACATTTGAAAACGGACCATTTTCCACATTTCTGAAGCATGACGTAATGGGGGGGGGTGTTATCTCTTTTGTCGAAAATCAGCCGTTTTTGCTCGAACATTAAATGCCTCCAAATGGTATTTAATTAACTTCCCGGGGTGAAGAAACCCTTTTTGAGAACTCAGAGTGAGTAAATTGGCCATTTTCATGCACTTTTAACCATTCCATAAATCTTGTGTTTTGGGCCGCTGGAAGCATGAAAATCACTTTAAACATGCTAATTTTAGCTCTAACACTGATGATCCACCTACAAATGTGAACTGACGTTCAAAAATAAAACATTTGAAAACGGACCATTTTCCACATTTCTGAAGCATGACGTAATGGGGGGTGTTATCTCTTTTGTCGAAAATCAGCCGTTTTTGCTCGAACATTAAATGCCTCCAAATGGTATTTAATTAACTTCCCGAGCCCCTGGAAGCATGAAAATCACTTTAAACATGCTAATTTTAGCTCTAACACTGATGATCCACCTACAAATGTGAACTGACGTTAAAACATAAAACATTTGAAAACGGACCATTTTCCACATTTCTGAAGCATGACGTAATGGGGGGGGTGTTATCTCTTTTGTCGAAAATCAGCCGTTTTTGCTCGAACATTAAATGCCTCCAAATGGTATTTAATTAACTTCCCGGGGTGAAGAAACCCTTTTTGAGAACTCAGAGTGAGTAAATTGGCCATTTTCATGCACTTTTAACCATTCCATAAATCTTGTGTTTTGGGCCCCTGGAAGCATGAAAATCACTTTAAACATGCTAATTTTAGCTCTAACACTGATGATCCACCTACAAATGTGAACTGACGTTCAAAAATAAAACATTTGAAAACGGACCATTTTCCACATTTCTGAAGCATGACGTAATGGGGGGGTGTTATCTCTTTTGTCGAAAATCAGCCGTTTTTGCTCGAAAATTAAATGCCTCCAAATGGTATTTATTTCACTTCCCGAGCCCCTGGAAGCATGAAAATCACTTTAAACATGCTAATTTTAGCTCTAACACTGATGATCCACCTACAAATGTGTACTGACGTTCAAAAATAAAACATTTGAAAACGGACCATTTTCCACATTTCTGAAGCATGACGTAATGGGGGGGTGTTATCTCTTTTGTCGAAAATCAGCCGTTTTTGCTCGAACATTAAATGCCTCCAAATGGTATTTAATTAACTTCCCGGGGTGATGAAACCCTTTTTGAGAACTCAGAGTGAGTAAATTGGCCATTTTCATGCACTTTTAACCATTCCATAAATCTTGTGTTTTGGGCCCCTGGAAGCATGAAAATCACTTTAAACATGCTAATTTTAGCTCTAACACTGATGATCCACCTACAAATGTGTACTGACGTTCAAAAATCAAACATTTGAAAACGGACCATTTTCCACATTTCTGAAGCATGACGTAATGGGGGGGGTGTTATCTCTTTTGTCGAAAATCAGCCGTTTTTGCTCGAACATTAAATGCCTCCAAATGGTATTTAATTAACTTCCCGGGGTGAAGAAACCCTTTTTGAGAACTCAGAGTGAGTAAATTGGCCATTTTCATGCACTTTTAACCATTCCATAAATCTTGTGTTTTGGGCCCCTGGAAGCATGAAAATCACTTTAAACATGCTCATTTTAGCTCTAACACTGATGATCCACCTACAAATGTGAACTGACGTTCAAAAATAAAACATTTGAAAACGGACATTTTTCCACATTTCTGAAGCATGACGTAATGGGGGGGTGTTATCTCTTTTGTCGAAAATCAGCCGTTTTTGCTCGAACATTAAATGCCTCCAAATGGTATTTAATTAACTTCCCGGGGTGAAGAAACCCTTTTTGAGAACTCAGAGTGAGTAAATTGGCCATTTTCATGCACTTTTAACCATTCCATAAATCTTGTGTTTTGGGCCCCTGGAAGCATGAAAATCACTTTAAACATGCTAATTTTAGCTCTAACACTGATGATCCACCTACAAATGTGAACTGACGTTCAAAAATAAAACATTTGAAAACGGACCATTTTCCACATTTCTGAAGCATGACGTAATGGGGGGGTGTTATCTCTTTTGTCGAAAATCAGCCGTTTTTGCTCGAACATTAAATGCCTCCAAATGGTATTTAATTAACTTCCCGAGCCCCTGGAAGCATGAAAATCACTTTAAACATGCTAATTTTAGCTCTAACACTGATGATCCACCTACAAATGTGAACTGACGTTCAAAAATAAAACATTTGAAAACGGACCATTTTCCACATTTCTGAAGCATGACGTAATGGGGGGGTGTTATCTCTTTTGTCGAAAATCAGCCGTTTTTGCTCGAACATTAAATGCCTCCAAATGGTATTTAATTAACTTCCCGGGGTGATGAAACCCTTTTTGAGAACTCAGAGTGAGTAAATTGGCCATTTTCATGCACTTTTAACCATTCCATAAATCTTGTGTTTTGGGCCCCTGGAAGCATGAAAATCACTTTAAACATGCTAATTTTAGCTCTAACACTGATGATCCACCTACAAATGTGTACTGACGTTCAAAAATCAAACATTTGAAAACGGACCATTTTCCACATTTCTGAAGCATGACGTAATGGGGGGGGTGTTATCTCTTTTGTCGAAAATCAGCCGTTTTTGCTCGAACATTAAATGCCTCCAAATGGTATTTAATTAACTTCCCGGGGTGAAGAAACCCTTTTTGAGAACTCAGAGTGAGTAAATTGGCCATTTTCATGCACTTTTAACCATTCCATAAATCTTGTGTTTTGGGCCCCTGGAAGCATGAAAATCACTTTAAACATGCTCATTTTAGCTCTAACACTGATGATCCACCTACAAATGTGAACTGACGTTCAAAAATAAAACATTTGAAAACGGACATTTTTCCACATTTCTGAAGCATGACGTAATGGGGGGGTGTTATCTCTTTTGTCGAAAATCAGCCGTTTTTGCTCGAACATTAAATGCCTCCAAATGGTATTTAATTAACTTCCCGGGGTGAAGAAACCCTTTTTGAGAACTCAGAGTGAGTAAATTGGCCATTTTCATGCACTTTTAACCATTCCATAAATCTTGTGTTTTGGGCACCTGGAAGCATGAAAATCACTTTAAACATGCTAATTTTAGCTCTAACACTGATGATCCACCTACAAATGTGAACTGACGTTCAAAAATAAAACATTTGAAAACGGACCATTTTCCACATTTCTGAAGCATGACGTAATGGGGGGGTGTTATCTCTTTTGTCGAAAATCAGCCGTTTTTGCTCGAACATTAAATGCCTCCAAATGGTATTTAATTAACTTCCCGAGCCCCTGGAAGCATGAAAATCACTTTAAACATGCTAATTTTAGCTCTAACACTGATGATCCACCTACAAATGTGAACTGACGTTCAAAAATAAAACATTTGAAAACGGACCATTTTCCACATTTCTGAAGCATGACGTAATGGGGGGGTGTTATCTCTTTTGTCGAAAATCAGCCGTTTTTGCTCGAACATTAAATGCCTCCAAATGGTATTTAATTAACTTCCCGGGGTGAAGAAACCCTTTTTGAGAACTCAGAGTGAGTAAATTGGCCATTTTCATGCACTTTTAACCATTCCATAAATCTTGTGTTTTGGGCCCCTGGAAGCATGAAAATCACTTTAAACATGCTAATTTTAGCTCTAACACTGATGATCCACCTACAAATGTGAACTGACGTTCAAAAATAAAACATTTGAAAACGGACCATTTTCCACATTTCTGAAGCATGACGTAATGGGGGGTGTTATCTCTTTTGTCGAAAATCAGCCGTTTTTGCTCGAACATTAAATGCCTCCAAATGGTATTTATTTCACTTCCCGAGCCCCTGGAAGCATGAAAATCACTTTAAACATGCTAATTTTAGCTCTAACACTGATGATCCACCTACAAATGTGAACTGACGTTCAAAAATAAAACATTTGAAAACGGACCATTTTCCACATTTCTGAAGCATGACGTAATGGGGGGGTGTTATCTCTTTTGTCGAAAATCAGCCGTTTTTGCTCGAACATTAAATGCCTCCAAATGGTATTTAATTAACTTCCCGAGCCCCTGGAAGCATGAAAATCACTTTAAACATGCTAATTTTAGCTCTAACACTGATGATCCACCTACAAATGTGTACTGACGTTCAAAAATAAAACATTTGAAAACGGACCATTTTCCACATTTCTGAAGCATGACGTAATGGGGGGGTGTTATCTCTTTTGTCGAAAATCAGCCGTTTTTGCTCGAACATTAAATGCCTCCAAATGGTATTTAATTAACTTCCCGGGGTGAAGAAACCCTTTTTGAGAACTCAGAGTGAGTAAATTGGCCATTTTCATGCACTTTTAACCATTCCATAAATCTTGTGTTTTGGGCCCCTGGAAGCATGAAAATCACTTTAAACATGCTAATTTTAGCTCTAACACTGATGATCCACCTACAAATGTGAACTGACGTTCAAAAATAAAACATTTGAAAACGGACCATTTTCCACATTTCTGAAGCATGACGTAATGGGGGGGTGTTATCTCTTTTGTCGAAAATCAGCCGTTTTTGCTCGAACATTAAATGCCTCCAAATGGTATTTAATTAACTTCCCGGGGTGAAGAAACCCTTTTTGAGAACTCAGAGTGAGTAAATTGGCCATTTTCATGCACTTTTAACCATTCCATAAATCTTGTGTTTTGGGCCCCTGGAAGCATGAAAATCACTTTAAACATGCTAATTTTAGCTCTAACACTGATGATCCACCTACAAATGTGAACTGACGTTCAAAAATAAAACATTTGAAAACGGACCATTTTCCACATTTCTGAAGCATGACGTAATGGGGGGTGTTATCTCTTTTGTCGAAAATCAGCCGTTTTTGCTCGAACATTAAATGCCTCCAAATGGTATTTATTTCACTTCCCGAGCCCCTGGAAGCATGAAAATCACTTTAAACATGCTAATTTTAGCTCTAACACTGATGATCCACCTACAAATGTGAACTGACGTTCAAAAATAAAACATTTGAAAACGGACCATTTTCCACATTTCTGAAGCATGACGTAATGGGGGGGTGTTATCTCTTTTGTCGAAAATCAGCCGTTTTTGCTCGAACATTAAATGCCTCCAAATGGTATTTAATTAACTTCCCGAGCCCCTGGAAGCATGAAAATCACTTTAAACATGCTAATTTTAGCTCTAACACTGATGATCCACCTACAAATGTGAACTGACGTTCAAAAATAAAACATTTGAAAACGGACCATTTTCCACATTTCTGAAGCATGACGTAATGGGGGGGTGTTATCTCTTTTGTCGAAAATCAGCCGTTTTTGCTCGAACATTAAATGCCTCCAAATGGTATTTAATTAACTTCCCGGGGTGAAGAAACCCTTTTTGAGAACTCAGAGTGAGTAAATTGGCCATTTTCATGCACTTTTAACCATTCCATAAACCTTGTGTTTTGGGCCCCTGGAAGCATGAAAATCACTTTAAACATGCTAATTTTAGCTCTAACACTGATGATCCACCTACAAATGTGAACTGACGTTCAAAAATAAAACATTTGAAAACGGACCATTTTCCACATTTCTGAAGCATGACGTAATGGGGGGGTGTTATCTCTTTTGTCGAAAATCAGCCGTTTTTGCTCGAACATTAAATGCCTCCAAATGGTATTTAATTAACTTCCCGAGCCCCTGGAAGCATGAAAATCACTTTAAACATGCTAATTTTAGCTCTAACACTGATGATCCACCTACAAATGTGAACTGACATTCAAAAATAAAACATTTGAAAACGGACCATTTTCCACATTTCTGAAGCATGACGTAATGGGGGGGTGTTATCTCTTTTGTCGAAAATCAGCCGTTTTTGCTCGAACATTAAATGCCTCCAAATGGTATTTATTTCACTTCCCGGGGTGAAGAAACCCTTTTTGAGAACTCAGAGTGAGTAAATTGGCCATTTTCATGCACTTTTAACCATTCCATTAATCTTGTGTTTTGGGCCCCTGGAAGCATGAAAATCACTTTAAACATGCTAATTTTAGCTCTAACACTGATGATCCACCTACAAATGTGAACTGACGTTCAAAAATAAAACATTTGAAAACGGACCATTTTCCACATTTCTGAAGCATGACGTAATGGGGGGGTGTTATCTCTTTTGTCGAAAATCAGCCGTTTTTGCTCGAACATTAAATGCCTCCAAATGGTATTTAATTAACTTCCCGAGCCCCTGGAAGCATGAAAATCACTTTAAACATGCTAATTTTAGCTCTAACACTGATGATCCACCTACAAATGTGAACTGACGTTCAAAAATAAAACATTTGAAAACGGACCATTTTCCACATTTCTGAAGCATGACGTAATGGGGGGGTGTTATCTCTTTTGTCGAAAATCAGCCGTTTTTGCTCGAACATTAAATGCCTCCAAATGGTATTTAATTAACTTCCCGAGCCCCTGGAAGCATGAAAATCACTTTAAACATGCTAATTTTAGCTCTAACACTGATGATCCACCTACAAATGTGAACTGACGTTCAAAAATAAAACATTTGAAAACGGACCATTTTCCACATTTCTGAAGCATGACGTAATGGGGGGGTGTTATCTCTTTTGTCGAAAATCAGCCGTTTTTGCTCGAACATTAAATGCCTCCAAATGGTATTTAATTAACTTCCCGGGGTGAAGAAACCCTTTTTGAGAACTCAGAGTGAGTAAATTGGCCATTTTCATGCACTTTTAACCATTCCATAAATCTTGTGTTTTGGGCCCCTGGAAGCATGAAAATCACTTTAAACATGCTAATTTTAGCTCTAACACTGATGATCCACCTACAAATGTGAACTGACGTTCAAAAATAAAACATTTGAAAACGGACCATTTTCCACATTTCTGAAGCATGACGTAATGGGGGGGTGTTATCTCTTTTGTCGAAAATCAGCCGTTTTTGCTCGAACATTAAATGCCTCCAAATGGTATTTATTTCACTTCCCGGGGTGAAGAAACCCTTTTTGAGAACTCAGAGTGAGTAAATTGGCCATTTTCATGCACTTTTAACCATTCCATTAATCTTGTGTTTTGGGCCCCTGGAAGCATGAAAATCACTTTAAACATGCTAATTTTAGCTCTAACACTGATGATCCACCTACGGATGTGAACTGACGTTCAAAAATAAAACATTTGAAAACGGACCATTTTCCACATTTCTGAAGCATGAAGTAATGGGGGGGTGTTATCTCTTTTGTCGAAAATCAGCCGTTTTTGCTCGAACATTAAATGCCTCCAAATGGTATTTAATTAACTTCCCGGGGTGAAGAAACCCTTTTTGAGAACTCAGAGTGAGTAAATTGGCCATTTTCATGCACTTTTAACCATTCCATAAATCTTGTGTTTTGGGCCCCTGGAAGCATGAAAATCACTTTAAACATGCTAATTTTAGCTCTAACACTGATGATCCACCTACAAATGTGAACTGACGTTCAAAAATAAAACATTTGAAAACGGACCATTTTCCACATTTCTGAAGCATGACGTAATGGGGGGGTGTTATCTCTTTTGTCGAAAATCAGCCGTTTTTGCTCGAACATTAAATGCCTCCAAATGGTATTTAATTAACTTCCCGGAGTGAAGAAACCCTTTTTGAGAACTCAGAGTGAGTAAATTGGCCATTTTCATGCACTTTTAACCATTCCATAAATCTTGTGTTTTGGGCCCCTGGAAGCATGAAAATCACTTTAAACATGCTAATTTTAGCTCTAACACTGATGATCCACCTACAAATGTGAACTGACGTTCAAAAATAAAACATTTGAAAACGGACCATTTTCCACATTTCTGAAGCATGACGTAATGGGGGGGTGTTATCTCTTTTGTCGAAAATCAGCCGTTTTTGCTCGAACATTAAATGCCTCCAAATGGTATTTAATTAACTTCCCGAGCCCCTGGAAGCATGAAAATCACTTTAAACATGCTAATTTTAGCTCTAACACTGATGATCCACCTACAAATGTGAACTGACATTCAAAAATAAAACATTTGAAAACGGACCATTTTCCACATTTCTGAAGCATGACGTAATGGGGGGGTGTTATCTCTTTTGTCGAAAATCAGCCGTTTATGCTCGAACATTAAATGCCTCCAAATGGTATTTATTTCACTTCCCGGGGTGAAGAAACCCTTTTTGAGAACTCAGAGTGAGTAAATTGGCCATTTTCATGCACTTTTAACCATTCCATTAATCTTGTGTTTTGGGCCCCTGGAAGCATGAAAGTCACTTTAAACATGCTAATTTTAGCTCTAACACTGATGATCCACCTACAAATGTGAACTGACGTTCAAAAATAAAACATTTGAAAACGGACCATTTTCCACATTTCTGAAGCATGACGTAATGGGGGGTGTTATCTCTTTTGTCGAAAATCAGCCGTTTTTGCTCGAACATTAAATGCCTCCAAATGGTATTTAATTAACTTCCCGAGCCCCTGGAAGCATGAAAATCACTTTAAACATGCTAATTTTAGCTCTAACACTGATGATCCACCTACAAATGTGAACTTACGTTCAAAAATAAAACATTTGAAAACGGACCATTTTCCACATTTCTGAAGCATGACGTAATGGGGGGGTGTTATCTCTTTTGTCGAAAATCAGCCGTTTTTGCTCGAACATTAAATTCCTCCAAATGGTATTTAATTAACTTCCCGAGCCCCTGGAAGCATGAAAATCACTTTAAACATGCTAATTTTAGCTCTAACACTGATGATCCACCTACAAATGTGAACTGACGTTCAAAAATAAAACATTTGAAAACGGACCATTTTCCACATTTCTGAAGCATGACGTAATGGGGGGGTGTTATCTCTTTTGTCGAAAATCAGCCGTTTTTGCTCGAACATTAAATGCCTCCAAATGGTATTTAATTAACTTCCCGGGGTGAAGAAACCCTTTTTGAGAACTCAGAGTGAGTAAATTGGCCATTTTCATGCACTTTTAACCATTCCATAAATCTTGTGTTTTGGGCCCCTGGAAGCATGAAAATCACTTTAAACATGCTAATTTTAGCTCTAACACTGATGATCCACCTACAAATGTGAACTGACGTTCAAAAATAAAACATTTGAAAACGGACCATTTTCCACATTTCTGAAGCATGACGTAATGGGGGGGTGTTATCTCTTTTGTCGAAAATCAGCCGTTTTTGCTCGAACATTAAATGCCTCCAAATGGTATTTATTTCACTTCCCGGGGTGAAGAAACCCTTTTTGAGAACTCAGAGTGAGTAAATTGGCCATTTTCATGCACTTTTAACCATTCCATTAATCTTGTGTTTTGGGCCCCTGGAAGCATGAAAATCACTTTAAACATGCTAATTTTAGCTCTAACACTGATGATCCACCTAAAGATGTGAACTGACGTTCAAAAATAAAACATTTGAAAACGGACCATTTTCCACATTTCTGAAGCATGAAGTAATGGGGGGGTGTTATCTCTTTTGTCGAAAATCAGCCGTTTTTGCTCGAACATTAAATGCCTCCAAATGGTATTTAATTAACTTCCCGGGGTGAAGAAACCCTTTTTGAGAACTCAGAGTGAGTAAATTGGCCATTTTCATGCACTTTTAACCATTCCATAAATCTTGTGTTTTGGGCCCCTGGAAGCATGAAAATCACTTTAAACATGCTAATTTTAGCTCTAACACTGATGATCCACCTACAAATGTGAACTGACGTTCAAAAATAAAACATTTGAAAACGGACCATTTTCCACATTTCTGAAGCATGACGTAATGGGGGGGTGTTATCTCTTTTGTCGAAAATCAGCCGTTTTTGCTCGAACATTAAATGCCTCCAAATGGTATTTAATTAACTTCCCGAGCCCCTGGAAGCATGAAAATCACTTTAAACATGCTAATTTTAGCTCTAACACTGATGATCCACCTACAAATGTGAACTGACGTTCAAAAATAAAACATTTGAAAACGGACCATTTTCCACATTTCTGAAGCATGACGTAATGGGGGGGTGTTATCTCTTTTGTCGAAAATCAACCGTTTTTGCTCGAACATTAAATGCCTCCAAATGGTATTTAATTAACTTCCCGGGGTGAAGAAACCCTTTTTGAGAACTCAGAGTGAGTAAATTGGCCATTTTCATGCACTTTTAACCATTCCATATATCTTGTGTTTTGGGCCCCTGGAAGCATGAAAATCACTTTAAACATGCTAATTTTAGCTCTAACACTGATGATCCACCTACAAATGTGAACTGACGTTCAAAAATAAAACATTTGAAAACGGACCATTTTCCACATTTCTGAAGCATGACGTAATGGGGGGGTGTTATCTCTTTTGTCGAAAATCAGCCGTTTTTGCTCGAACATTAAATGCCTCCAAATGGTATTTATTTTACTTCCCGAGCCCCTGGAAGCATGAAAATCACTTTAAACATGCTAATTTTAGCTCTAACACTGATGATCCACCTACAAATGTGAACTGACGTTCAAAAATAAAACATTTGAAAACGGACCATTTTCCACATTTCTGAAGCATGACGTAATGGGGGGGTGTTATCTCTTTTGTCGAAAATCAGCCGTTTTTGCTCGAACATTAAATGCCTCCAAATGGTATTTAATTAACTTCCCGAGCCCCTGGAAGCATGAAAATCACTTTAAACATGCTAATTTTAGCTCTAACACTGATGATCCACCTACAAATGTGTACTGACGTTCAAAAATAAAACATTTGAAAACGGACCATTTTCCACATTTCTGAAGCATGACGTAATGGGGGGGTGTTATCTCTTTTGTCGAAAATCAGCCGTTTTTGCTCGAACATTAAATGCCTCCAAATGGTATTTAATTAACTTCCCGGGGTGAAGAAACCCTTTTTGAGAACTCAGAGTGAGTAAATTGGCCATTTTCATGCACTTTTAACCATTCCATAAATCTTGTGTTTTGGGCCCCTGGAAGCATGAAAATCACTTTAAACATGCTAATTTTAGCTCTAACACTGATGATCCACCTACAAATGTGAACTGACGTTCAAAAATAAAACATTTGAAAACGGACCATTTTCCACATTTCTGAAGCATGACGTAATGGGGGGGGTGTTATCTCTTTTGTCGAAAATCAGCCGTTTTTGCTCGAACATTAAATGCCTCCAAATGGTATTTAATTAACTTCCCGGGGTGAAGAAACCCTTTTTGAGAACTCAGAGTGAGTACATTGGCCATTTTCATGCACTTTTAACCATTCCATAAATCTTGTGTTTTGGGCCCCTGGAAGCATGAAAATCACTTTAAACATGCTAATTTTAGCTCTAACACTGATGATCCACCTACAAATGTGAACTGACGTTCAAAAATAAAACATTTGAAAACGGACCATTTTCCACATTTCTGAAGCATGACGTAATGGGGGGGTGTTATCTCTTTTGTCGAAAATCAGCCGTTTTTGCTCGAACATTAAATGCCTCCAAATGGTATTTATTTCACTTCCCGAGCCCCTGGAAGCATGAAAATCACTTTAAACATGCTAATTTTAGCTCTAACACTGATGATTCACCTACAAATGTGAACTGACGTTCAAAAATAAAACATTTGAAAACGGACCATTTTCCACATTTCTGAAGCATGACGTAATGGGGGGGTGTTATCTCTTTTGTCGAAAATCAGCCGTTTTTGCTCGAACATTAAATGCCTCCAAATGGTATTTAATTAACTTCCCGGGGTGAAGAAACCCTTTTTGAGAACTCAGAGTGAGTAAATTGGCCATTTTCATGCACTTTTAACCATTCCATAAATCTTGTGTTTTGGGCCCCTGGAAGCATGAAAATCACTTTAAACATGCTAATTTTAGCTCTAACACTGATGATCCACCTACAAATGTGAACTGACGTTCAAAAATAAAACATTTGAAAACGGACCATTTTCCACATTTCTGAAGCATGACGTAATGGGGGGGTGTTATCTCTTTTGTCGAAAATCAGCCGTTTTTGCTCGAACATTAAATGCCTCCAAATGGTATTTATTTCACTTCCCGGGGTGAAGAAACCCTTTTTGAGAACTCAGAGTGAGTAAATTGGCCATTTTCATGCACTTTTAACCATTCCATTAATCTTGTGTTTTGGGCCCCTGGAAGCATGAAAATCACTTTAAACATGCTAATTTTAGCTCTAACACTGATGATCCACCTACGGATGTGAACTGACGTTCAAAAATAAAACATTTGAAAACGGACCATTTTCCACATTTCTGAAGCATGAAGTAATGGGGGGGTGTTATCTCTTTTGTCGAAAATCAGCCGTTTTTGCTCGAACATTAAATGCCTCCAAATGGTATTTAATTAACTTCCCGGGGTGAAGAAACCCTTTTTGAGAACTCAGAGTGAGTAAATTGGCCATTTTCATGCACTTTTAACCATTCCATAAATCTTGTGTTTTGGGCCCCTGGAAGCATGAAAATCACTTTAAACATGCTAATTTTAGCTCTAACACTGATGATCCACCTACAAATGTGAACTGACGTTCAAAAATAAAACATTTGAAAACGGACCATTTTCCACATTTCTGAAGCATGACGTAATGGGGGGGTGTTATCTCTTTTGTCGAAAATCAGCCGTTTTTGCTCGAACATTAAATGCCTCCAAATGGTATTTAATTAACTTCCCGGAGTGAAGAAACCCTTTTTGAGAACTCAGAGTGAGTAAATTGGCCATTTTCATGCACTTTTAACCATTCCATAAATCTTGTGTTTTGGGCCCCTGGAAGCATGAAAATCACTTTAAACATGCTAATTTTAGCTCTAACACTGATGATCCACCTACAAATGTGAACTGAAGTTCAAAAATAAAACATTTGAAAACGGACCATTTTCCACATTTCTGAAGCATGACGTAATGGGGGGGTGTTATCTCTTTTGTCGAAAATCAGCCGTTTTTGCTCGAACATTAAATGCCTCCAAATGGTATTTAATTAACTTCCCGAGCCCCTGGAAGCATGAAAATCACTTTAAACATGCTAATTTTAGCTCTAACACTGATGATCCACCTACAAATGTGAACTGACATTCAAAAATAAAACATTTGAAAACGGACCATTTTCCACATTTCTGAAGCATGACGTAATGGGGGGGTGTTATCTCTTTTGTCGAAAATCAGCCGTTTATGCTCGAACATTAAATGCCTCCAAATGGTATTTATTTCACTTCCCGGGGTGAAGAAACCCTTTTTGAGAACTCAGAGTGAGTAAATTGGCCATTTTCATGCACTTTTAACCATTCCATTAATCTTGTGTTTTGGGCCCCTGGAAGCATGAAAGTCACTTTAAACATGCTAATTTTAGCTCTAACACTGATGATCCACCTACAAATGTGAACTGACGTTCAAAAATAAAACATTTGAAAACGGACCATTTTCCACATTTCTGAAGCATGACGTAATGGGGGGTGTTATCTCTTTTGTCGAAAATCAGCCGTTTTTGCTCGAACATTAAATGCCTCCAAATGGTAATTAATTAACTTCCCGAGCCCCTGGAAGCATGAAAATCACTTTAAACATGCTAATTTTAGCTCTAACACTGATGATCCACCTACAAATGTGAACTTACGTTCAAAAATAAAACATTTGAAAACGGACCATTTTCCACATTTCTGAAGCATGACGTAATGGGGGGGTGTTATCTCTTTTGTCGAAAATCAGCCGTTTTTGCTCGAACATTAAATTCCTCCAAATGGTATTTAATTAACTTCCCGAGCCCCTGGAAGCATGAAAATCACTTTAAACATGCTAATTTTAGCTCTAACACTGATGATCCACCTACAAATGTGAACTGACGTTCAAAAATAAAACATTTGAAAACGGACCATTTTCCACATTTCTGAAGCATGACGTAATGGGGGGGTGTTATCTCTTTTGTCGAAAATCAGCCATTTTTGCTCGAACATTAAATGCCTCCAAATGGTATTTAATTAACTTCCCGGGGTGAAGAAACCCTTTTTGAGAACTCAGAGTGAGTAAATTGGCCATTTTCATGCACTTTTAACCATTCCATAAATCTTGTGTTTTGGGCCCCTGGAAGCATGAAAATCACTTTAAACATGCTAATTTTAGCTCTAACACTGATGATCCACCTACAAATGTGAACTGACGTTCAAAAATAAAACATTTGAAAACGGACCATTTTCCACATTTCTGAAGCATGACGTAATGGGGGGGTGTTATCTCTTTTGTCGAAAATCAGCCGTTTTTGCTCGAACATTAAATGCCTCCAAATGGTATTTATTTCACTTCCCGGGGTGAAGAAACCCTTTTTGAGAACTCAGAGTGAGTAAATTGGCCATTTTCATGCACTTTTAACCATTCCATTAATCTTGTGTTTTGGGCCCCTGGAAGCATGAAAATCACTTTAAACATGCTAATTTTAGCTCTAACACTGATGATCCACCTAAAGATGTGAACTGACGTTCAAAAATAAAACATTTGAAAACGGACCATTTTCCACATTTCTGAAGCATGAAGTAATGGGGGGGTGTTATCTCTTTTGTCGAAAATCAGCCGTTTTTGTTCGAACATTAAATGCCTCCAAATGGTATTTAATTAACTTCCCGGGGTGAAGAAACCCTTTTTGAGAACTCAGAGTGAGTAAATTGGCCATTTTCATGCACTTTTAACCATTCCATAAATCTTGTGTTTTGGGCCCCTGGAAGCATGAAAATCACTTTAAACATGCTAATTTTAGCTCTAACACTGATGATCCACCTACAAATGTGAACTGACGTTCAAAAATAAAACATTTGAAAACGGACCATTTTCCACATTTCTGAAGCATGACGTAATGGGGGGGTGTTATCTCTTTTGTCGAAAATCAGCCGTTTTTGCTCGAACATTAAATGCCTCCAAATGGTATTTAATTAACTTCCCGAGCCCCTGGAAGCATGAAAATCACTTTAAACATGCTAATTTTAGCTCTAACACTGATGATCCACCTACAAATGTGAACTGACGTTCAAAAATAAAACATTTGAAAACGGACCATTTTCCACATTTCTGAAGCATGACGTAATGGGGGGGTGTTATCTCTTTTGTCGAAAATCAACCGTTTTTGCTCGAACATTAAATGCCTCCAAATGGTATTTAATTAACTTCCCGGGGTGAAGAAACCCTTTTTGAGAACTCAGAGTGAGTAAATTGGCCATTTTCATGCACTTTTAACCATTCCATATATCTTGTGTTTTGGGCCCCTGGAAGCATGAAAATCACTTTAAACATGCTAATTTTAGCTCTAACACTGATGATCCACCTACAAATGTGAACTGACGTTCAAAAATAAAACATTTGAAAACGGACCATTTTCCACATTTCTGAAGCATGACGTAATGGGGGGGTGTTATCTCTTTTGTCGAAAATCAGCCGTTTTTGCTCGAACATTAAATGCCTCCAAATGGTATTTATTTTACTTCCCGAGCCCCTGGAAGCATGAAAATCACTTTAAACATGCTAATTTTAGCTCTAACACTGATGATCCACCTACAAATGTGAACTGACGTTCAAAAATAAAACATTTGAAAACGGACCATTTTCCACATTTCTGAAGCATGACGTAATGGGGGGGTGTTATCTCTTTTGTCGAAAATCAGCCGTTTTTGCTCGAACATTAAATGCCTCCAAATGGTATTTAATTAACTTCCCGAGCCCCTGGAAGCATGAAAATCACTTTAAACATGCTAATTTTAGCTCTAACACTGATGATCCACCTACAAATGTGTACTGACGTTCAAAAATAAAACATTTGAAAACGGACCATTTTCCACATTTCTGAAGCATGACGTAATGGGGGGGTGTTATCTCTTTTGTCGAAAATCAGCCGTTTTTGCTCGAACATTAAATGCCTCCAAATGGTATTTAATTAACTTCCCGGGGTGAAGAAACCCTTTTTGAGAACTCAGAGTGAGTAAATTGGCCATTTTCATGCACTTTTAACCATTCCATAAATCTTGTGTTTTGGGCCCCTGGAAGCATGAAAATCACTTTAAACATGCTAATTTTAGCTCTAACACTGATGATCCACCTACAAATGTGAACTGACGTTCAAAAATAAAACATTTGAAAACGGACCATTTTCCACATTTCTGAAGCATGACGTAATGGGGGGGGTGTTATCTCTTTTGTCGAAAATCAGCCGTTTTTGCTCGAACATTAAATGCCTCCAAATGGTATTTAATTAACTTCCCGGGGTGAAGAAACCCTTTTTGAGAACTCAGAGTGAGTACATTGGCCATTTTCATGCACTTTTAACCATTCCATAAATCTTGTGTTTTGGGCCCCTGGAAGCATGAAAATCACTTTAAACATGCTAATTTTAGCTCTAACACTGATGATCCACCTACAAATGTGAACTGACGTTCAAAAATAAAACATTTGAAAACGGACCATTTTCCACATTTCTGAAGCATGACGTAATGGGGGGGTGTTATCTCTTTTGTCGAAAATCAGCCGTTTTTGCTCGAACATTAAATGCCTCCAAATGGTATTTATTTCACTTCCCGAGCCCCTGGAAGCATGAAAATCACTTTAAACATGCTAATTTTAGCTCTAACACTGATGATTCACCTACAAATGTGTACTGACGTTCAAAAATAAAACATTTGAAAACGGACCATTTTCCACATTTCTGAAGCATGACGTAATGGGGGGGTGTTATCTCTTTTGTCGAAAATCAGCCGTTTTTGCTCGAACATTAAATGCCTCCAAATGGTATTTAATTAACTTCCCGGGGTGAAGAAACCCTTTTTGAGAACTCAGAGTGAGTAAATTGGCCATTTTCATGCACTTTTAACCATTCCATAAATCTTGTGTTTTGGGCCCCTGGAAGCATGAAAATCACTTTAAACATGCTAATTTTAGCTCTAACACTGATGATCCACCTACAAATGTGAACTGACGTTCAAAAATAAAACATTTGAAAACGGACCATTTTCCACATTTCTGAAGCATGACGTAATGGGGGGGTGTTATCTCTTTTGTCGAAAATCAGCCGTTTTTGCTCGAACATTAAATGCCTCCAAATGGTATTTAATTAACTTCCCGAGCCCCTGGAAGCATGAAAATCACTTTAAACATGCTAATTTTAGCTCTAACACTGATGATCCACCTACAAATGTGAACTGACGTTCAAAAATAAAACATTTGAAAACGGACCATTTTCCACATTTCTGAAGCATGACGTAATGGGGGGGTGTTATCTCTTTTGTCGAAAATCAGCCGTTTTTGCTCGAACATTAAATGCCTCCAAATGGTATTTAATTACCTTCCCGAGCCCCTGGAAGCATGAAAATCACTTTAAACATGCTAATTTTAGCTCTAACACTGATGATCCACCTACAAATGTGAACTGACGTTCAAAAATAAAACATTTGAAAACGGACCATTTTCCACATTTCTGAAGCATGACGTAATGGGGGGGTGTTATCTCTTTTGTCGAAAATCAGCCGTTTTTGCTCGAACATTAAATGCCTCCAAATGGTATTTAATTAACTTCCCGAGCCCCTGGAAGCATGAAAATCACTTTAAACATGCTAATTTTAGCTTTAACACTGATGATCCACCTACAAATGTGAACTGACGTTCAAAAATAAAACATTTGAAAATGGACCATTTTCCACATTTCTGAAGCATGACGTAATGGGGGGGGTGTTATCTCTTTTGTCGAAAATCAGCCGTTTTTGCTCGAACATTAAATGCCTCCAAATGGTATTTAATTAACTTCCCGGAGTGAAGAAACCCTTTTTGAGAACTCAGAGTGAGTAAATTGGCCATTTTCATGCACTTTTAACCATTCCATAAATCTTGTGTTTTGGGCCCCTGGAAGCATGAAAATCACTTTAAACATGCTAATTTTAGCTCTAACACTGATGATCCACCTACAAATGTGAACTGACGTTCAAAAATAAAACATTTGAAAATGGACCATTTTCCACATTTCTGAAGCATGACGTAATGGGGGGGTGTTATCTCTTTTGTCGAAAATCAGCCGTTTTTGCTCGAACATTAAATGCCTCCAAATGGTATTTAATTAACTTCCCGAGCCCCTGGAAGCATGAAAATCATTTTAAACATGCTAATTTTAGCTCTAACACTGATGATCCACCTACAAATGTGAACTGACGTTCAAAAATAAAACATTTGAAAACGGACCATTTTCCACACTTCTGAAGCATGACGTAATGGGGGGGTGTTGTCTCTTTTGTCGAAAATCAGCCGTTTTTGCTCGAACATTAAATGCCTCCAAATGGTATTTAATTAACTTCCCGGGGTGAAGAAACCCTTTTTGAGAACTCAGAGTGAGTAAATTGGCCATTTTCATGCACTTTTAACCATTCCATAAATCTTGTGTTTTGGGCCCCTGGAAGCATGAAAATCACTTTAAACATGCTAATTTTAGCTCTAACACTGATGATCCACCTACAAATGTGAACTGACGTTCAAAAATAAAACATTTGAAAACGGACCATTTTCCACATTTCTGAAGCATGACGTAATGGGGGGGTGTTATCTCTTTTGTCGAAAATCAGCCGTTTTTGCTCGAACATTAAATGCCTCCAAATGGTATTTAATTAACTTCCCGAGCCCCTGGAAGCATGAAAATCACTTTAAACATGCTAATTTTAGCTCTAACACTGATGATCCACCTACAAATGTGAACTGACGTTCAAAAATAAAACATTTGAAAACGGACCATTTTCCACATTTCTGAAGCATGACGTAATGGGGGGGTGTTGTCTCTTTTGTCGAAAATCAGCCGTTTTTGCTCGAACATTAAATGCCTCCAAATGGTATTTAATTAACTTCCCGGGGTGAAGAAACCCTTTTTGAGAACTCAGAGTGAGTAAATTGGCCATTTTCATGCACTTTTAACCATTCCATAAATCTTGTGTTTTGGGCCCCTGGAAGCATGAAAATCACTTTAAACATGCTAATTTTAGCTCTAACACTGATGATCCACCTACAAATGTGAACTGACGTTCAAAAATAAAACATTTGAAAACGGACCATTTTCCACATTTCTGAAGCATGACGTAATGGGGGGTGTTATCTCTTTTGTCGAAAATCAGCCGTTTTTGCTCGAACATTAAATGCCTCCAAATGGTATTTATTTCACTTCCCGAGCCCCTGGAAGCATGAAAATCACTTTAAACATGCTAATTTTAGCTCTAACACTGATGATCCACCTACAAATGTGAACTGACGTTCAAAAATAAAACATTTGAAAACGGACCATTTTCCACATTTCTGAAGCATGACGTAATGGGGGGGTGTTATCTCTTTTGTCGAAAATCAGCCGTTTTTGCTCGAACATTAAATGCCTCCAAATGGTATTTAATTAACTTCCCGAGCCCCTGGAAGCATGAAAATCACTTTAAACATGCTAATTTTAGCTCTAACACTGATGATCCACCTACAAATGTGTACTGACGTTCAAAAATAAAACATTTGAAAACGGACCATTTTCCACATTTCTGAAGCATGACGTAATGGGGGGGTGTTATCTCTTTTGTCGAAAATCAGCCGTTTTTGCTCGAACATTAAATGCCTCCAAATGGTATTTAATTAACTTCCCGGGGTGAAGAAACCCTTTTTGAGAACTCAGAGTGAGTAAATTGGCCATTTTCATGCACTTTTAACCATTCCATAAATCTTGTGTTTTGGGCCCCTGGAAGCATGAAAATCACTTTAAACATGCTAATTTTAGCTCTAACACTGATGATCCACCTACAAATGTGAACTGACGTTCAAAAATAAAACATTTGAAAACGAACCATTTTCCACATTTCTGAAGCATGACGTAATGGGGGGGTGTTATCTCTTTTGTCGAAAATCAGCCGTTTTTGCTCGAACATTAAATGCCTCCAAATGGTATTTAATTAACTTCCCGGGGTGAAGAAACCCTTTTTGAGAACTCAGAGTGAGTAAATTGGCCATTTTCATGCACTTTTAACCATTCCATAAATCTTGTGTTTTGGGCCCCTGGAAGCATGAAAATCACTTTAAACATGCTAATTTTAGCTCTAACACTGATGATCCACCTACAAATGTGAACTGACGTTCAAAAATAAAACATTTGAAAACGGACCATTTTCCACATTTCTGAAGCATGACGTAATGGGGGGGTGTTATCTCTTTTGTCGAAAATCAGCCGTTTTTGCTCGAACATTAAATGCCTCCAAATGGTATTTAATTAACTTCCCGAGCCCCTGGAAGCATGAAAATCACTTTAAACATGCTAATTTTAGCTCTAACACTGATGATCCACCTACAAATGTGAACTGACATTCAAAAATAAAACATTTGAAAACGGACCATTTTCCACATTTCTGAAGCATGACGTAATGGGGGGGTGTTATCTCTTTTGTCGAAAATCAGCCGTTTTTGCTCGAACATTAAATGCCTCCAAATGGTATTTATTTCACTTCCCGGGGTGAAGAAACCCTTTTTGAGAACTCAGAGTGAGTAAATTGGCCATTTTCATGCACTTTTAACCATTCCATTAATCTTGTGTTTTGGGCCCCTGGAAGCATGAAAATCACTTTAAACATGCTAATTTTAGCTCTAACACTGATGATCCACCTACAAATGTGAACTGACGTTCAAAAATAAAACATTTGAAAACGGACCATTTGCCACATTTCTGAAGCATGACGTAATGGGGGGGTGTTATCTCTTTTGTCGAAAATCAGCCGTTTTTGCTCGAACATTAAATGCCTCCAAATGGTATTTAATTAACTTCCCGAGCCCCTGGAAGCATGAAAATCACTTTAAACATGCTAATTTTAGCTCTAACACTGATGATCCACCTACAAATGTGAACTGACGTTCAAAAATAAAACATTTGAAAACGGACCATTTTCCACATTTCTGAAGCATGACGTAATGGGGGGGTGTTATCTCTTTTGTCGAAAATCAGCCGTTTTTGCTCGAACATTAAATGCCTCCAAATGGTATTTAATTAACTTCCCGAGCCCCTGGAAGCATGAAAATCACTTTAAACATGCTAATTTTAGCTCTAACACTGATGATCCACCTACAAATGTGAACTGACGTTCAAAAATAAAACATTTGAAAACGGACCATTTTCCACATTTCTGAAGCATGACGTAATGGGGGGGTGTTATCTCTTTTGTCGAAAATCAGCCGTTTTTGCTCGAACATTAAATGCCTCCAAATGGTATTTAATTAACTTCCCGGGGTGAAGAAACCCTTTTTGAGAACTCAGAGTGAGTAAATTGGCCATTTTCATGCACTTTTAACCATTCCATAAATCTTGTGTTTTGGGCCCCTGGAAGCATGAAAATCACTTTAAACATGCTAATTTTAGCTCTAACACTGATGATCCACCTACAAATGTGAACTGACGTTCAAAAATAAAACATTTGAAAACGGACCATTTTCCACATTTCTGAAGCATGACGTAATGGGGGGGTGTTATCTCTTTTGTCGAAAATCAGCCGTTTTTGCTCGAACATTAAATGCCTCCAAATGGTATTTATTTCACTTCCCGGGGTGAAGAAACCCTTTTTGAGAACTCAGAGTGAGTAAATTGGCCATTTTCATGCACTTTTAACCATTCCATTAATCTTGTGTTTTGGGCCCCTGGAAGCATGAAAATCACTTTAAACATGCTAATTTTAGCTCTAACACTGATGATCCACCTACAGATGTGAACTGACGTTCAAAAATAAAACATTTGAAAACGGACCATTTTCCACATTTCTGAAGCATGAAGTAATGGGGGGGTGTTATCTCTTTTGTCGAAAATCAGCCGTTTTTGCTCGAACATTAAATGCCTCCAAATGGTATTTAATTAACTTCCCGGGGTGAAGAAACCCTTTTTGAGAACTCAGAGTGAGTAAATTGGCCATTTTCATGCACTTTTAACCATTCCATAAATCTTGTGTTTTGGGCCCCTGGAAGCATGAAAATCACTTTAAACATGCTAATTTTAGCTCTAACACTGATGATCCACCTACAAATGTGAACTGACGTTCAAAAATAAAACATTTGAAAACGGACCATTTTCCACATTTCTGAAGCATGACGTAATGGGGGGGTGTTATCTCTTTTGTCGAAAATCAGCCGTTTTTGCTCGAACATTAAATGCCTCCAAATGGTATTTAATTAACTTCCCGGGGTGAAGAAACCCTTTTTGAGAACTCAGAGTGAGTAAATTGGCCATTTTTATGCACTTTTAACCATTCCATATATCTTGTGTTTTGGGCCCCTGGAAGCATGAAAATCACTTTAAACATGCTAATTTTAGCTCTAACACTGATGATCCACCTACAAATGTGAACTGACGTTCAAAAATAAAACATTTGAAAACGGACCATTTTCCACATTTCTGAAGCATGACGTAATGGGGGGGTGTTATCTCTTTTGTCGAAAATCAGCTGTTTTTGCTCGAACATTAAATGCCTCCAAATGGTATTTATTTCACTTCCCGAGCCCCTGGAAGCATGAAAATCACTTTAAACATGCTAATTTTAGCTCTAACACTGATGATCCACCTACAAATGTGAACTGACGTTCAAAAATAAAACATTTGAAAACGGACCATTTTCCACATTTCTGAAGCATGACGTAATGGGGGGGTGTTATCTCTTTTGTCGAAAATCAGCCGTTTTTGCTCGAACATTAAATGCCTCCAAATGGTATTTAATTAACTTCCCGAGCCCCTGGAAGCATGAAAATCACTTTAAACATGCTAATTTTAGCTCTAACACTGATGATCCACCTACAAATGTGTACTGACGTTCAAAAATAAAACATTTGAAAACGGACCATTTTCCACATTTCTGAAGCATGACGTAATGGGGGGGTGTTATCTCTTTTGTCGAAAATCAGCCGTTTTTGCTCGAACATTAAATGCCTCCAAATGGTATTTAATTAACTTCCCGGGGTGAAGAAACCCTTTTTGGAGAACTCAGAGTGAGTAAATTGGCCATTTTCATGCACTTTTAACCATTCCATAAATCTTGTGTTTTGGGCCCCTGGAAGCATGAAAATCACTTTAAACATGCTAATTTTAGCTCTAACACTGATGATCCACCTACAAATGTGAACTGACGTTCAAAAATAAAACATTTGAAAACGGACCATTTTCCACATTTCTGAAGCATGACGTAATGGGGGGGGTGTTATCTCTTTTGTCGAAAATCAGCCGTTTTTGCTCGAACATTAAATGCCTCCAAATGGTATTTAATTAACTTCCCGGGGTGAAGAAACCCTTTTTGAGAACTCAGAGTGAGTAAATTGGCCATTTTCATGCACTTTTAACCATTCCATAAATCTTGTGTTTTGGGCCGCTGGAAGCATGAAAATCACTTTAAACATGCTAATTTTAGCTCTAACACTGATGATCCACCTACAAATGTGAACTGACGTTCAAAAATAAAACATTTGAAAACGGACCATTTTCCACATTTCTGAAGCATGACGTAATGGGGGGTGTTATCTCTTTTGTCGAAAATCAGCCGTTTTTGCTCGAACATTAAATGCCTCCAAATGGTATTTAATTAACTTCCCGAGCCCCTGGAAGCATGAAAATCACTTTAAACATGCTAATTTTAGCTCTAACACTGATGATCCACCTACAAATGTGAACTGACGTTCAAAAATAAAACATTTGAAAACGGACCATTTTCCACATTTCTGAAGCATGACGTAATGGGGGGGTGTTATCTCTTTTGTCGAAAATCAGCCGTTTTTGCTCGAACATTAAATGCCTCCAAATGGTATTTAATTAACTTCCCGGGGTGAAGAAACCCTTTTTGAGAACTCAGAGTGAGTAAATTGGCCATTTTCATGCACTTTTAACCATTCCATAAATCTTGTGTTTTGGGCCCCTGGAAGCATGAAAATCACTTTAAACATGCTAATTTTAGCTCTAACACTGATGATCCACCTACAAATGTGAACTGACGTTCAAAAATAAAACATTTGAAAACGGACCATTTTCCACATTTCTGAAGCATGACGTAATGGGGGGGTGTTATCTCTTTTGTCGAAAATCAGCCGTTTTTGCTCGAACATTAAATGCCTCCAAATGGTATTTATTTCACTTCCCGAGCCCCTGGAAGCATGAAAATCACTTTAAACATGCTAATTTTAGCTCTAACACTGATGATCCACCTACAAATGTGTACTGACGTTCAAAAATAAAACATTTGAAAACGGACCATTTTCCACATTTCTGAAGCATGACGTAATGGGGGGGTGTTATCTCTTTTGTCGAAAATCAGCCGTTTTTGCTCGAACATTAAATGCCTCCAAATGGTATTTAATTAACTTCCCGGGGTGATGAAACCCTTTTTGAGAACTCAGAGTGAGTAAATTGGCCATTTTCATGCACTTTTAACCATTCCATAAATCTTGTGTTTTGGGCCCCTGGAAGCATGAAAATCACTTTAAACATGCTAATTTTAGCTCTAACACTGATGATCCACCTACAAATGTGTACTGACGTTCAAAAATAAAACATTTGAAAACGGACCATTTTCCACATTTCTGAAGCATGACGTAATGGGGGGGTGTTATCTCTTTTGTCGAAAATCAGCCGTTTTTGCTCGAACATTAAATGCCTCCAAATGGTATTTAATTAACTTCTCGGGGTGAAGAAACCCTTTTTGAGAACTCAGAGTGAGTAAATTGGCCATTTTCATGCACTTTTAACCATTCCATAAATCTTGTGTTTTGGGCCCCTGGAAGCATGAAAATCACTTTAAACATGCTAATTTTAGCTCTAACACTGATGATCCACCTACAAATGTGAACTGACGTTCAAAAATAAAACATTTGAAAACGGACATTTTTCCACATTTCTGAAGCATGACGTAATGGGGGGGTGTTATCTCTTTTGTCGAAAATCAGCCGTTTTTGCTCGAACATTAAATGCCTCCAAATGGTATTTAATTAACTTCCCGGGGTGAAGAAACCCTTTTTGAGAACTCAGAGTGAGTAAATTGGCCATTTTCATGCACTTTTAACCATTCCATAAATCTTGTGTTTTGGGCCCCTGGAAGCATGAAAATCACTTTAAACATGCTAATTTTAGGTCTAACACTGATGATCCACCTACAAATGTGAACTGACGTTCAAAAATAAAACATTTGAAAACGGACCATTTTCCACATTTCTGAAGCATGACGTAATGGGGGGGTGTTATCTCTTTTGTCGAAAATCAGCCGTTTTTGCTCGAACATTAAATGCCTCCAAATGGTATTTAATTAACTTCCCGAGCCCCTGGAAGCATGAAAATCACTTTAAACATGCTAATTTTAGCTCTAACACTGATGATCCACCTACAAATGTGAACTGACGTTCAAAAATAAAACATTTGAAAACGGACCATTTTCCACATTTCTGAAGCATGACGTAATGGGGGGGTGTTATCTCTTTTGTCGAAAATCAGCCGTTTTTGCTCGAACATTAAATGCCTCCAAATGGTATTTAATTAACTTCCCGGGGTGAAGAAACCCTTTTTGAAAACTCAGAGTGAGTAAATTGGCCATTTTCATGCACTTTTAACCATTCCATAAATCTTGTGTTTTGGGCCCCTGGAAGCATGAAAATCACTTTAAACATGCTAATTTTAGCTCTAACACTGATGATCCACCTACAAATGTGAACTGACGTTCAAAAATAAAACATTTGAAAACGGACCATTTTCCACATTTCTGAAGCATGACGTAATGGGGGGTGTTATCTCTTTTGTCGAAAATCAGCCGTTTTTGCTCGAACATTAAATGCCTCCAAATGGTATTTATTTCACTTCCCGAGCCCCTGGAAGCATGAAAATCACTTTAAACATGCTAATTTTAGCTCTAACACTGATGATCCACCTACAAATGTGAACTGACGTTCAAAAATAAAACATTTGAAAACGGACCATTTTCCACATTTCTGAAGCATGACGTAATGGGGGGGTGTTATCTCTTTTGTCGAAAATCAGCCGTTTTTGCTCGAACATTAAATGCCTCCAAATGGTATTTAATTAACTTCCCGAGCCCCTGGAAGCATGAAAATCACTTTAAACATGCTAATTTTAGCTCTAACACTGATGATCCACCTACAAATGTGTACTGACGTTCAAAAATAAAACATTTGAAAACGGACCATTTTCCACATTTCTGAAGCATGACGTAATGGGGGGGTGTTATCTCTTTTGTCGAAAATCAGCCGTTTTTGCTCGAACATTAAATGCCTCCAAATGGTATTTAATTAACTTCCCGGGGTGAAGAAACCCTTTTTGAGAACTCAGAGTGAGTAAATTGGCCATTTTCATGCACTTTTAACCATTCCATAAATCTTGTGTTTTGGGCCCCTGGAAGCATGAAAATCACTTTAAACATGCTAATTTTAGCTCTAACACTGATGATCCACCTACAAATGTGAACTGACGTTCAAAAATAAAACATTTGAAAACGGACCATTTTCCACATTTCTGAAGCATGACGTAATAGGGGGGTGTTATCTCTTTTGTCGAAAATCAGCCGTTTTTGCTCGAACATTAAATGCCTCCAAATGGTATTTAATTAACTTCCCGGGGTGAAGAAACCCTTTTTGAGAACTCAGAGTGAGTAAATTGGCCATTTTCATGCACTTTTAACCATTCCATAAATCTTGTGTTTTGGGCCCCTGGAAGCATGAAAATCACTTTAAACATGCTAATTTTAGCTCTAACACTGATGATCCACCTACAAATGTGAACTGACGTTCAAAAATAAAACATTTGAAAACGGACCATTTTCCACATTTCTGAAGCATGACGTAATGGGGGGTGTTATCTCTTTTGTCGAAAATCAGCCGTTTTTGCTCGAACATTAAATGCCTCCAAATGGTATTTATTTCACTTCCCGAGCCCCTGGAAGCATGAAAATCACTTTAAACATGCTAATTTTAGCTCTAACACTGATGATCCACCTACAAATGTGAACTGACGTTCAAAAATAAAACATTTGAAAACGGACCATTTTCCACATTTCTGAAGCATGACGTAATGGGGGGGTGTTATCTCTTTTGTCGAAAATCAGCCGTTTTTGCTCGAACATTAAATGCCTCCAAATGGTATTTAATTAACTTCCCGAGCCCCTGGAAGCATGAAAATCACTTTAAACATGCTAATTTTAGCTCTAACACTGATGATCCACCTACAAATGTGAACTGACGTTCAAAAATAAAACATTTGAAAACGGACCATTTTCCACATTTCTGAAGCATGACGTAATGGGGGGGTGTTATCTCTTTTGTCGAAAATCAGCCGTTTTTGCTCGAACATTAAATGCCTCCAAATGGTATTTAATTAACTTCCCGGGGTGAAGAAACCCTTTTTGAGAACTCAGAGTGAGTAAATTGGCCATTTTCATGCACTTTTAACCATTCCATAAATCTTGTGTTTTGGGCCCCTGGAAGCATGAAAATCACTTTAAACATGCTAATTTTAGCTCTAACACTGATGATCCACCTACAAATGTGAACTGACGTTCAAAAATAAAACATTTGAAAACGGACCATTTTCCACATTTCTGAAGCATGACGTAATGGGGGGGTGTTATCTCTTTTGTCGAAAATCAGCCGTTTTTGCTCGAACATTAAATGCCTCCAAATGGTATTTAATTAACTTCCCGGAGTGAAGAAACCCTTTTTGAGAACTCAGAGTGAGTAAATTGGCCATTTTCATGCACTTTTAACCATTCCATAAATCTTGTGTTTTGGGCCCCTGGAAGCATGAAAATCACTTTAAACATGCTAATTTTAGCTCTAACACTGATGATCCACCTACAAATGTGAACTGACGTTCAAAAATAAAACATTTGAAAACGGACTATTTTCCACATTTCTGAAGCATGACGTAATGGGCGGGTGTTATCTCTTTTGTCGAAAATCAGCCGTTTTTGCTCGAACATTAAATGCCTCCAAATGGTATTTATTTCACTTCCCGGGGTGAAGAAACCCTTTTTGAGAACTCAGAGTGAGTAAATTGGCCATTTTCATGCACTTTTAACCATTCCATTAATCTTGTGTTTTGGGCCCCTGGAAGCATGAAAATCACTTTAAACATGCTAATTTTAGCTCTAACACTGATGATCCACCTACAAATGTGAACTGACATTCAAAAATAAAACATTTGAAAACGGACCATTTTCCACATTTCTGAAGCATGACATAATGGGGGGGTGTTATCTCTTTTGTCGAAAATCAGCCGTTTTTGCTCGAACATTAAATGCCTCCAAATGGTATTTATTTCACTTCCCGGGGTGAAGAAACCCTTTTTGAGAACTCAGAGTGAGTAAATTGGCCATTTTCATGCACTTTTAACCATTCCATTAATCTTGTGTTTTGGGCCCCTGGAAGCATGAAAATCACTTTAAACATGCTAATTTTAGCTCTAACACTGATGATCCACCTACAAATGTGAACTGACGTTCAAAAATAAAACATTTGAAAACGGACCATTTTCCACATTTCTGAAGCATGACGTAATGGGGGGGTGTTATCTCTTTTGTCGAAAATCAGCCGTTTTTGCTCGAACATTAAATGCCTCCAAATGGTATTTAATTAACTTCCCGAGCCCCTGGAAGCATGAAAATCACTTTAAACATGCTAATTTTAGCTCTAACACTGATGATCCACCTACAAATGTGAACTGACGTTCAAAAATAAAACATTTGAAAACGGACCATTTTCCACATTTCTGAAGCATGACGTAATGGGGGGGTGTTATCTCTTTTGTCGAAAATCAGCCGTTTTTGCTCGAACATTAAATGCCTCCAAATGGTATTTAATTAACTTCCCGAGCCCCTGGAAGCATGAAAATCACTTTAAACATGCTAATTTTAGCTCTAACACTGATGATCCACCTACAAATGTGAACTGACGTTCAAAAATAAAACATTTGAAAACGGACCATTTTCCACATTTCTGAAGCATGACGTAATGGGGGGGTGTTATCTCTTTTGTCGAAAATCAGCCGTTTTTGCTCGAACATTAAATGCCTCCAAATGGTATTTATTTCACTTCCCGGGGTGAAGAAACCCTTTTTGAGAACTCAGAGTGAGTAAATTGGCCATTTTCATGCACTTTTAACCATTCCATTAATCTTGTGTTTTGGGCCCCTGGAAGCATGAAAATCACTTTAAACATGCTAATTTTAGCTCTAACACTGATGATCCACCTACAGATGTGAACTGACGTTCAAAAATAAAACATTTGAAAACGGACCATTTTCCACATTTCTGAAGCATGAAGTAATGGGGGGGTGTTATCTCTTTTGTCGAAAATCAGCCGTT
This sequence comes from Lissotriton vulgaris, assembly GCF_964263255.1. Taxonomy (NCBI): domain Eukaryota; kingdom Metazoa; phylum Chordata; class Amphibia; order Caudata; family Salamandridae; genus Lissotriton; species Lissotriton vulgaris. Next base: position 356,898 of record NW_028254096.1, read on the forward strand.
TTTGCTCGAACATTAAATGCCTCCAAATGGTATTTAATTAACTTCCCGGGGTGAAGAAACCCTTTTTGAGAACTCAGAGTGAGTAAATTGGCCATTTTCATGCACTTTTAACCATTCCATAAATCTTGTGTTTTGGGCCCCTGGAAGCATGAAAATCACTTTAAACATGCTAATTTTAGCTCTAACACTGATGATCCACCTACAAATGTGAACTGACGTTCAAAAATAAAACATTTGAAAACGGACCATTTTCCACATTTCTGAAGCATGACGTAATGGGGGGGTGTTATCTCTTTTGTCGAAAATCAGCCGTTTTTGCTCGAACATTAAATGCCTCCAAATGGTATTTAATTAACTTCCCGGAGTGAAGAAACCCTTTTTGAGAACTCAGAGTGAGTAAATTGGCCATTTTCATGCACTTTTAACCATTCCATAAATCTTGTGTTTTGGGCCCCTGGAAGCATGAAAATCACTTTAAACATGCTAATTTTAGCTCTAACACTGATGATCCACCTACAAATGTGAACTGACGTTCAAAAATAAAACATTTGAAAACGGACCATTTTCCACATTTCTGAAGCATGACGTAATGGGGGGGTGTTATCTCTTTTGTCGAAAATCAGCCGTTTTTGCTCGAACATTAAATGCCTCCAAATGGTATTTAATTAACTTCCCGAGCCCCTGGAAGCATGAAAATCACTTTAAACATGCTAATTTTAGCTCTAACACTCATGATCCACCTACAAATGTGAACTGACATTCAAAAATAAAACATTTGAAAACGGACCATTTTCCACATTTCTGAAGCATGACGTAATGGGGGGGTGTTATCTCTTTTGTCGAAAATCAGCCGTTTATGCTCGAACATTAAATGCCTCCAAATGGTATTTATTTCACTTCCCGGGGTGAAGAAACTCTTTTTGAGAACTCAGAGTGAGTAAATTGGCCATTTTCATGCACTTTTAACCATTCCATTAATCTTGTGTTTTGGGCTCCTGGAAGCATGAAAATCACTTTAAACATGCTAATTTTAGCTCTAACACTGATGATCCACCTACAAATGTGAACTGACGTTCAAAAATAAAACATTTGAAAACGGACCATTTTCCACATTTCTGAAGCATGACGTAATGGGGGGGTGTTATCTCTTTTGTCGAAAATCAGCCGTTTTTGCTCGAACATTAAATGCCTCCAAATGGTATTTAATTAACTTCCCGAGCCCCTGGAAGCATGAAAATCACTTTAAACATGCTAATTTTAGCTCTAACACTGATGATCCACCTACAAATGTGAACTGACGTTCAAAAATAAAACATTTGAAAACGGACCATTTTCCACATTTCTGAAGCATGACGTAATGGGGGGGGTGTTATCTCTTTTGTCGAAAATCAGCCGTTTTTGCTCGAACATTAAATGCCTCCAAATGGTATTTAATTAACTTCCCGAGCCCCTGGAAGCATGAAAATCACTTTAAACATGCTAATTTTAGCTCTAACACTGATGATCCACCTACAAATGTGAACTGACGTTCAAAAATAAAACATTTGAAAACGGACCATTTTCCACATTTCTGAAGCATGACGTAATGGGGGGGTGTTATCTCTTTTGTCGAAAATCAGCCGTTTTTGCTCGAACATTAAATGCCTCCAAATGGTATTTATTTCACTTCCCGGGGTGAAGAAACCCTTTTTGAGAACTCAGAGTGAGTAAATTGGCCATTTTCATGCACTTTTAACCATTCCATTAATCTTGTGTTTTGGGCCCCTGGAAGCATGAAAATCACTTTAAACATGCTAATTTTAGCTCTAACACTGATGATCCACCTACAAATGTGAACTGACGTTCAAAAATAAAACATTTGAAAACGGACCATTTTCCACATTTCTGAAGCATGACGTAATGGGGGGGTGTTATCTCTTTTGTCGAAAATCAGCCGTTTTTGCTCGAACATTAAATGCCTCCAAATGGTATTTAATTAACTTCCCGAGCCCCTGGAAGCATGAAAATCACTTTAAACATGCTAATTTTAGCTCTAACACTGATGATCCACCTACAAATGTGAACTGACGTTCAAAAATAAAACATTTGAAAACGGACCATTTTCCACATTTCTGAAGCATGACGTAATGGGGGGGTGTTATCTCTTTTGTCGAAAATCAGCCGTTTTTGCTCGAACATTAAATGCCTCCAAATGGTATTTAATTAACTTCCCGAGCCCCTGGAAGCATGAAAATCACTTTAAACATGCTAATTTTAGCTCTAACACTGATGATCCACCTACAAATGTGAACTGACGTTCAAAAATAAAACATTTGAAAACGGACCATTTTCCACATTTCTGAAGCATGACGTAATGGGGGGGTGTTATCTCTTTTGTCGAAAATCAGCCGTTTTTGCTCGAACATTAAATGCCTCCAAATGGTATTTATTTCACTTCCCGGGGTGAAGAAACCCTTTTTGAGAACTCAGAGTGAGTAAATTGGCCATTTTCATGCACTTTTAACCATTCCATTAATCTTGTGTTTTGGGCCCCTGGAAGCATGAAAATCACTTTAAACATGCTAATTTTAGCTCTAACACTGATGATCCACCTACAGATGTGAACTGACGTTCAAAAATAAAACATTTGAAAACGGACCATTTTCCACATTTCTGAAGCATGAAGTAATGGGGGGGTGTTATCTCTTTTGTCGAAAATCAGCCGTTTTTGCTCGAACATTAAATGCCTCCAAATGGTATTTAATTAACTTCCCGGGGTGAAGAAACCCTTTTTGAGAACTCAGAGTGAGTAAATTGGCCATTTTCATGCACTTTTAACCATTCCATAAATCTTGTGTTTTGGGCCCCTGGAAGCATGAAAATCACTTTAAACATGCTAATTTTAGCTCTAACACTGATGATCCACCTACAAATGTGAACTGACGTTCAAAAATAAAACATTTGAAAACGGACCATTTTCCACATTTCTGAAGCATGACGTAATGGGGGGGTGTTATCTCTTTTGTCGAAAATCAGCCGTTTTTGCTCGAACATTAAATGCCTCCAAATGGTATTTAATTAACTTCCCGGAGTGAAGAAACCCTTTTTGAGAACTCAGAGTGAGTAAATTGGCCATTTTCATGCACTTTTAACCATTCCATAAATCTTGTGTTTTGGGCCCCTGGAAGCATGAAAATCACTTTAAACATGCTAATTTTAGCTCTAACACTGATGATCCACCTACAAATGTGAACTGACGTTCAAAAATAAAACATTTGAAAACGGACCATTTTCCACATTTCTGAAGCATGACGTAATGGGGGGGTGTTATCTCTTTTGTCGAAAATCAGCCGTTTTTGCTCGAACATTAAATGCCTCCAAATGGTATTTAATTAACTTCTCGAGCCCCTGGAAGCATGAAAATCACTTTAAACATGCTAATTTTAGCTCTAACACTCATGATCCACCTACAAATGTGAACTGACATTCAAAAATAAAACATTTGAAAACGGACCATTTTCCACATTTCTGAAGCATGACGTAATGGGGGGGTGTTATCTCTTTTGTCGAAAATCAGCCGTTTATGCTCGAACATTAAATGCCTCCAAATGGTATTTATTTCACTTCCCGGGGTGAAGAAACTCTTTTTGAGAACTCAGAGTGAGTAAATTGGCCATTTTCATGCACTTTTAACCATTCCATTAATCTTGTGTTTTGGGCTCCTGGAAGCATGAAAATCACTTTAAACATGCTAATTTTAGCTCTAACACTGATGATCCACCTACAAATGTGAACTGACGTTCAAAAATAAAACATTTGAAAACGGACCATTTTCCACATTTCTGAAGCATGACGTAATGGGGGGGTGTTATCTCTTTTGTCGAAAATCAGCCGTTTTTGCTCGAACATTAAATGCCTCCAAATGGTATTTAATTAACTTCCCGAGCCCCTGGAAGCATGAAAATCACTTTAAACATGCTAATTTTAGCTCTAACACTGATGATCCACCTACAAATGTGAACTGACGTTCAAAAATAAAACATTTGAAAACGGACCATTTTCCACATTTCTGAAGCATGACGTAATGGGGGGGGTGTTATCTCTTTTGTCGAAAATCAGACGTTTTTGCTCGAACATTAAATGCCTCCAAATGGTATTTAATTAACTTCCCGAGCCCCTGGAAGCATGAAAATCACTTTAAACATGCTAATTTTAGCTCTAACACTGATGATCCACCTACAAATGTGAACTGACGTTCAAAAATAAAACATTTGAAAACGGACCATTTTCCACATTTCTGAAGCATGACGTAATGGGGGGGTGTTATCTCTTTTGTCGAAAATCAGCCGTTTTTGCTCGAACATTAAATGCCTCCAAATGGTATTTAATTAACTTCCCGGGGTGAAGAAACCCTTTTTGAGAACTCAGAGTGAGTAAATTGGCCATTTTCATGCACTTTTAACCATTCCATAAATCTTGTGTTTTGGGCCCCTGGAAGCATGAAAATCACTTTAAACATGCTAATTTTAGCTCTAACACTGATGATCCACCTACAAATGTGAACTGACGTTCAAAAATAAAACATTTGAAAACGGACCATTTTCCACATTTCTGAAGCATGACGTAATGGGGGGTGTTATCTCTTTTGTCGAAAATCAGCCGTTTTTGCTCGAACATTAAATGCCTCCAAATGGTATTTAATTAACTTACCGAGCCCCTGGAAGCATGAAAATCACTTTAAACATGCTAATTTTAGCTCTAACACTGATGATCCACCTACAAATGTGAACTGACGTTCAAAAATAAAACATTTGAAAACGGACCATTTTCCACATTTCTGAAGCATGACGTAATGGGGGGGTGTTATCTATTTTGTCGAAAATCAACCGTTTTTGCTCGAACATTAAATGCCTCCAAATGGTATTTAATTAACTTCCCGGGGTGAAGAAACCCTTTTTGAGAACTCAGAGTGAGTAAATTGGCCATTTTCATGCACTTTTAACCATTCCATATATCTTGTGTTTTGGGCCCCTGGAAGCATGAAAATCACTTTAAACATGCTAATTTTAGCTCTAACACTGATGATCCACCTACAAATGTGAACTGACGTTCAAAAATAAAACATTTGAAAACGGACCATTTTCCACATTTCTGAAGCATGACGTAATGGGGGGGTGTTATCTCTTTTGTCGAAAATCAGCCGTTTTTGCTCGAACATTAAATGCCTCCAAATGGTATTTATTTCACTTCCCGAGCCCCTGGAAGCATGAAAATCACTTTAAACATGCTAATTTTAGCTCTAACACTGATGATCCACCTACAAATGTGAACTGACGTTCAAAAATAAAACATTTGAAAACGGACCATTTTCCACATTTCTGAAGCATGACGTAATGGGGGGGTGTTATCTCTTTTGTCGAAAATCAGCCGTTTTTACTCGAACATTAAATGCCTCCAAATGGTATTTAATTAACTTCCCGAGCCCCTGGAAGCATGAAAATCACGTTAAACATGCTAATTTTAGCTCTAACACTGATGATCCACCTACAAATGTGTACTGACGTTCAAAAATAAAACATTTGAAAACGGACCATTTTCCACATTTCTGAAGCATGACGTAATGGGGGGGTGTTATCTCTTTTGTCGAAAATCAGCCGTTTTTGCTCGAACATTAAATGCCTCCAAATGGTATTTAATTAACTTCCCGGGGTGAAGAAACCCTTTTTGAGAACTCAGAGTGAGTAAATTTGCCATTTTCATGCACTTTTAACCATTCCATAAATCTTGTGTTTTGGGCCCCTGGAAGCATGAAAATCACTTTAAACATGCTAATTTTAGCTCTAACACTGATGATCCACCTACAAATGTGAACTGACGTTCAAAAATAAAACATTTGAAAACGGACCATTTTCCACATTTCTGAAGCATGACGTAATGGGGGGGGTGTTATCTCTTTTGTCGAAAATCAGCCGTTTTTGCTCGAACATTAAATGCCTCCAAATGGTATTTAATTAACTTCACGGGGTGAAGAAACCCTTTTTGAGAACTCAGAGTGAGTACATTGGCCATTTTCATGCACTTTTAACCATTCCATAAATCTTGTGTTTTGGGCCCCTGGAAGCATGAAAATCACTTTAAACATGCTAATTTTAGCTCTTACACTGATGATCCACCTACAAATGTGAACTGACGTTCAAAAATAAAACATTTGAAAACGGACCATTTTCCACATTTCTGAAGCATGACGTAATGGGGGGGTGTTATCTCTTTTGTCGAAAATCAGCCGTTTTTGCTCGAACATTAAATGCCTCCAAATGGTATTTAATTAACTTCCCGAGCCCCTGGAAGCATGAAAATCACTTTAAACATGCTAATTTTAGCTCTAACACTGATGATCCACCTACAAATGTGAACTGACGTTCAAAAATAAAACATTTGAAAACGGACCATTTTCCACATTTCTGAAGCATGACGTAATGGGGGGGTGTTATCTCTTTTGTCGAAAATCAGCCGTTTTTGCTCGAACATTAAATGCCTCCAAATGGTATTTAATTAACTTCCCGGGGTGAAGAAACCCTTTTTGAGAACTCAGAGTGAGTAAATTGGCCATTTTCATGCACTTTTAACCATTCCATAAATCTTGTGTTTTGGGCCCCTGGAAGCATGAAAATCACTTTAAACATGCTAATTTTAGCTCTAACACTGATGATCCACCTACAAATGTGAACTGACGTTCAAAAATAAAACATTTGAAAACGGACCATTTTCCACATTTCTGAAGCATGACGTAATGGGGGGGTGTTATCTCTTTTGTCGAAAATCAGCCGTTTTTGCTCGAACATTAAATGCCTCCAAATGGTATTTATTTCACTTCCCGAGCCCCTGGAAGCATGAAAATCACTTTAAACATGCTAATTTTAGCTCTAACACTGATGATCCACCTACAAATGTGTACTGACGTTCAAAAATAAACATTTGAAAACGGACCATTTTCCACATTTCTGAAGCATGACGTAATGAGGGGGTGTTATCTCTTTTGTCGAAAATCAGCCGTTTTTGCTCGAACATTAAATGCCTCCAAATGGTATTTAATTAACTTCCCGGGGTGAAGAAACCCTTTTTGAGAACTCAGAGTGAGTAAATTGGCCATTTTCATGCACTTTTAACCATTCCATAAATCTTGTGTTTTGGGCCCCTGGAAGCATGAAAATCACTTTAAACATGCTAATTTTAGCTCTAACACTGATGATCCACCTACAAATGTGAACTGACGTTCAAAAATAAAACATTTGAAAACGGACCATTTTCCACATTTCTGAAGCATGACGTAATGGGGGGGTGTTATCTCTTTTGTCGAAAATCAGCCGTTTTTGCTCGAACATTAAATGCCTCCAAATGGTATTTAATTAACTTCCCGAGCCCCTGGAAGCATGAAAATCACTTTAAACATGCTAATTTTAGCTCTAACACTGATGATCCACCTACAAATGTGAACTGACGTTCAAAAATAAAACATTTGAAAACGGACCATTTTCCACATTTCTGAAGCATGACGTAATGGGGGGGTGTTATCTCTTTTGTCGAAAATCAGCCGTTTTTGCTCGAACATTAAATGCCTCCAAATGGTATTTAATTACCTTCCCGAGCCCCTGGAAGCATGAAAATCACTTTAAATATGCTAATTTTAGCTCTAACACTGATGATCCACCTACAAATGTGAACTGACGTTCAAAAATAAAACATTTGAAAACGGACCATTTTCCACATTTCTGAAGCATGACGTAATGGGGGGGTGTTATCTCTTTTGTCGAAAATCAGCCGTTTTTGCTCGAACATTAAATGCCTCCAAATGGTATTTAATTAACTTCCCGGGGTGAAGAAACCCTTTTTGAGAACTCAGAGTGAGTAAATTGGCCATTTTCATGCACTTTTAACCATTCCATAAATCTTGTGTTTTGGGCCCCTGGAAGCATGAAAATCACTTTAAACATGCTAATTTTAGCTCTAACACTGATGATCCACCTACAAATGTGAACTGACGTTCAAAAATAAAACATTTGAAAACGGACCATTTTCCACATTTCTGAAGCATGACGTAATGGGGGGGTGTTATCTCTTTTGTCGAAAATCAGCCGTTTTTGCTCGAACATTAAATGCCTCCAAATGGTATTTAATTAACTTCCCGAGCCCCTGGAAGCATGAAAATCACTTTAAACATGCTAATTTTAGCTTTAACACTGATGATCCACCTACAAATGTGAACTGACGTTCAAAAATAAAACATTTGAAAGTGGACCATTTTCCACATTTCTGAAGCATGACGTAATGGGGGGGGTGTTATCTCTTTTGTCGAAAATCAGCCGTTTTTGCTCGAACATTAAATGCCTCCAAATGGTATTTAATTAACTTACCGAGCCCCTGGAAGCATGAAAATCACTTTAAACATGCTAATTTTAGCTCTAACACTGATGATCCACCTACAAATGTGAACTGACGTTCAAAAATAAAACATTTGAAAACGGACCATTTTCCACATTTCTGAAGCATGACGTAATGGGGGGGTGTTATCTATTTTGTCGAAAATCAACCGTTTTTGCTCGAACATTAAATGCCTCCAAATGGTATTTAATTAACTTCCCGGGGTGAAGAAACCCTTTTTGAGAACTCAGAGTGAGTAAATTGGCCATTTTCATGCACTTTTAACCATTCCATATATCTTGTGTTTTGGGCCCCTGGAAGCATGAAAATCACTTTAAACATGCTAATTTTAGCTCTAACACTGATGATCCACCTACAAATGTGAACTGACGTTCAAAAATAAAACATTTGAAAACGGACCATTTTCCACATTTCTGAAGCATGACGTAATGGGGGGGTGTTATCTCTTTTGTCGAAAATCAGCCGTTTTTGCTCGAACATTAAATGCCTCCAAATGGTATTTATTTCACTTCCCGAGCCCCTGGAAGCATGAAAATCACTTTAAACATGCTAATTTTAGCTCTAACACTGATGATCCACCTACAAATGTGAACTGACGTTCAAAAATAAAACATTTGAAAACGGACCATTTTCCACATTTCTGAAGCATGACGTAATGGGGGGGTGTTATCTCTTTTGTCGAAAATCAGCCGTTTTTACTCGAACATTAAATGCCTCCAAATGGTATTTAATTAACTTCCCGAGCCCCTGGAAGCATGAAAATCACGTTAAACATGCTAATTTTAGCTCTAACACTGATGATCCACCTACAAATGTGTACTGACGTTCAAAAATAAAACATTTGAAAACGGACCATTTTCCACATTTCTGAAGCATGACGTAATGGGGGGGTGTTATCTCTTTTGTCGAAAATCAGCCGTTTTTGCTCGAACATTAAATGCCTCCAAATGGTATTTAATTAACTTCCCGGGGTGAAGAAACCCTTTTTGAGAACTCAGAGTGAGTAAATTTGCCATTTTCATGCACTTTTAACCATTCCATAAATCTTGTGTTTTGGGCCCCTGGAAGCATGAAAATCACTTTAAACATGCTAATTTTAGCTCTAACACTGATGATCCACCTACAAATGTGAACTGACGTTCAAAAATAAAACATTTGAAAACGGACCATTTTCCACATTTCTGAAGCATGACGTAATGGGGGGGGTGTTATCTCTTTTGTCGAAAATCAGCCGTTTTTGCTCGAACATTAAATGCCTCCAAATGGTATTTAATTAACTTCACGGGGTGAAGAAACCCTTTTTGAGAACTCAGAGTGAGTACATTGGCCATTTTCATGCACTTTTAACCATTCCATAAATCTTGTGTTTTGGGCCCCTGGAAGCATGAAAATCACTTTAAACATGCTAATTTTAGCTCTTACACTGATGATCCACCTACAAATGTGAACTGACGTTCAAAAATAAAACATTTGAAAACGGACCATTTTCCACATTTCTGAAGCATGAAGTAATGGGGGGGTGTTATCTCTTTTGTCGAAAATCAGCCGTTTTTGCTCGAACATTAAATGCCTCCAAATGGTATTTAATTAACTTCCCGAGCCCCTGGAAGCATGAAAATCACTTTAAACATGCTAATTTTAGCTCTAACACTGATGATCCACCTACAAATGTGAACTGACGTTCAAAAATAAAACATTTGAAAACGGACCATTTTCCACATTTCTGAAGCATGACGTAATGGGGGGGTGTTATCTCTTTTGTCGAAAATCAGCCGTTTTTGCTCGAACATTAAATGCCTCCAAATGGTATTTAATTAACTTCCCGGGGTGAAGAAACCCTTTTTGAGAACTCAGAGTGAGTAAATTGGCCATTTTCATGCACTTTTAACCATTCCATAAATCTTGTGTTTTGGGCCCCTGGAAGCATGAAAATCACTTTAAACATGCTAATTTTAGCTCTAACACTGATGATCCACCTACAAATGTGAACTGACGTTCAAAAATAAAACATTTGAAAACGGACCATTTTCCACATTTCTGAAGCATGACGTAATGGGGGGGTGTTATCTCTTTTGTCGAAAATCAGCCGTTTTTGCTCGAACATTAAATGCCTCCAAATGGTATTTATTTCACTTCCCGAGCCCCTGGAAGCATGAAAATCACTTTAAACATGCTAATTTTAGCTCTAACACTGATGATCCACCTACAAATGTGTACTGACGTTCAAAAATAAACATTTGAAAACGGACCATTTTCCACATTTCTGAAGCATGACGTAATGAGGGGGTGTTATCTCTTTTGTCGAAAATCAGCCGTTTTTGCTCGAACATTAAATGCCTCCAAATGGTATTTAATTAACTTCCCGGGGTGAAGAAACCCTTTTTGAGAACTCAGAGTGAGTAAATTGGCCATTTTCATGCACTTTTAACCATTCCATAAATCTTGTGTTTTGGGCCCCTGGAAGCATGAAAATCACTTTAAACATGCTAATTTTAGCTCTAACACTGATGATCCACCTACAAATGTGAACTGACGTTCAAAAATAAAACATTTGAAAACGGACCATTTTCCACATTTCTGAAGCATGACGTAATGGGGGGGTGTTATCTCTTTTGTCGAAAATCAGCCGTTTTTGCTCGAACATTAAATGCCTCCAAATGGTATTTAATTAACTTCCCGAGCCCCTGGAAGCATGAAAATCACTTTAAACATGCTAATTTTAGCTCTAACACTGATGATCCACCTACAAATGTGAACTGACGTTCAAAAATAAAACATTTGAAAACGGACCATTTTCCACATTTCTGAAGCATGACGTAATGGGGGGGTGTTATCTCTTTTGTCGAAAATCAGCCGTTTTTGCTCGAACATTAAATGCCTCCAAATGGTATTTAATTACCTTCCCGAGCCCCTGGAAGCATGAAAATCACTTTAAATATGCTAATTTTAGCTCTAACACTGATGATCCACCTACAAATGTGAACTGACGTTCAAAAATAAAACATTTGAAAACGGACCATTTTCCACATTTCTGAAGCATGACGTAATGGGGGGGTGTTATCTCTTTTGTCGAAAATCAGCCGTTTTTGCTCGAACATTAAATGCCTCCAAATGGTATTTAATTAACTTCCCGGGGTGAAGAAACCCTTTTTGAGAACTCAGAGTGAGTAAATTGGCCATTTTCATGCACTTTTAACCATTCCATAAATCTTGTGTTTTGGGCCCCTGGAAGCATGAAAATCACTTTAAACATGCTAATTTTAGCTCTAACACTGATGATCCACCTACAAATGTGAACTGACGTTCAAAAATAAAACATTTGAAAACGGACCATTTTCCACATTTCTGAAGCATGACGTAATGGGGGGGTGTTATCTCTTTTGTCGAAAATCAGCCGTTTTTGCTCGAACATTAAATGCCTCCAAATGGTATTTAATTAACTTCCCGAGCCCCTGGAAGCATGAAAATCACTTTAAACATGCTAATTTTAGCTCTAACACTGATGATCCACCTACAAATGTGTACTGACGTTCAAAAATAAAACATTTGAAAACGGACCATTTTCCACATTTCTGAAGCATGACGTAATGGGGGGGTGTTATCTCTTTTGTCGAAAATCAGCCGTTTTTGCTCGAACATTAAATGCCTCCAAATGGTATTTAATTAACTTCCCGGGGTGAAGAAACCCTTTTTGAGAACTCAGAGTGAGTAAATTGGCCATTTTCATGCACTTTTAACCATTCCATAAATCTTGTGTTTTGGGCCCCTGGAAGCATGAAAATCACTTTAAACATGCTAATTTTAGCTCTAACACTGATGATCCACCTACAAATGTGAACTGACGTTCAAAAATAAAACATTTGAAAACGGACCATTTTCCACATTTCTGAAGCATGACGTAATGGGGGGGTGTTATCTCTTTTGTCGAAAATCAGCCGTTTTTGCTCGAACATTAAATGCCTCCAAATGGTATTTAATTAACTTCCCGGGGTGAAGAAACCCTTTTTGAGAACTCAGAGTGAGTAAATTGGCCATTTTCATGCACTTTTAACCATTCCATAAATCTTGTGTTTTGGGCCCCTGGAAGCATGAAAATCACTTTAAACATGCTAATTTTAGCTCTAACACTGATGATCCACCTACAAATGTGAACTGACGTTCAAAAATAAAACATTTGAAAACGGACCATTTTCCACATTTCTGAAGCATGACGTAATGGGGGGGTGTTATCTCTTTTGTCGAAAATCAGCCGTTTTTGCTCGAACATTAAATGCCTCCAAATGGTATTTAATTAACTTCCCGAGCCCCTGGAAGCATGAAAATCACTTTAAACATGCTAATTTTAGCTCTAACACTGATGATCCACCTACAAATGTGAACTGACGTTCAAAAAGAAAACATTTGAAAACGGACCATTTTCCACATTTCTGAAGCATGACGTAATGGGGGGGTGTTATCTCTTTTGTCGAAAATCAGCCGTTTTTGCTCGAACGTTAAATGCCTCCAAATGGTATTTATTTCACTTCCCGAGCCCCTGGAAGCATGAAAATCACTTTAAACATGCTAATTTTAGCTCTAACACTGATGATCCACCTACAAATGTGAACTGACGTTCAAAAATAAAACATTTGAAAACGGACCATTTTCCACATTTCTGAAGCATGACGTAATGGGGGGGTGTTATCTCTTTTGTCGAAAATCAGCCGTTTTTGCTCGAACATTAAATGCCTCCAAATGGTATTTAATTAACTTCCCGAGCCCCTGGAAGCATGAAAATCACTTTAAACATGCTAATTTTAGCTCTAACACTGATGATCCACCTACAAATGTGAACTGACGTTCAAAAAGAAAACATTTGAAAACGGACCATTTTCCACATTTCTGAAGCATGACGTAATGGGGGGGTGTTATCTCTTTTGTCGAAAATCAGCCGTTTTTGCTCGAACATTAAATGCCTCCAAATGGTATTTAATTAACTTCCCGGGGTGAAGAAACCCTTTTTGAGAACTCAGAGTGAGTAAATTGGCCATTTTCATGCACTTTTAACCATTCCATAAATCTTGTGTTTTGGGCCCCTGGAAGCATGAAAATCACTTTAAACATGCTAATTTTAGCTCTAACACTGATGATCCACCTACAAATGTGAACTGACGTTCAAAAATAAAACATTTGAAAACGGACCATTTTCCACATTTCTGAAGCATGACGTAATGGGGGGGTGTTATCTCTTTTGTCGAAAATCAGCCGTTTTTGCTCGAACATTAAATGCCTCCAAATGGTATTTATTTCACTTCCCGGGGTGAAGAAACCCTTTTTGAGAACTCAGAGTGAGTAAATTGGCCATTTTCATGCACTTTTAACCATTCCATTAATCTTGTGTTTTGGGCCCCTGGAAGCATGAAAATCACTTTAAACATGCTAATTTTAGCTCTAACACTGATGATCCACCTACAGATGTGAACTGACGTTCAAAAATAAAACATTTGAAAACGGACCATTTTCCACATTTCTGAAGCATGAAGTAATGGGGGGGTGTTATCTCTTTTGTCGAAAATCAGCCGTTTTTGCTCGAACATTAAATGCCTCCAAATGGTATTTAATTAACTTCCCGGGGTGAAGAAACCCTTTTTGAGAACTCAGAGTGAGTAAATTGGCCATTTTCATGCACTTTTAACCATTCCATAAATCTTGTGTTTTGGGCCCCTGGAAGCATGAAAATCACTTTAAACATGCTAATTTTAGCTCTAACACTGATGATCCACCTACAAATGTGAACTGACGTTCAAAAATAAAACATTTGAAAACGGACCATTTTCCACATTTCTGAAGCATGACGTAATGGGGGGGTGTTATCTCTTTTGTCGAAAATCAGCCGTTTTTGCTCGAACATTAAATGCCTCCAAATGGTATTTAATTAACTTCCCGGAGTGAAGAAACCCTTTTTGAGAACTCAGAGTGAGTAAATTGGCCATTTTCATGCACTTTTAACCATTCCATAAATCTTGTGTTTTGGGCCCCTGGAAGCATGAAAATCACTTTAAACATGCTAATTTTAGCTCTAACACTGATGATCCACCTACAAATGTGAACTGACGTTCAAAAATAAAACATTTGAAAACGGACCATTTTCCACATTTCTGAAGCATGACGTAATGGGGGGGTGTTATCTCTTTTGTCGAAAATCAGCCGTTTTTGCTCGAACATTAAATGCCTCCAAATGGTATTTAATTAACTTCCCGAGCCCCTGGAAGCATGAAAATCACTTTAAACATGCTAATTTTAGCTCTAACACTCATGATCCACCTACAAATGTGAACTGACATTCAAAAATAAAACATTTGAAAACGGACCATTTTCCACATTTCTGAAGCATGACGTAATGGGGGGGTGTTATCTCTTTTGTCGAAAATCAGCCGTTTATGCTCGAACATTAAATGCCTCCAAATGGTATTTATTTCACTTCCCGGGGTGAAGAAAAGCTTTTTGAGAACTCAGAGTGAGTAAATTGGCCATTTTCATGCACTTTTAACCATTCCATTAATCTTGTGTTTTGGGCCCCTGGAAGCATGAAAATCACTTTAAACATGCTAATTTTAGCTCTAACACTGATGATCCACCTACAAATGTGAACTGACGTTCAAAAATAAAACATTTGAAAACTGACCATTTTCCACATTTCTGAAGCATGACGTAATGGGGGGGTGTTATCTCTTTTGTCGAAAATCAGCCGTTTTTGCTCGAACATTAAATGCCTCCAAATGGTATTTAATTAACTTCCCGAGCCCCTGGAAGCATGAAAATCACTTTAAACATGCTAATTTTAGCTCTAACACTGATGATCCACCTACAAATGTGAACTGACGTTCAAAAATAAAACATTTGAAAACGGACCATTTTCCACATTTCTGAAGCATGACGTAATGGGGGGGTGTTATCTCTTTTGTCGAAAATCAGCCGTTTTTGCTCGAACATTAAATGCCTCCAAATGGTATTTAATTAACTTCCCGAGCCCCTGGAAGCATGAAAATCACTTTAAACATGCTAATTTTAGCTCTAACACTGATGATCCACCTACAAATGTGAACTGACGTTCAAAAATAAAACATTTGAAAACGGACCATTTTCCACATTTCTGAAGCATGACGTAATGGGGGGGTGTTATCTCTTTTGTCGAAAATCAGCCGTTTTTGCTCGAACATTAAATGCCTCCAAATGGTATTTAATTAACTTCCCGGGGTGAAGAAACCCTTTTTGAGAACTCAGAGTGAGTAAATTGGCCATTTTCATGCACTTTTAACCATTCCATAAATCTTGTGTTTTGGGCCCCTGGAAGCATGAAAATCACTTTAAACATGCTAATTTTAGCTCTAACACTGATGATCCACCTACAAATGTGAACTGACGTTCAAAAATAAAACATTTGAAAACGGACCATTTTCCACATTTCTGAAGCATGACGTAATGGGGGGGTGTTATCTCTTTTGTCGAAAATCAGCCGTTTTTGCTCGAACATTAAATGCCTCCAAATGGTATTTATTTCACTTCCCGGGGTGAAGAAACCCTTTTTGAGAACTCAGAGTGAGTAAATTGGCCATTTTCATGCACTTTTAACCATTCCATTAATCTTGTGTTTTGGGCCCCTGGAAGCATGAAAATCACTTTAAACATGCTAATTTTAGCTCTAACACTGATGATCCACCTAAAGATGTGAACTGACGTTCAAAAATAAAACATTTGAAAACGGACCATTTTCCACATTTCTGAAGCATGAAGTAATGGGGGGGTGTTATCTCTTTTGTCGAAAATCAGCCGTTTTTGCTCGAACATTAAATGCCTCCAAATGGTATTTAATTAACTTCCCGGGGTGAAGAAATCCTTTTTGAGAACTCAGAGTGAGTAAATTGGCCATTTTCATGCACTTTTAACCATTCCATAAATCTTGTGTTTTGGGCCCCTGGAAGCATGAAAATCACTTTAAACATGCTAATTTTAGCTCTAACACTGATGATCCACCTACAAATGTGAACTGACGTTCAAAAATAAAACATTTGAAAACGGACCATTTTCCACATTTCTGAAGCATGACGTAATGGGGGGGTGTTATCTCTTTTGTCGAAAATCAGCCGTTTTTGCTCGAACATTAAATGCCTCCAAATGGTATTTAATTAACTTCCCGAGCCCCTGGAAGCATGAAAATCACTTTAAACATGCTAATTTTAGCTCTAACACTGATGATCCACCTACAAATGTGAACTGACGTTCAAAAATAAAACATTTGAAAACGGACCATTTTCCACATTTCTGAAGCATGACGTAATGGGGGGTGTTATCTATTTTGTCGAAAATCAACCGTTTTTGCTCGAACATTAAATGCCTCCAAATGGTATTTAATTAACTTCCCGGGGTGAAGAAACCCTTTTTGAGAACTCAGAGTGAGTAAATTGGCCATTTTCATGCACTTTTAACCATTCCATATATCTTGTGTTTTGGGCCCCTGGAAGCATGAAAATCTCTTTAAACATGCTAATTTTAGCTCTAACACTGATGATCCACCTACAAATGTGAACTGACGTTCAAAAATAAAACATTTGAAAACGGACCATTTTCCACATTTCTGAAGCATGACGTAATGGGGGGGTGTTATCTCTTTTGTCGAAAATCAGCCGTTTTTGCTCGAACATTAAATGCCTCCAAATGGTATTTATTTCACTTCCCGAGCCCCTGGAAGCATGAAAATCACTTTAAACATGCTAATTTTAGCTCTAACACTGATGATCCACCTACAAATGTGAACTGACGTTCAAAAATAAAACATTTGAAAACGGACCATTTTCCACATTTCTGAAGCATGACGTAATGGGGGGGTGTTATCTCTTTTGTCGAAAATCAGCCGTTTTTGCTCGAACATTAAATGCCTCCAAATGGTATTTAATTAACTTCCCGAGCCCCTGGAAGCATGAAAATCACTTTAAACATGCTAATTTTAGCTCTAACACTGATGATCCACCTACAAATGTGTACTGACGTTCAAAAATAAAACATTTGAAAACGGACCATTTTCCACATTTCTGAAGCATGACGTAATGGGGGGGTGTTATCTCTTTTGTCGAAAATCAGCCGTTTTTGCTCGAACATTAAATGCCTCCAAATGGTATTTAATTAACTTCCCGGGGTGAAGAAACCCTTTTTGAGAACTCAGAGTGAGTAAATTTGCCATTTTCATGCACTTTTAACCATTCCATAAATCTTGTGTTTTGGGCCCCTGGAAGCATGAAAATCACTTTAAACATGCTAATTTTAGCTCTAACACTGATGATCCACCTACAAATGTGAACTGACGTTCAAAAATAAAACATTTGAAAACGGACCATTTTCCACATTTCTGAAGCATGACGTAATGGGGGGGGTGTTATCTCTTTTGTCGAAAATCAGCCGTTTTTGCTCGAACATTAAATGCCTCCAAATGGTATTTAATTAACTTCACGGGGTGAAGAAACCCTTTTTGAGAACTCAGAGTGAGTACATTGGCCATTTTCATGCACTTTTAACCATTCCATAAATCTTGTGTTTTTGGCCCCTGGAAGCATGAAAATCACTTTAAACATGCTAATTTTAGCTCTTACACTGATGATCCACCTACAAATGTGAACTGACGTTCAAAAATAAAACATTTGAAAACGGACCATTTTCCACATTTCTGAAGCATGACGTAATGGGGGGGTGTTATCTCTTTTGTCGAAAATCAGCCGTTTTTGCTCGAACATTAAATGCCTCCAAATGGTATTTAATTAACTTCCCGAGCCCCTGGAAGCATGAAAATCACTTTAAACATGCTAATTTTAGCTCTAACACTGATGATCCACCTACAAATGTGAACTGACGTTCAAAAATAAAACATTTGAAAACGGACCATTTTCCACATTTCTGAAGCATGACGTAATGGGGGGGTGTTATCTCTTTTGTCGAAAATCAGCCGTTTTTGCTCGAACATTAAATGCCTCCAAATGGTATTTAATTAACTTCCCGGGGTGAAGAAACCCTTTTTGAGAACTCAGAGTGAGTAAATTGGCCATTTTCATGCACTTTTAACCATTCCATAAATCTTGTGTTTTGGGCCCCTGGAAGCATGAAAATCACTTTAAACATGCTAATTTTAGCTCTAACACTGATGATCCACCTACAAATGTGAACTGACGTTCAAAAATAAAACATTTGAAAACGGACCATTTTCCACATTTCTGAAGCATGACGTAATGGGGGGGTGTTATCTCTTTTGTCGAAAATCAGCCGTTTTTGCTCGAACATTAAATGCCTCCAAATGGTATTTATTTCACTTCCCGAGCCCCTGGAAGCATGAAAATCACTTTAAACATGCTAATTTTAGCTCTAACACTGATGATCCACCTACAAATGTGTACTGACGTTCAAAAATAAAACATTTGAAAACGGACCATTTTCCACATTTCTGAAGCATGACGTAATGGGGGGGTGTTATCTCTTTTGTCGAAAATCAGCCGTTTTTGCTCGAACATTAAATGCCTCCAAATGGTATTTAATTAACTTCCCGGGGTGAAGAAACCCTTTTTGAGAACTCAGAGTGAGTAAATTGGCCATTTTCATGCACTTTTAACCATTCCATAAGTCTTGTGTTTTGGGCCCCTGGAAGCATGAAAATCACTTTAAACATGCTAATTTTAGCTCTAACACTGATGATCCACCTACAAATGTGAACTGACGTTCAAAAATAAAACATTTGAAAACGGACCATTTTCCACATTTCTGAAGCATGACGTAATGGGGGGGTGTTATCTCTTTTGTCGAAAATCAGCCGTTTTTGCTCGAACATTAAATGCCTCCAAATGGTATTTAATTAACTTCCCGAGCCCCTGGAAGCATGAAAATCACTTTAAACATGCTAATTTTAGCTCTAACACTGATGATCCACCTACAAATGTGAACTGACGTTCAAAAATAAAACATTTGAAAACGGACCATTTTCCACATTTCTGAAGCATGACGTAATGGGGGGGTGTTATCTCTTTTGTCGAAAATCAGCCGTTTTTGCTCGAACATTAAATGCCTCCAAATGGTATTTAATTACCTTCCCGAGCCCCTGGAAGCATGAAAATCACTTTAAACATGCTAATTTTAGCTCTAACACTGATGATCCACCTACAAATGTGAACTGACGTTCAAAAATAAAACATTTGAAAACGGACCATTTTCCACATTTCTGAAGCATGACGTAATGGGGGGGTGTTATCTCTTTTGTCGAAAATCAGCCGTTTTTGCTCGAACATTAAATGCCTCCAAATGGTATTTAATTAACTTCCCGGGGTGAAGAAACCCTTTTTGAGAACTCAGAGTGAGTAAATTGGCCATTTTCATGCACTTTTAACCATTCCATAAATCTTGTGTTTTGGGCCCCTGGAAGCATGAAAATCACTTTAAACATGCTAATTTTAGCTCTAACACTGATGATCCACCTACAAATGTGAACTGACGTTCAAAAATAAAACATTTGAAAACGGACCATTTTCCACATTTCTGAAGCATGACGTAATGGGGGGGTGTTATCTCTTTTGTCGAAAATCAGCCGTTTTTGCTCGAACATTAAATGCCTCCAAATGGTATTTAATTAACTTCCCGAGCCCCTGGAAGCATGAAAATCACTTTAAACATGCTAATTTTAGCTTTAACACTGATGATCCACCTACAAATGTGAACTGACGTTCAAAAATAAAACATTTGAAAATGGACCATTTTCCACATTTCTGAAGCATGACGTAATGGGGGGGTGTTATCTCTTTTGTCGAAAATCAGCCGTTTTTGCTCGAACATTAAATGCCTCCAAATGGTATTTAATTAACTTCCCGGAGTGAAGAAACCCTTTTTGAGAACTCAGAGTGAGTAAATTGGCCATTTTCATGCACTTTTAACCATTCCATAAATCTTGTGTTTTGGGCCCCTGGAAGCATGAAAATCACTTTAAACATGCTAATTTTAGCTCTAACACTGATGATCCACCTACAAATGTGAACTGACGTTCAAAAATAAAACATTTGAAAACGGACCATTTTCCACATTTCTGAAGCATGACGTAATGGGGGGGTGTTATCTCTTTTGTCGAAAATCAGCCGTTTTTGCTCGAACATTAAATGCCTCCAAATGGTATTTAATTAACTTCCCGAGCCCCTGGAAGCATGAAAATCACTTTAAACATGCTAATTTTAGCTCTAACACTGATGATCCACCTACAAATGTGAACTGACGTTCAAAAATAAAACATTTGAAAACGGACCATTTTCCACATTTCTGAAGCATGACGTAATGGGGGGTGTTGTCTCTTTTGTCGAAAATCAGCCGTTTTTGCTCGAACATTAAATGCCTCCAAATGGTATTTATTTCACTTCCCGGGGTGAAGAAACCCTTTTTGAGAACTCAGAGTGAGTAAATTGGCCATTTTCATGCACTTTTAACCATTCCATATATCTTGTGTTTTGGGCCCCTGGAAGCATGAAAATCACTTTAAACATGCTAATTTTAGCTCTAACACTGATGATCCACCTACAAATGTGAACTGACGTTCAAAAATAAAACATTTGAAAACGGACCATTTTCCACATTTCTGAAGCATGACGTAATGGGGGGGTGTTATCTCTTTTGTCGAAAATCAGCCGTTTTTGCTCGAACATTAAATGCCTCCAAATGGTATTTATTTCACTTCCCGAGCCCCTGGAAGCATGAAAATCACTTTAAACATGCTAATTTTAGCTCTAACACTGATGATCCACCTACAAATGTGAACTGACGTTCAAAAATAAAACATTTGAAAACGGACCATTTTCCACATTTCTGAAGCATGACGTAATGGGGGGGTGTTATCTCTTTTGTCGAAAATCAGCCGTTTTTGCTCGAACATTAAATGCCTCCAAATGGTATTTAATTAACTTCCCGAGCCCCTGGAAGCATGAAAATCACTTTAAACATGCTAATTTTAGCTCTAACACTGATGATCCACCTACAAATGTGTACTGACGTTCAAAAATAAAACATTTGAAAACGGACCATTTTCCACATTTCTGAAGCATGACGTAATGGGGGGGTGTTATCTCTTTTGTCGAAAATCAGCCGTTTTTGCTCGAACATTAAATGCCTCCAAATGGTATTTAATTAACTTCCCGGGGTGAAGAAACCCTTTTTGAGAACTCAGAGTGAGTAAATTTGCCATTTTCATGCACTTTTAACCATTCCATAAATCTTGTGTTTTGGGCCCCTGGAAGCATGAAAATCACTTTAAACATGCTAATTTTAGCTCTAACACTGATGATCCACCTACAAATGTGAACTGACGTTCAAAAATAAAACATTTGAAAACGGACCATTTTCCACATTTCTGAAGCATGACGTAATGGGGGGGGTGTTATCTCTTTTGTCGAAAATCAGCCGTTTTTGCTCGAACATTAAATGCCTCCAAATGGTATTTAATTAACTTCCCGGGGTGAAGAAACCCTTTTTGAGAACTCAGAGTGAGTACATTGGCCATTTTCATGCACTTTTAACCATTCCATAAATCTTGTGTTTTGGGCCCCTGGAAGCATGAAAATCACTTTAAACATGCTAATTTTAGCTCTTACACTGATGATCCACCTACAAATGTGAACTGACGTTCAAAAATAAAACATTTGAAAACGGACCATTTTCCACATTTCTGAAGCATGACGTAATGGGGGGGTGTTATCTCTTTTGTCGAAAATCAGCCGTTTTTGCTCGAACATTAAATGCCTCCAAATGGTATTTAATTAACTTCCCGAGCCCCTGGAAGCATGAAAATCACTTTAAACATGCTAATTTTAGCTCTAACACTGATGATCCACCTACAAATGTGAACTGACGTTCAAAAATAAAACATTTGAAAACGGACCATTTTCCACATTTCTGAAGCATGACGTAATGGGGGGGTGTTATCTCTTTTGTCGAAAATCAGCCGTTTTTGCTCGAACATTAAATGCCTCCAAATGGTATTTAATTAACTTCCCGGGGTGAAGAAACCCTTTTTGAGAACTCAGAGTGAGTAAATTGGCCATTTTCATGCACTTTTAACCATTCCATAAATCTTGTGTTTTGGGCCCCTGGAAGCATGAAAATCACTTTAAACATGCTAATTTTAGCTCTAACACTGATGATCCACCTACAAATGTGAACTGACGTTCAAAAATAAAACATTTGAAAACGGACCATTTTCCACATTTCTGAAGCATGACGTAATGGGGGGGTGTTATCTCTTTTGTCGAAAATCAGCCGTTTTTGCTCGAACATTAAATGCCTCCAAATGGTATTTATTTCACTTCCCGAGCCCCTGGAAGCATGAAAATCACTTTAAACATGCTAATTTTAGCTCTAACACTGATGATCCACCTACAAATGTGTACTGACGTTCAAAAATAAAACATTTGAAAACGGACCATTTTCCACATTTCTGAAGCATGACGTAATGGGGGGCTGTTATCTCTTTTGTCAAAAATCAGTCGTTTTTGCTCGAACATTAAATGCCTCCAAATGGTATTTAATTAACTTCCCGGGGTGAAGAAACCCTTTTTGAGAACTCAGAGTGAGTAAATTGGCCATTTTCATGCACTTTTAACCATTCCATAAATCTTGTGTTTTGGGCCCCTGGAAGCATGAAAATCACTTTAAACATGCTAATTTTAGCTCTAACACTGATGATCCACCTACAAATGTGAACTGACGTTCAAAAATAAAACATTTGAAAACGGACCATTTTCCACATTTCTGAAGCATGACGTAATGGGGGGGTGTTATCTCTTTTGTCGAAAATCAGCCGTTTTTGCTCGAACATTAAATGCCTCCAAATGGTATTTAATTAACTTCCCGAGCCCCTGGAAGCATGAAAATCACTTTAAACATGCTAATTTTAGCTCTAACACTGATGATCCACCTACAAATGTGAACTGACGTTCAAAAATAAAACATTTGAAAACGGACCATTTTCCACATTTCTGAAGCATGACGTAATGGGGGGGTGTTATCTCTTTTGTCGAAAATCAGCCGTTTTTGCTCGAACATTAAATGCCTCCAAATGGTATTTAATTACCTTCCCGAGCCCCTGGAAGCATGAAAATCACTTTAAACATGCTAATTTTAGCTCTAACACTGATGATCCACCTACAAATGTGAACTGACGTTCAAAAATAAAACATTTGAAAACGGACCATTTTCCACATTTCTGAAGCATGACGTAATGGGGGGGTGTTATCTCTTTTGTCGAAAATCAGCCGTTTTTGCTCGAACATTAAATGCCTCCAAATGGTATTTAATTAACTTCCCGGGGTGAAGAAACCCTTTTTGAGAACTCAGAGTGAGTAAATTGGCCATTTTCATGCACTTTTAACCATTCCATAAATCTTGTGTTTTGGGCCCCTGGAAGCATGAAAATCACTTTAAACATGCTAATTTTAGCTCTAACACTGATGATCCACCTACAAATGTGAACTGACGTTCAAAAATGAAACATTTGAAAACGGACCATTTTCCACATTTCTGAAGCATGACGTAATGGGGGGGTGTTATCTCTTTTGTCGAAAATCAGCCGTTTTTGCTCGAACATTAAATGCCTCCAAATGGTATTTAATTAACTTCCCGAGCCCCTGGAAGCATGAAAATCACTTTAAACATGCTAATTTTAGCTTTAACACTGATGATCCACCTACAAATGTGAACTGACGTTCAAAAATAAAACATTTGAAAATGGACCATTTTCCACATTTCTGAAGCATGACGTAATGGGGGGGGTGTTATCTCTTTTGTCGAAAATCAGCCGTTTTTGCTCGAACATTAAATGCCTCCAAATGGTATTTAATTAACTTCCCGGAGTGAAGAAACCCTTTTTGAGAACTCAGAGTGAGTAAATTGGCCATTTTCATGCACTTTTAACCATTCCATAAATCTTGTGTTTTGGGCCCCTGGAAGCATGAAAATCACTTTAAACATGCTAATTTTAGCTCTAACACTGATGATCCACCTACAAATGTGAACTGACGTTCAAAAATAAAACATTTGAAAACGGACCATTTTCCACATTTCTGAAGCATGACGTAATGGGGGGGTGTTATCTCTTTTGTCGAAAATCAGCCGTTTTTGCTCGAACATTAAATGCCTCCAAATGGTATTTAATTAACTTCCCGAGCCCCTGGAAGCATGAAAATCACTTTAAACATGCTAATTTTAGCTCTAACACTGATGATCCACCTACAAATGTGAACTGACGTTCAAAAATAAAACATTTGAAAACGGACCATTTTCCACATTTCTGAAGCATGACGTAATGGGGGGGTGTTGTCTCTTTTGTCGAAAATCAGCCGTTTTTGCTCGAACATTAAATGCCTCCAAATGGTATTTATTTCACTTCCCGGGGTGAAGAAACCCTTTTTGAGAACTCAGAGTGAGTAAATTGGCCATTTTCATGCACTTTTAACCATTCCATTAATCTTGTGTTTTGGGCCCCTGGAAGCATGAAAATCACTTTAAACATGCTAATTTTAGCTCTAACACTGATGATCCACCTACAAATGTGAACTGACGTTCAAAAATAAAACATTTGAAAACGGACCATTTTCCACATTTCTGAAGCATGACGTAATGGGGGGGTGTTATCTCTTTTGTCGAAAATCAGCCGTTTTTGCTCGAACATTAAATTCCTCCAAATGGTATTTAATTAACTTCCCGAGCCCCTGGAAGCATGAAAATCACTTTAAACATGCTAATTTTAGCTCTAACACTGATGATCCACCTACAAATGTGAACTGACGTTCAAAAATAAAACATTTGAAAACGGACCATTTTCCACATTTCTGAAGCATGACGTAATGGGGGGGTGTTATCTCTTTTGTCGAAAATCAGCCGTTTTTGCTCGAACATTAAATGCCTCCAAATGGTATTTAATTAACTTCCCGGGGTGAAGAAACCCTTTTTGAGAACTCAGAGTGAGTAAATTGGCCATTTTCATGCACTTTTAACCATTCCATAAATCTTGTGTTTTGGGCCCCTGGAAGCATGAAAATCACTTTAAACATGCTAATTTTAGCTCTAACACTGATGATCCACCTACAAATGTGAACTGACGTTCAAAAATAAAACATTTGAAAACGGACCATTTTCCACATTTCTGAAGCATGACGTAATGGGGGGGTGTTATCTCTTTTGTCGAAAATCAGCCGTTTTTGCTCGAACATTAAATGCCTCCAAATGGTATTTAATTAACTTCCCGAGCCCCTGGAAGCATGAAAATCACTTTAAACATGCTAATTTTAGCTCTAACACTGATGATCCACCTACAAATGTGAACTGACGTTCAAAAATAAAACATTTGAAAACGGACCATTTTCCACATTTCTGAAGCATGACGTAATGGGGGGGTGTTATCTCTTTTGTCGAAAATCAGCCGTTTTTGCTCGAACATTAAATGCCTCCAAATGGTGTTTCATTAACTTCCCGGGGTGAAGAAACCCTTTTTGAGAACTCAGAGTGAGTAAATTGGCCATTTTCATGCACTTTTAACCATTCCATAAATCTTGTGTTTTGGGCCCCTGGAAGCATGAAAATCACTTTAAACATGCTAATTTTAGCTCTAACACTGATGATCCACCTACAAATGTGAACTGACGTTCAAAAATAAAACATTTGAAAACGGACCATTTTCCACATTTCTGAAGCATGACGTAATGGGGGGGTGTTATCTCTTTTGTCGAAAATCAGCCGTTTTTGCTCGAACATTAAATGCCTCCAAATGGTCTTTAATTAACTTCCCGGGGTGAAGAAACCCTTTTTGAGAACTCAGAGTGAGTAAATTGGCCATTTTCATGCACTTTTAACCATTCCATAAATCTTGTGTTTTGGGCCCCTGGAAGCATGAAAATCACTTTAAACATGCTAATTTTAGCTCTAACACTGATGATCCACCTACAAATGTGAACTGACGTTCAAAAATAAAACATTTGAAAACGGACCATTTTCCACATTTCTGAAGCATGACGTAATGGGGGGGTGTTATCTCTTTTGTCGAAAATCAGCCGTTTTTGCTCGAACATTAAATGCCTCCAAATGGTATTTATTTCACTTCCCGAGCCCCTGGAAGCATGAAAATCACTTTAAACATGCTAATTTTAGCTCTAACACTGATGATCCACCTACAAATGTGAACTGACGTTCAAAAATAAAACATTTGAAAACGGACCATTTTCCACATTTCTGAAGCATGACGTAATGGGGGGGTGTTATCTCTTTTGTCGAAAATCAGCCGTTTTTGCTCGAACATTAAATGCCTCCAAATGGTATTTAATTAACTTCCCGAGCCCCTGGAAGCATGAAAATCACTTTAAACATGCTAATTTTAGCTCTAACACTGATGATCCACCTACAAATGTGTACTGACGTTCAAAAATAAAACATTTGAAAACGGACCATTTTCCACATTTCTGAAGCATGACGTAAAGGGGGGGGGGTTATCTCTTTTGTCGAAAATCAGCCGTTTTTGCTCGAACATTAAATGCCTCCAAATGGTATTTAATTAACTTCCCGGGGTGAAGAAACCCTTTTTGAGAACTCAGAGTGAGTAAATTGGCCATTTTCATGCACTTTTAACCATTCCATAAATCTTGTGTTTTGGGCCCCTGGAAGCATGAAAATCACTTTAAACATGCTAATTTTAGCTCTAACACTGATGATCCACCTACAAATGTGAACTGACGTTCAAAAATAAAACATTTGAAAACGGACATTTTTCCACATTTCTGAAGCATGACGTAATGGGGGGGTGTTATCTCTTTTGTCGAAAATCAGCCGTTTTTGCTCGAACATTAAATGCCTCCAAATGGTATTTAATTAACTTCCCGGGGTGAAGAAACCCTTTTTGAGAACTCAGAGTGAGTAAATTGGCCATTTTCATGCACTTTTAACCATTCCATAAATCTTGTGTTTTGGGCCCCTGGAAGCATGAAAATCACTTTAAACATGCTCATTTTAGCTCTAACACTGATGATCCACCTACAAATGTGAACTGACGTTCAAAAATAAAACATTTGAAAACGGACCATTTTCCACATTTCTGAAGCATGACGTAATGGGGGGGTGTTATCTCTTTTGTCGAAAATCAGCCGTTTTTGCTCGAACATTAAATGCCTCCAAATGGTATTTAATTAACTTCCCGGGGTGAAGAAACCCTTTTTGAGAACTCAGAGTGAGTAAATTGGCCATTTTCATGCACTTTTAACCATTCCATAAATCTTGTGTTTTGGGCCCCTGGAAGCATGAAAATCACTTTAAACATGCTAATTTTAGCTCTAACACTGATGATCCACCTACAAATGTGAACTGACGTTCAAAAATAAAACATTTGAAAACGGACCATTTTCCACATTTCTGAAGCATGACGTAATGGGGGGGTGTTATCTCTTTTGTCGAAAATCAGCCGTTTTTGCTCGAACAATAAATGCCTCCAAATGGTATTTAATTAACTTCCCGAGCCCCTGGAAGCATGAAAATCACTTTAAACATGCTAATTTTAGCTCTAACACTGATGATCCACCTACAAATGTGAACTGACGTTCAAAAAAAAAACATTTGAAAACGGACCATTTTCCACATTTCTGAAGCATGACGTAATGGGGGGGTGTTATCTCTTTTGTCGAAAATCAGCCGTTTTTGCTCGAACATTAAATGCCTCCAAATGGTATTTAATTAACTTCCCGAGCCCCTGGAAGCATGAAAATCACTTTAAACATGCTCATTTTAGCTCTAACACTGATGATCCACCTACAAATGTGAACTGACGTTCAAAAATAAAACATTTGAAAACGGACCATTTTCCACATTTCTGAAGCATGACGTAATGGGCGGGTGTTATCTCTTTTGTCGAAAATCAGCCGTTTTTGCTCGAACATTAAATGCCTCCAAATGGTATTTAATTAACTTCCCGGGGTGAAGAAACCCTTTTTGAGAACTCAGAGTGAGTAAATTGGCCATTTTCATGCACTTTTAACCATTCCATAAATCTTGTGTTTTGGGCCCCTGGAAGCATGAAAATCACTTTAAACATGCTAATTTTAGCTCTAACACTGATGATCCACCTACAAATGTGAACTGACGTTCAAAAATAAAACATTTGAAAACGGACCATTTTCCACATTTCTGAAGCATGACGTAATGGGGGGGTGTTATCTCTTTTGTCGAAAATCAGCCGTTTTTGCTCGAACATTAAATGCCTCCAAATGGTATTTAATTAACTTCCCGAGCCCCTGGAAGCATGAAAATCACTTTAAACATGCTAATTTTAGCTCTAACACTGATGATCCACCTACAAATGTGAACTGACGTTCAAAAATAAAACATTTGAAAACGGACCATTTTCCACATTTCTGAAGCATGACGTAATGGGGGGGTGTTGTCTCTTTTGTCGAAAATCAGCCGTTTTTGCTCGAACATTAAATGCCTCCAAATGGTATTTATTTCACTTCCCGGGGTGAAGAAACCCTTTTTGAGAACTCAGAGTGAGTAAATTGGCCATTTTCATGCACTTTTAACCATTCCATTAATCTTGTGTTTTGGGCCCCATGAAGCATGAAAATCACTTTAAACATGCTAATTTTAGCTCTAACACTGATGATCCACCTACAAATGTGAACTGACGTTCAAAAATAAAACATTTGAAAACGGACCATTTTCCACATTTCTGAAGCATGACGTAATGGGGGGGTGTTATCTCTTTTGTCGAAAATCAGCTGTTTTTGCTCGAACATTAAATGCCTCCAAATGGTATTTAATTAACTTCCCGAGCCCCTGGAAGCATGAAAATCACTTTAAACATGCTAATTTTAGCTCTAACACTGATGATCCACCTACAAATGTGAACTGACGTTCAAAAATAAAACATTTGAAAACGGACCATTTTCCACATTTCTGAAGCATGACGTAATGGGGGGGTGTTATCTCTTTTGTCGAAAATCAGCCGTTTTTGCTCGAACATTAAATGCCTCCAAATGGTATTTATTTCACTTCCCCGGGTGAAGAAACCCTTTTTGAGAACTCAGGGTGAGTAAATTGGCCATTTTCATGCACTTTTAACCATTCCATAAATCTTGTGTTTTGGGCCCCTGGAAGCATGAAAATCACTTTAAACATGCTAATTTTAGCTCTAACACTGATGATCCACCTACAAATGTGAACTGACGTTCAAAAATAAAACATTTGAAAACGGACCATTTTCCACATTTCTGAAGCATGACGTAATGGGGGGGTGTTATCTCTTTTGTCGAAAATCAGCCGTTTTTGCTCGAACATTAAATGCCTCCAAATGGTATTTAATTAACTTCCCGAGCCCCTGGAAGCATGAAAATCACTTTAAACATGCTAATTTTAGCTCTAACACTGATGATCCACCTACAAATGTGAACTGACGTTCAAAAATAAAACATTTGAAAACGGACCATTTTCCACATTTCTGAAGCATGACGTAATGGGGGGGTGTTATCTCTTTTGTCGAAAATCAGCCGTTTTTGCTCGAACATTAAATGCCTCCAAATGGTATTTAATTAACTTCCCGGGGTGAAGAAACCCTTTTTGAGAACTCAGAGTGAGTAAATTGGCCATTTTCATGCACTTTTAACCATTCCATAAATCTTGTGTTTTGGGCCCCTGGAAGCATGAAAATCACTTTAAACATGCTAATTTTAGCTCTAACACTGATGATCCACCTACAAATGTGAACTGACGTTCAAAAATAAAACATTTGAAAACGGACCATTTTCCACATTTCTGAAGCATGACGTAATGGGGGGGTGTTATCTCTTTTGTCGAAAATCAGCCGTTTTTGCTCGAACATTAAATGCCTCCAAATGGTATTTAATTAACTTCCCGGGGTGAAGAAACCCTTTTTGAGAACTCAGAGTGAGTAAATTGGCCATTTTCATGCACTTTTAACCATTCCATAAATCTTGTGTTTTGGGCCCCTGGAAGCATGAAAATCACTTTAAACATGCTAATTTTAGCTCTAACACTGATGATCCACCTACAAATGTGAACTGACGTTCAAAAATAAAACATTTGAAAACGGACCATTTTCCACATTTCTGAAGCATGACGTAATGGGGGGGTGTTATCTCTTTTGTCGAAAATCAGCCGTTTTTGCTCGAACATTAAATGCCTCCAAATGGTATTTAATTAACTTCCCGAGCCCCTGGAAGCATGAAAATCACTTTAAACATGCTAATTTTAGCTCTAACACTGATGATCCACCTACAAATGTGAACTGACGTTCAAAAATAAAACATTTGAAAACGGACCATTTTCCACATTTCTGAAGCATGACGTAATGGGGGGGTGTTGTCTCTTTTGTCGAAAATCAGCCGTTTTTGCTCGAACATTAAATGCCTCCAAATGGTATTTATTTCACTTCCCGGGGTGAAGAAACCCTTTTTGAGAACTCAGAGTGAGTAAATTGGCCATTTTCATGCACTTTTAACCATTCCATTAATCTTGTGTTTTGGGCCCCATGAAGCATGAAAATCACTTTAAACATGCTAATTTTAGCTCTAACACTGATGATCCACCTACAAATGTGAACTGACGTTCAAAAATAAAACATTTGAAAACGGACCATTTTCCACATTTCTGAAGCATGACGTAATGGGGGGGTGTTATCTCTTTTGTCGAAAATCAGCTGTTTTTGCTCGAACATTAAATGCCTCCAAATGGTATTTAATTAACTTCCCGAGCCCCTGGAAGCATGAAAATCACTTTAAACATGCTAATTTTAGCTCTAACACTGATGATCCACCTACAAATGTGAACTGACGTTCAAAAATAAAACATTTGAAAACGGACCATTTTCCACATTTCTGAAGCATGACGTAATGGGGGGGTGTTATCTCTTTTGTCGAAAATCAGCCGTTTTTGCTCGAACATTAAATGCCTCCAAATGGTATTTATTTCACTTCCCGGGGTGAAGAAACCCTTTTTGAGAACTCAGGGTGAGTAAATTGGCCATTTTCATGCACTTTTAACCATTCCATAAATCTTGTGTTTTGGGCCCCTGGAAGCATGAAAATCACTTTAAACATGCTAATTTTAGCTCTAACACTGATGATCCACCTACAAATGTGAACTGACGTTCAAAAATAAAACATTTGAAAACGGACCATTTTCCACATTTCTGAAGCATGACGTAATGGGGGGGTGTTATCTCTTTTGTCGAAAATCAGCCGTTTTTGCTCGAACATTAAATGCCTCCAAATGGTATTTAATTAACTTCCCGAGCCCCTGGAAGCATGAAAATCACTTTAAACATGCTAATTTTAGCTCTAACACTGATGATCCACCTACAAATGTGAACTGACGTTCAAAAATAAAACATTTGAAAACGGACCATTTTCCACATTTCTGAAGCATGACGTAATGGGGGGGTGTTATCTCTTTTGTCGAAAATCAGCCGTTTTTGCTCGAACATTAAATGCCTCCAAATGGTATTTAATTAACTTCCCGGGGTGAAGAAACCCTTTTTGAGAACTCAGAGTGAGTAAATTGGCCATTTTCATGCACTTTTAACCATTCCATAAATCTTGTGTTTTGGGCCCCTGGAAGCATGAAAATCACTTTAAACATGCTAATTTTAGCTCTAACACTGATGATCCACCTACAAATGTGAACTGACGTTCAAAAATAAAACATTTGAAAACGGACCATTTTCCACATTTCTGAAGCATGACGTAATGGGGGGGTGTTATCTCTTTTGTCGAAAATCAGCCGTTTTTGCTCGAACATTAAATGCCTCCAAATGGTATTTATTTCACTTCCCGAGCCCCTGGAAGCATGAAAATCACTTTAAACATGCTAATTTTAGCTCTAACACTGATGATCCACCTACAAATGTGAACTGACGTTCAAAAATAAAACATTTGAAAACGGACCATTTTCCACATTTCTGAAGCATGACGTAATGGGGGGGGTGTTATCTCTTTTGTCGAAAATCAGCCGTTTTTGCTCGAACATTAAATGCCTCCAATTGGTATTTAATTAACTTCCCGAGCCCCTGGAAGCATGAAAATCACTTTAAACATGCTAATTTTAGCTCTAACACTGATGATCCACCTACAAATGTGTACTGACGTTCAAAAATAAAACATTTGAAAACGGACCATTTTCCACATTTCTGAAGCATGACGTAATGGGGGGGTGTTATCTCTTTTGTCGAAAATCAGCCGTTTTTGCTCGAACATTAAATGCCTCCAAATAGTATTTAATTAACTTCCCGGGGTGAAGAAACCCTTTTTGAGAACTCAGAGTGAGTAAATTGGCCATTTTCATGCACTTTTAACCATTCCATAAATCTTGTGTTTTGGGCTCCTGGAAGCATGAAAATCACTTTAAACATGCTAATTTTAGCTCTAACACTGATGATCCACCTACAAATGTGAACTGACGTTCAAAAATAAAACATTTGAAAA
This sequence comes from Lissotriton vulgaris, assembly GCF_964263255.1. Lineage (NCBI taxonomy): Eukaryota > Metazoa > Chordata > Amphibia > Caudata > Salamandridae > Lissotriton > Lissotriton vulgaris. Next base: position 389,831 of record NW_028254096.1, read on the forward strand.
CGGACCATTTTCCACATTTCTGAAGCATGACGTAATGGGGGGGTGTTATCTCTTTTGTCGAAAATCAGCCGTTTTTGCTCGAACATTAAATGCCTCCAAATGGTATTTAATTAACTTCCCGGGGTGAAGAAACCCTTTTTGAGAACTCAGAGTGAGTAAATTGGCCATTTTCATGCACTTTTAACCATTCCATAAATCTTGTGTTTTGGGCCCCTGGAAGCATGAAAATCACTTTAAACATGCTAATTTTAGCTCTAACACTGATGATCCACCTACAAATGTGAACTGACGTTCAAAAATAAAACATTTGAAAACGGACCATTTTCCACATTTCTGAAGCATGACGTAATGGGGGGGTGTTATCTCTTTTGTCGAAAATCAGCCGTTTTTGCTCGAACATTAAATGCCTCCAAATGGTATTTAATTAACTTCCCGAGCCCCTGGAAGCATGAAAATCACTTTAAACATGCTAATTTTAGCTCTAACACTGATGATCCACCTACAAATGTGAACTGACGTTCAAAAATAAAACATTTGAAAACGGACCATTTTCCACATTTCTGAAGCATGACGTAATGGGGGGGTGTTATCTCTTTTGTCGAAAATCAGCCGTTTTTGCTCGAACATTAAATGCCTCCAAATGGTATTTAATTAACTTCCCGAGCCCCTGGAAGCATGAAAATCACTTTAAACATGCTAATTTTAGCTCTAACACTGATGATCCACCTACAAATGTGAACTGACGTTCAAAAATAAAACATTTGAAAACGGACCATTTTCCACATTTCTGAAGCATGACGTAATGGGGGGGTGTTATCTCTTTTGTCGAAAATCAGCCGTTTTTGCTCGAACATTAAATGCCTCCAAATGGTATTTAATTAACTTCCCGGGGTGAAGAAACCCTTTTTGAGAACTCAGAGTGAGTAAATTGGCCATTTTCATGCACTTTTAACCATTCCATAAATCTTGTGTTTTGGGCCCCTGGAAGCATGAAAATCACTTTAAACATGCTAATTTTAGCTCTAACACTGATGATCCACCTACAAATGTGAACTGACGTTCAAAAATAAAACATTTGAAAACGGACCATTTTCCACATTTCTGAAGCATGACGTAATGGGGGGGTGTTATCTCTTTTGTCGAAAATCAGCCGTTTTTGCTCGAACATTAAATGCCTCCAATGGTATTTAATTAACTTCCCGAGCCCCTGGAAGCATGAAAATCACTTTAAACATGCTAATTTTAGCTCTAACACTGATGATCCACCTACAAATGTGAACTGACGTTCAAAAATAAAACATTTTAAAACGGACCATTTTCCACATTTCTGAAGCATGACGTAATGGGGGGATGTTATCTCTTTTGTCGAAAATCAGCCGTTTTTGCTCGAACATTAAATGCCTCCAAATGGTATTTAATTAACTTCCCGAGCCCCTGGAAGCATGAAAATCACTTTAAACATGCTAATTTTAGCTCTAACACTGATGATCCACCTACAAATGTGAACTGACGTTCAAAAATAAAACATTTGAAAACGGACCATTTTCCACATTTCTGAAGCATGACGTAATGGGGGGGTGTTATCTCTTTTGTCGAAAATCAGCCGTTTTTGCTCGAACATTAAATGCCTCCAAATGGTATTTATTTCACTTCCCGGGGTGAAGAAACCCTTTTTGAGAACTCAGAGTGAGTAAATTGGCCATTTTCATGCACTTTTAACCATTCCATTAATCTTGTGTTTTGGGCCCCTGGAAGCATGAAAATCACTTTAAACATGCTAATTTTAGCTCTAACACTGATGATCCACCTACAAATGTGAACTGACGTTCAAAAATAAAACATTTGAAAACGGACCATTTTCCACATTTCTGAAGCATGACGTAATGGGGGGGTGTTATCTCTTTTGTCGAAAATCAGCCGTTTTTGCTCGAACATTAAATGCCTCCAAATGGTATTTAATTAACTTCCCGAGCCCCTGGAAGCATGAAAATCACTTTAAACATGCTAATTTTAGCTCTAACACTGATGATCCACCTACAAATGTGAACTGACGTTCAAAAATAAAACATTTGAAAACGGACCATTTTCCACATTTCTGAAGCATGACGTAATGGGGGGGTGTTATCTCTTTTGTCGAAAATCAGCCGTTTTTGCTCGAACATTAAATGCCTCCAAATGGTATTTATTTCACTTCCCGGGGTGAAGAAACCCTTTTTGAGAACTCAGAGTGAGTAAATTGGCCATTTTCATGCACTTTTAACCATTCCATAAATCTTGTGTTTTGGGCCCCTGGAAGCATGAAAATCACTTTAAACATGCTAATTTTAGCTCTAACACTGATGATCCACCTACAAATGTGAACTGACGTTCAAAAATAAAACATTTGAAAACGGACCATTTTCCACATTTCTGAAGCATGACGTAATGGGGGGGTGTTATCTCTTTTGTCGAAAATCAGCCGTTTTTGCTCGAACATTAAATGCCTCCAAATGGTATTTAATTAACTTCCCGAGCCCCTGGAAGCATGAAAATCACTTTAAACATGCTAATTTTAGCTCTAACACTGATGATCCACCTACAAATGTGAACTGACGTTCAAAAATAAAACATTTTAAAACGGACCATTTTCCACATTTCTGAAGCATGACGTAATGGGGGGGTGTTATCTCTTTTGTCGAAAATCAGCCGTTTTTGCTCGAACATTAAATGCCTCCAAATGGTATTTAATTAACTTCCCGAGCCCCTGGAAGCATGAAAATCATTTTAAACATGCTAATTTTAGCTCTAACACTGATGATCCACCTACAAATGTGAACTGACGTTCAAAAATAAAACATTTGAAAACGGACCATTTTCCACATTTCTGAAGCATGACGTAATGGGGGGGGTGTTATCTCTTTTGTCAAAAATCAGCCGTTTTTGCTCGAACATTAAATGCCTCCAAATGGTATTTATTTCACTTCCCGGGGTGAAGAAACCCTTTTTGAGAACTCAGAGTGAGTAAATTGGCCATTTTCATGCACTTTTAACCATTCCATTAATCTTGTGTTTTGGGCCCCTGGAAGCATGAAAATCACTTTAAACATGCTAATTTTAGCTCTAACACTGATGATCCACCTACAAATGTGAACTGACGTTCAAAAATAAAACATTTGAAAACGGACCATTTTCCACATTTCTGAAGCATGACGTAATGGGGGGGTGTTATCTCTTTTGTCGAAAATCAGCCGTTTTTGCTCGAACATTAAATGCCTCCAAATGGTATTTAATTAACTTCCCGGGGTGAAGAAACCCTTTTTGATTACTCAGAGTGAGTAAATTGGCCATTTTTATGCACTTTTAACCATTCCATAAATCTTGTGTTTTGGCCCCTGGAAGCATGAAAATCACTTTAAACATGCTAATTTTAGCTCTAACACTGATGATCCACCTACAAATGTGAACTGACGTTCAAAAATAAAACATTTGAAAACGGACCATTTTCCACATTTCTGAAGCATGACGTAATGGGGGGGTGTTATCTCTTTTGTCGAAAATCAGCCGTTTTTGCTCGAACATTAAATGCCTCCAAATGGTATTTAATTAACTTCCCGAGCCCCTGGAAGCATGAAAATCACTTTAAACATGCTAATTTTAGCTCTAACACTGATGATCCACCTACAAATGTGAACTGACGTTCAAAAATAAAACATTTGAAAACGGACCATTTTCCACATTTCTGAAGCATGACGTAATGGGGGGGTGTTATCTCTTTTGTCGAAAATCAGCCGTTTTTGCTCGAACATTAAATGCCTCCAAATGGTATTTAATTAACTTCCCGGGTTGAAGAAACCCTTTTTGAGAACTCAGAGTGAGTAAATTGGCCATTTTCATGCACTTTTAACCATTCCATAAATCTTGTGTTTTGGGCCCCTGGAAGCATGAAAATCACTTTAAACATGCTAATTTTAGCTCTAACACTGATGATCCACCTACAAATGTGAACTGACGTTCAAAAATAAAACATTTGAAAACGGACCATTTTCCACATTTCTGAAGCATGACGTAATCGGGGGGTGTTGTTATCTCTTTTGTCGAGATTCAGCCGTTTTTGCTCGAACATTAAATGCCTCCAAATGGTATTTAATTAACTTTCCGAGCCCCTGGAAGCATGAAAATCACTTTAAACATGCTAATTTTAGCTCTAACACTGATGATCCACCTACAAATGTGAACTGACGTTCAAAAATAAAACATTTGAAAACGGACCATTTTCCACATTTCTGAAGCATGACGTAATGGGGGGGTGTTATCTCTTTTGTCGAAAATCAGCCGTTTTTGCTCGAACATTAAATGCCTCCAAATGGTATTTAATTAACTTCCCGAGCCCCTGGAAGCATGAAATTCACTTTAAACATGCTAATTTTAGCTCTAACACTGATGATCCACCTACAAATGTGAACTGACGTTCAAAAATAAAACATTTGAAAACGGACCATTTTCCACATTTCTGAAGCATGACGTAATGGGGGGGTGTTATCTCTTTTGTCGAAAATCAGCCGTTTTTGCTCGAACATTAAATGCCTCCAAATGGTATTTAATTAACTTCCCGAGCCCCTGGAAGCATGAAAATCACTTTAAACATGCTAATTTTAGCTCTAACACTGATGATCCACCTACAAATGTGAACTGACGTTCAAAAATAAAACATTTGAAAACGGACCATTTTCCACATTTCTGAAGCATGACGTAATGGGGGGGGGTGTTATCTCTTTTGTCGAAAATCAGCCGTTTTTGCTCGAACATTAAATGCCTCCAAATGGTATTTAATTAACTTCCCGAGCCCCTGGAAGCATGAAAATCACTTTAAACATGCTAATTTTAGCTCTAACACTGATGATCCACCTACAAATGTGAACTGATGTTCAAAAATAAAACATTTGAAAACGGACCATTTTCCACATTTCTGAAGCATGACGTAATGGGGGGGTGTTATCTCTTTTGTCGAAAATCAGCCGTTTTTGCTCGAACATTAAATGCCTCCAAATGGTATTTATTTCACTTCCCGGGGTGAAGAAACCCTTTTTGAGAACTCAGAGTGAGTAAATTGGCCATTTTCATGCACTTTTAACCATTCCATAAATCTTGTGTTTTGGGCCCCTGGAAGCATGAAAATCACTTTAAACATGCTAATTTTAGCTCTAACACTGATGATCCACCTACAAATGTGAACTGACGTTCAAAAATAAAACATTTGAAAACGGACCATTTTCCACATTTCTGAAGCATGACGTAATGGGGGGGTGTTATCTCTTTTGTCGAAAATCAGCCGTTTTTGCTCGAACATTAAATGCCTCCAAATGGTATTTAATTAACTTCCCGAGCCCCTGGAAGCATGAAAATCACTTTAAACATGCTAATTTTAGCTCTAACACTGATGATCCACCTACAAATGTGAACTGACGTTCAAAAATAAAACATTTGAAAACGGACCATTTTCCACATTTCTGAAGCATGACGTAATGGGGGGGTGTTATCTCTTTTGTCGAAAATCAACCGTTTTTGCTCGAACATTAAATGCCTCCAAATGGTATTTATTTCACTTCCCGAGCCCCTGGAAGCATGAAAATCACTTTAAACATGCTAATTTTAGCTCTAACACTGATGATCCACCTACAAATGTGAATTGACGTTCAAAAATAAAACATTTGAAAACGGACCATTTTCCACATTTCTGAAGCATGACGTAATGGGGGGGGTGTTATCTCTTTTGTCCAAAATCAGCCGTTTTTGCTCGAACATTAAATGTCTCCAAATGGTATTTAATTAACTTCCCGGGGTGAAGAAACCCTTTTTGAGAACTCAGAGTGAGTAAATTGGCCATTTTCATGCACTTTTAACCATTCCATAAATCTTGTGTTTTGGGCCCCTGGAAGCATGAAAATCACTTTAAACATGCTAATTTTAGCTCTAACACTGATGATCCACCTACAAATGTGAACTGACGTTCAAAAATAAAACATTTGAAAACGGACCATTTTCCACATTTCTGAAGCATGACATAATGGGGGGGTGTTATCTCTTTTGTCGAAAATCAGCCGTTTTTGCTCGAACATTAAATGCCTCCAAATGGTATTTATTTCACTTCCCGGGGTGAAGAAACCCTTTTTGAGAACTCAGAGTGAGTAAATTGGCCATTTTCATGCACTTTTAACCATTCCATAAATCTTGTGTTTTGGGCCCCTGGAAGCATGAAAATCACTTTAAACATGCTAATTTTAGCTCTAACACTGATGATCCACCTACAAATGTGAACTGACGTTCAAAAATAAAACATTTGAAAACAGACCATTTTCCACATTTCTGAAGCATGACGTAATGGGGGGGTGTTATCTCTTTTGTCGAAAATCAGCCGTTTTTGCTCGAACATTAAATGCCTCCAAATGGTATTTAATTAACTTCCCGGGGTGAAGAAACCCTTTTTGAGAACTCAGAGTGAGTAAATTGGCCATTTTCATGCACTTTTAACCATTCCATAAATCTTGTGTTTTGGGCCCCTGGAAGCATGAAAATCACTTTAAACATGCTAATTTTAGCTCTAACACTGATGATCCACCTACAAATGTGAACTGACGTTCAAAAATAAAACATTTGAAAACGGACCATTTTCCACATTTCTGAAGCATGACGTAATGGGGGGGTGTTATCTCTTTTGTCGAAAATCAGCCGTTTTTGCTCGAACATTAAATGCCTCCAAATGGTATTTAATTAACTTCCCGAGCCCCTGGAAGCATGAAAATCACTTTAAACATGCTAATTTTAGCTCTAACACTGATGATCCACCTACAAATGTGAACTGACGTTCAAAAATAAAACATTTGAAAACGGACCATTTTCCACATTTCTGAAGCATGACGTAATGGGGGGGTGTTATCTCTTTTGTCGAAAATCAGCCGTTTTTGCTCGAACATTAAATGCCTCCAAATGGTATTTAATTAACTTCCCGGGGTGAAGAAACCCTTTTTGAGAACTCAGAGTGAGTAAATTGGCCATTTTCATGCACTTTTACCCATTCCATAAATCTTGTGTTTTGGGCCCCTGGAAGCATGAAAATCACTTTAAACATGCTAATTTTAGCTCTAACACTGATGATCCACCTACAAATGTGAACTGACGTTCAAAAATAAAACATTTGAAAATGGACCATTTTCCACATTTCTGAAGCATGACGTAATGGGGGGGTGTTATCTCTTTTGTCGAAAATCAGCCGTTTTTGCTCGAACATTAAATGCCTCCAAATGGTATTTAATTAACTTCCCGAGCCCCTGGAAGCATGAAAATCACTTTAAACATGCTAATTTTAGCTCTAACACTGATGATCCACCTACAAATGTGAACTGACGTTCAAAAATAAAACATTTGAAAACGGACCATTTTCCACATTTCTGAAGCATGACGAAAAATCAGCCGTTTTTGCTCGAACATTAAATGCCTCCAAATGGTATTTAATTAACTTCCCGAGCCCCTGGAAGCATGAAAATCACTTTAAACATGCTCATTTTAGCTCTAACACTGATGATCCACCTACAAATGTGAACTGACGTTCAAAAATAAAACATTTGAAAACGGACCATTTTCCACATTTCTGAAGCATGACGTAATGGGGGGGTGTTATCTCTTTTGTCGAAAATCAGCCGTTTTTGCTCGAACATTAAATGCCTCCAAATGGTATTTAATTAACTTCCCGGGGTGAAGAAACCCTTTTTGAGAACTCAGAGTGAGTAAATTGGCCATTTTCATGCACTTTTAACCATTCCATAAATCTTGTGTTTTGGGCCCCTGGAAGCATGAAAATCACTTTAAACATGCTAATTTTAGCTCTAACACTGATGATCCACCTACAAATGTGAACTGACGTTCAAAAATAAAACATTTGAAAACGGACCATTTTCCACATTTCTGAAGCATGACGTAATGAGGGGTGTTATCTCTTTTGTCGAAAATCAGCCGTTTTTGCTCGAACATTAAATGCCTCCAAATGGTATTTATTTCACTTCCCGAGCCCCTGGAAGCATGAAAATCACTTTAAACATGCTAATTTTAGCTCTAACACTGATGATCCACCTACAAATGTGAACTGACGTTCAAAAATAAAACATTTGAAAACGGACCATTTTCCACATTTCTGAAGCATGACGTAATGGGGGGTGTTATCTCTTTTGTCGAAAATCAGCCGTTTTTGCTCGAACATTAAATGCCTCCAAATGGTATTTAATTAACTTCCCGAGCCCCTGGAAGCATGAAAATCACTTTAAACATGCTAATTTTAGCTCTAACACTGATGATCCACCTACAAATGTGTACTGACGTTCAAAAATAAAACATTTGAAAACGGACCATTTTCCACATTTCTGAAGCATGACGTAATGGGGGGGTGTTATCTCTTTTGTCGAAAATCAGCCGTTTTTGCTCGAACATTAAATGCCTCCAAATGGTATTTAATTAACTTCCCGGGGTGAAGAAACCCTTTTTGAGAACTCAGAGTGAGTAAATTGGCCATTTTCATGCACTTTTAACCATTCCATAAATCTTGTGTTTTGGGCCCCTGGAAGCATGAAAATCACTTTAAACATGCTAATTTTAGCTCTAACACTGATGATCCACCTACAAATGTGAACTGACGTTCAAAAATAAAACATTTGAAAACGGACCATTTTCCACATTTCTGAAGCATGACGTAATGGGGGGGGTGTTATCTCTTTTGTCGAAAATCAGCCGTTTTTGCTCGAACATTAAATGCCTCCAAATGGTATTTAATTAACTTCCCGAGCCCCTGGAAGCATGAAAATCACTTTAAACATGCTAATTTTAGCTCTAACACTGATGATCCACCTACAAATGTGAACTGACGTTCAAAAATAAAACATTTGAAAACGGACCATTTTCCACATTTCTGAAGCATGACGTAATGGGGGGGTGTTATCTCTTTTGTCGAAAATCAGCCGTTTTTGCTCGAACATTAAATGCCTCCAAATGGTATTTAATTAACTTCCCGAGCCCCTGGAAGCATGAAAATCACTTTAAACATGCTAATTTTAGCTCTAACACTGATGATCCACCTACAAATGTGTACTGACGTTCAAAAATAAAACATTTGAAAACGGACCATTTTCCACATTTCTGAAGCATGACGTAATGGGGGGGTGTTATCTCTTTTGTCGAAAATCAGCCGTTTTTGCTCGAACATTAAATGCCTCCAAATGGTATTTAATTAACTTCCCGGGGTGAAGAAACCCTTTTTGAGAACTCAGAGTGAGTAAATTGGCCATTTTCATGCACTTTTAACCATTCCATAAATCTTGTGTTTTGGGCCCCTGGAAGCATGAAAATCACTTTAAACATGCTAATTTTAGCTCTAACACTGATGATCCACCTACAAATGTGAACTGACGTTCAAAAATAAAACATTTGAAAACGGACCATTTTCCACATTTCTGAAGCATGACGTAATGGGGGGGTGTTATCTCTTTTGTCGAAAATCAGCCGTTTTTGCTCGAACATTAAATGCCTCCAAATGGTATTTAATTAACTTCCCGGGGTGAAGAAACCCTTTTTGAGAACTCAGAGTGAGTAAATTGGCCATTTTCATGCACTTTTAACCATTCCATAAATCTTGTGTTTTGGGCCCCTGGAAGCATGAAAATCACTTTAAACATGCTAATTTTAGCTCTAACACTGATGATCCACCTACAAATGTGAACTGACGTTCAAAAATAAAACATTTGAAAACGGACCATTTTCCACATTTCTGAAGCATGACGTAATGGGGGGGGTGTTATCTCTTTTGTCGAAAATCAGCCGTTTTTGCTCGAACATTAAATGCCTCCAAATGGTATTTAATTAACTTCCCGAGCCCCTGGAAGCATGAAAATCACTTTAAACATGCTAATTTTAGCTCTAACACTGATGATCCACCTACAAATGTGAACTGACGTTCAAAAATAAAACATTTGAAAACGGACCATTTTCCACATTTCTGAAGCATGACGTAATGGGGGGGTGTTATCTCTTTTGTCGAAAATCAGCCGTTTTTGCTCGAACATTAAATGCCTCCAAATGGTATTTAATTAACTTCCCGAGCCCCTGGAAGCATGAAAATCACTTTAAACATGCTAATTTTAGCTCTAACACTGATGATCCACCTACAAATGTGAACTGACGTTCAAAAATAAAACATTTGAAAACGGACCATTTTCCACATTTCTGAAGCATGACGTAATGGGGGGGTGTTATCTCTTTTGTCGAAAATCAGCCGTTTTTGCTCGAACATTAAATGCCTCCAAATGGTATTTAATTAACTTCCCGGGGTGAAGAAACCCTTTTTGAGAACTCAGAGTGAGTAAATTGGCCATTTTCATGCACTTTTAACCATTCCATAAATCTTGTGTTTTGGGCCCCTGGAAGCATGAAAATCACTTTAAACATGCTAATTTTAGCTCTAACACTGATGATCCACCTACAAATGTGAACTGACGTTCAAAAATAAAACATTTGAAAACGGACCATTTTCCACATTTCTGAAGCATGACGTAATGGGGGGGTGTTATCTCTTTTGTCGAAAATCAGCCGTTTTTGCTCGAACATTAAATGCCTCCAAATGGTATTTATTTCACTTCCCGGGGTGAAGAAACCCTTTTTGAGAACTCAGAGTGAGTAAATTGGCCATTTTCATGCACTTTTAACCATTCCATTAATCTTGTGTTTTGGGCCCCTGGAAGCATGAAAATCACTTTAAACATGCTAATTTTAGCTCTAACACTGATGATCCACCTACAGATGTGAACTGACGTTCAAAAATAAAACATTTGAAAACGGACCATTTTCCACATTTCTGAAGCATGAAGTAATGGGGGGGTGTTATCTCTTTTGTCGAAAATCAGCCGTTTTTGCTCGAACATTAAATGCCTCCAAATGGTATTTAATTAACTTCCCGGGGTGAAGAAACCCTTTTTGAGAACTCAGAGTGAGTAAATTGGCCATTTTCATGCACTTTTAACCATTCCATAAATCTTGTGTTTTGGGCCCCTGGAAGCATGAAAATCACTTTAAACATGCTAATTTTAGCTCTAACACTGATGATCCACCTACAAATGTGAACTGACGTTCAAAAATAAAACATTTGAAAACGGACCATTTTCCACATTTCTGAAGCATGACGTAATGGGGGGGGTGTTATCTCTTTTGTCGAAAATCAGCCGTTTTTGCTCGAACATTAAATGCCTCCAAATGGTATTTAATTAACTTCCCGAGCCCCTGGAAGCATGAAAATCACTTTAAACATGCTAATTTTAGCTCTAACACTGATGATCCACCTACAAATGTGAACTGACGTTCAAAAATAAAACATTTGAAAACGGACCATTTTCCACATTTCTGAAGCATGACGTAATGGGGGGGTGTTATCTCTTTTGTCGAAAATCAGCCGTTTTTGCTCGAACATTAAATGCCTCCAAATGGTATTTAATTAACTTCCCGGGGTGAAGAAACCCTTTTTGAGAACTCAGAGTGAGTAAATTGGCCATTTTTATGCACTTTTAACCATTCCATATATCTTGTGTTTTGGGCCCCTGGAAGCATGAAAATCACTTTAAACATGCTAATTTTAGCTCTAACACTGATGATCCACCTACAAATGTGAACTGACGTTCAAAAATAAAACATTTGAAAACGGACCATTTTCCACATTTCTGAAGCATGACGTAATGGGGGGGTGTTATCTCTTTTGTCGAAAATCAGCTGTTTTTGCTCGAACATTAAATGCCTCCAAATGGTATTTATTTCACTTCCCGAGCCCCTGGAAGCATGAAAATCACTTTAAACATGCTAATTTTAGCTCTAACACTGATGATCCACCTACAAATGTGAACTGACGTTCAAAAATAAAACATTTGAAAACGGACCATTTTCCACATTTCTGAAGCATGACGTAATGGGGGGGTGTTATCTCTTTTGTCGAAAATCAGCCGTTTTTGCTCGAACATTAAATGCCTCCAAATGGTATTTAATTAACTTCCCGAGCCCCTGGAAGCATGAAAATCACTTTAAACATGCTAATTTTAACTCTAACACTGATGATCCACCTACAAATGTGTACTGACGTTCAAAAATAAAACATTTGAAAACGGACCATTTTCCACATTTCTGAAGCATGACGTAATGGGGGGGTGTTATCTCTTTTGTCGAAAATCAGCCGTTTTTGCTCGAACATTAAATGCCTCCAAATGGTATTTAATTAACTTCCCGGGGTGAAGAAACCCTTTTTGAGAACTCAGAGTGAGTAAATTGGCCATTTTCATGCACTTTTAACCATTCCATAAATCTTGTGTTTTGGGCCCCTGGAAGCATGAAAATCACTTTAAACATGCTAATTTTAGCTCTAACACTGATGATCCACCTACAAATGTGAACTGACGTTCAAAAATAAAACATTTGAAAACGGACCATTTTCCACATTTCTGAAGCATGACGTAATGGGGGGGGTGTTATCTCTTTTGTCGAAAATCAGCCGTTTTTGCTCGAACATTAAATGCCTCCAAATGGTATTTAATTAACTTCCCGGGGTGAAGAAACCCTTTTTGAGAACTCAGAGTGAGTAAATTGGCCATTTTCATGCACTTTTAACCATTCCATAAATCTTGTGTTTTGGGCCGCTGGAAGCATGAAAATCACTTTAAACATGCTAATTTTAGCTCTAACACTGATGATCCACCTACAAATGTGAACTGACGTTCAAAAATAAAACATTTGAAAACGGACCATTTTCCACATTTCTGAAGCATGACGTAATGGGGGGTGTTATCTCTTTTGTCGAAAATCAGCCGTTTTTGCTCGAACATTAAATGCCTCCAAATGGTATTTAATTAACTTCCCGAGCCCCTGGAAGCATGAAAATCACTTTAAACATGCTAATTTTAGCTCTAACACTGATGATCCACCTACAAATGTGAACTGACGTTCAAAAATAAAACATTTGAAAACGGACCATTTTCCACATTTCTGAAGCATGACGTAATGGGGGGGTGTTATCTCTTTTGTCGAAAATCAGCCGTTTTTGCTCGAACATTAAATGCCTCCAAATGGTATTTAATTAACTTCCCGGGTTGAAGAAACCCTTTTTGAGAACTCAGAGTGAGTAAATTGGCCATTTTCATGCACTTTTAACCATTCCATAAATCTTGTGTTTTGGGCCCCTGGAAGCATGAAAATCACTTTAAACATGCTAATTTTAGCTCTAACACTGATGATCCACCTACAAATGTGAACTGACGTTCAAAAATAAAACATTTGAAAACGGACCATTTTCCACATTTCTGAAGCATGACGTAATCGGGGGGTGTTGTTATCTCTTTTGTCGAAAATCAGCCGTTTTTGCTCGAACATTAAATGCCTCCAAATGGTATTTAATTAACTTTCCGAGCCCCTGGAAGCATGAAAATCACTTTAAACATGCTAATTTTAGCTCTAACACTGATGATCCACCTACAAATGTGAACTGACGTTCAAAAATAAAACATTTGAAAACGGACCATTTTCCACATTTCTGAAGCATGACGTAATGGGGGGGTGTTATCTCTTTTGTCGAAAATCAGCCGTTTTTGCTCGAACATTAAATGCCTCCAAATGGTATTTAATTAACTTCCCGAGCCCCTGGAAGCATGAAATTCACTTTAAACATGCTAATTTTAGCTCTAACACTGATGATCCACCTACAAATGTGAACTGACGTTCAAAAATAAAACATTTGAAAACGGACCATTTTCCACATTTCTGAAGCATGACGTAATGGGGGGGTGTTATCTCTTTTGTCGAAAATCAGCCGTTTTTGCTCGAACATTAAATGCCTCCAAATGGTATTTAAATAACTTCCCGAGCCCCTGGAAGCATGAAAATCACTTTAAACATGCTAATTTTAGCTCTAACACTGATGATCCACCTACAAATGTGAACTGACGTTCAAAAATAAAACATTTGAAAACGGACCATTTTCCACATTTCTGAAGCATGACGTAATGGGGGGGGGTGTTATCTCTTTTGTCGAAAATCAGCCGTTTTTGCTCGAACATTAAATGCCTCCAAATGGTATTTAATTAACTTCCCGAGCCCCTGGAAGCATGAAAATCACTTTAAACATGCTAATTTTAGCTCTAACACTGATGATCCACCTACAAATGTGAACTGATGTTCAAAAATAAAACATTTGAAAACGGACCATTTTCCACATTTCTGAAGCATGACGTAATGGGGGGGTGTTATCTCTTTTGTCGAAAATCAGCCGTTTTTGCTCGAACATTAAATGCCTCCAAATGGTATTTATTTCACTTCCCGGGGTGAAGAAACCCTTTTTGAGAACTCAGAGTGAGTAAATTGGCCATTTTCATGCACTTTTAACCATTCCATAAATCTTGTGTTTTGGGCCCCTGGAAGCATGAAAATCACTTTAAACATGCTAATTTTAGCTCTAACACTGATGATCCACCTACAAATGTGAACTGACGTTCAAAAATAAAACATTTGAAAACGGACCATTTTCCACATTTCTGAAGCATGACGTAATGGGGGGGTGTTATCTCTTTTGTCGAAAATCAGCCGTTTTTGCTCGAACATTAAATGCCTCCAAATGGTATTTAATTAACTTCCCGAGCCCCTGGAAGCATGAAAATCACTTTAAACATGCTAATTTTAGCTCTAACACTGATGATCCACCTACAAATGTGAACTGACGTTCAAAAATAAAACATTTGAAAACGGACCATTTTCCACATTTCTGAAGCATGACGTAATGGGGGGGTGTTATCTCTTTTGTCGAAAATCAACCGTTTTTGCTCGAACATTAAATGCCTCCAAATGGTATTTATTTCACTTCCCGAGCCCCTGGAAGCATGAAAATCACTTTAAACATGCTAATTTTAGCTCTAACACTGATGATCCACCTACAAATGTGAATTGACGTTCAAAAATAAAACATTTGAAAACGGACCATTTTCCACATTTCTGAAGCATGACGTAATGGGGGGGGTGTTATCTCTTTTGTCCAAAATCAGCCGTTTTTGCTCGAACATTAAATGTCTCCAAATGGTATTTAATTAACTTCCCGGGGTGAAGAAACCCTTTTTGAGAACTCAGAGTGAGTAAATTGGCCATTTTCATGCACTTTTAACCATTCCATAAATCTTGTGTTTTGGGCCCCTGGAAGCATGAAAATCACTTTAAACATGCTAATTTTAGCTCTAACACTGATGATCCACCTACAAATGTGAACTGACGTTCAAAAATAAAACATTTGAAAACGGACCATTTTCCACATTTCTGAAGCATGACATAATGGGGGGGTGTTATCTCTTTTGTCGAAAATCAGCCGTTTTTGCTCGAACATTAAATGCCTCCAAATGGTATTTATTTCACTTCCCGGGGTGAAGAAACCCTTTTTGAGAACTCAGAGTGAGTAAATTGGCCATTTTCATGCACTTTTAACCATTCCATAAATCTTGTGTTTTGGGCCCCTGGAAGCATGAAAATCACTTTAAACATGCTAATTTTAGCTCTAACACTGATGATCCACCTACAAATGTGAACTGACGTTCAAAAATAAAACATTTGAAAACAGACCATTTTCCACATTTCTGAAGCATGACGTAATGGGGGGGTGTTATCTCTTTTGTCGAAAATCAGCCGTTTTTGCTCGAACATTAAATGCCTCCAAATGGTATTTAATTAACTTCCCGGGGTGAAGAAACCCTTTTTGAGAACTCAGAGTGAGTAAATTGGCCATTTTCATGCACTTTTAACCATTCCATAAATCTTGTGTTTTGGGCCCCTGGAAGCATGAAAATCACTTTAAACATGCTAATTTTAGCTCTAACACTGATGATCCACCTACAAATGTGAACTGACGTTCAAAAATAAAACATTTGAAAACGGACCATTTTCCACATTTCTGAAGCATGACGTAATGGGGGGGTGTTATCTCTTTTGTCGAAAATCAGCCGTTTTTGCTCGAACATTAAATGCCTCCAAATGGTATTTAATTAACTTCCCGAGCCCCTGGAAGCATGAAAATCACTTTAAACATGCTAATTTTAGCTCTAACACTGATGATCCACCTACAAATGTGAACTGACGTTCAAAAATAAAACATTTGAAAACGGACCATTTTCCACATTTCTGAAGCATGACGTAATGGGGGGGTGTTATCTCTTTTGTCGAAAATCAGCCCTTTTTGCTCGAACATTAAATGCCTCCAAATGGTATTTAATTAACTTCCCGGGGTGAAGAAACCCTTTTTGAGAACTCAGAGTGAGTAAATTGGCCATTTTCATGCACTTTTAACCATTCCATAAATCTTGTGTTTTGGGCCCCTGGAAGCATGAAAATCACTTTAAACATGCTAATTTTAGCTCTAACACTGATGATCCACCTACAAATGTGAACTGACGTTCAAAAATAAAACATTTGAAAACGGACCATTTTCCACATTTCTGAAGCATGACGTAATGGGGGGTGTTATCTCTTTTGTCGAAAATCAGCCGTTTTTGCTCGAACATTAAATGCCTCCAAATGGTATTTAATTAACTTCCCGAGCCCCTGGAAGCATGAAAATCACTTTAAACATGCTAATTTTAGCTCTAACACTGATGATCCACCTACAAATGTGAACTGACGTTCAAAAATAAAACATTTGAAAACGGACCATTTTCCACATTTCTGAAGCATGACGTAAAATCAGCCGTTTTTGCTCGAACATTAAATGCCTCCAAATGGTATTTAATTAACTTCCCGAGCCCCTGGAAGCATGAAAATCACTTTAAACATGCTCATTTTAGCTCTAACACTGATGATCCACCTACAAATGTGAACTGACGTTCAAAAATAAAACATTTGAAAACGGACCATTTTCCACATTTCTGAAGCATGACGTAATGGGGGGGTGTTATCTCTTTTGTCGAAAATCAGCCGTTTTTGCTCGAACATTAAATGCCTCCAAATGGTATTTAATTAACTTCCCGGGGTGAAGAAACCCTTTTTGAGAACTCAGAGTGAGTAAATTGGCCATTTTCATGCACTTTTAACCATTCCATAAATCTTGTGTTTTGGGCCCCTGGAAGCATGAAAATCACTTTAAACATGCTAATTTTAGCTCTAACACTGATGATCCACCTACAAATGTGAACTGACGTTCAAAAATAAAACATTTGAAAACGGACCATTTTCCACATTTCTGAAGCATGACGTAATGGGGGGTGTTATCTCTTTTGTCGAAAATCAGCCGTTTTTGCTCGAACATTAAATGCCTCCAAATGGTATTTATTTCACTTCCCGAGCCCCTGGAAGCATGAAAATCACTTTAAACATGCTAATTTTAGCTCTAACACTGATGATCCACCTACAAATGTGAACTGACGTTCAAAAATAAAACATTTGAAAACGGACCATTTTCCACATTTCTGAAGCATGACGTAATGGGGGGTGTTATCTCTTTTGTCGAAAATCAGCCGTTTTTGCTCGAACATTAAATGCCTCCAAATGGTATTTAATTAACTTCCCGAGCCCCTGGAAGCATGAAAATCACTTTAAACATGCTAATTTTAGCTCTAACACTGATGATCCACCTACAAATGTGTACTGACGTTCAAAAATAAAACATTTGAAAACGGACCATTTTCCACATTTCTGAAGCATGACGTAATGGGGGGGTGTTATCTCTTTTGTCGAAAATCAGCCGTTTTTGCTCGAACATTAAATGCCTCCAAATGGTATTTAATTAACTTCCCGGGGTGAAGAAACCCTTTTTGAGAACTCAGAGTGAGTAAATTGGCCATTTTCATGCACTTTTAACCATTCCATAAATCTTGTGTTTTGGGCCCCTGGAAGCATGAAAATCACTTTAAACATGCTAATTTTAGCTCTAACACTGATGATCCACCTACAAATGTGAACTGACGTTCAAAAATAAAACATTTGAAAACGGACCATTTTCCACATTTCTGAAGCATGACGTAATGGGGGGGTGTTATCTCTTTTGTCGAAAATCAGCCGTTTTTGCTCGAACATTAAATGCCTCCAAATGGTATTTAATTAACTTCCCGGGGTGAAGAAACCCTTTTTGAGAACTCAGAGTGAGTAAATTGGCCATTTTCATGCACTTTTAACCATTCCATAAATCTTGTGTTTTGGGCCCCTGGAAGCATGAAAATCACTTTAAACATGCTAATTTTAGCTCTAACACTGATGATCCACCTACAAATGTGAACTGACGTTCAAAAATAAAACATTTGAAAACGGACCATTTTCCACATTTCTGAAGCATGACGTAATGGGGGGGGTGTTATCTCTTTTGTCGAAAATCAGCCGTTTTTGCTCGAACATTAAATGCCTCCAAATGGTATTTAATTAACTTCCCGAGCCCCTGGAAGCATGAAAATCACTTTAAACATGCTAATTTTAGCTCTAACACTGATGATCCACCTACAAATGTGAACTGACGTTCAAAAATAAAACATTTGAAAACGGACCATTTTCCACATTTCTGAAGCATGACGTAATGGGGGGGTGTTATCTCTTTTGTCGAAAATCAGCCGTTTTTGCTCGAACATTAAATGCCTCCAAATGGTATTTAATTAACTTCCCGAGCCCCTGGAAGCATGAAAATCACTTTAAACATGCTAATTTTAGCTCTAACACTGATGATCCACCTACAAATGTGAACTGACGTTCAAAAATAAAACATTTGAAAACGGACCATTTTCCACATTTCTGAAGCATGACGTAATGGGGGGGTGTTATCTCTTTTGTCGAAAATCAGCCGTTTTTGCTCGAACATTAAATGCCTCCAAATGGTATTTAACTAACTTCCCGGGGTGAAGAAACCCTTTTTGAGAACTCAGAGTGAGTAAATTGGCCATTTTCATGCACTTTTAACCATTCCATAAATCTTGTGTTTTGGGCCCCTGGAAGCATGAAAATCACTTTAAACATGCTAATTTTAGCTCTAACACTGATGATCCACCTACAAATGTGAACTGACGTTCAAAAATAAAACATTTGAAAACGGACCATTTTCCACATTTCTGAAGCATGACGTAATGGGGGGGTGTTATCTCTTTTGTCGAAAATCAGCCGTTTTTGCTCGAACATTAAATGCCTCCAAATGGTATTTATTTCACTTCCCGGGGTGAAGAAACCCTTTTTGAGAACTCAGAGTGAGTAAATTGGCCATTTTCATGCACTTTTAACCATTCCATTAATCTTGTGTTTTGGGCCCCTGGAAGCATGAAAATCACTTTAAACATGCTAATTTTAGCTCTAACACTGATGATCCACCTACAGATGTGAACTGACGTTCAAAAATAAAACATTTGAAAACGGACCATTTTCCACATTTCTGAAGCATGAAGTAATGGGGGGGTGTTATCTCTTTTGTCGAAAATCAGCCGTTTTTGCTCGAACATTAAATGCCTCCAAATGGTATTTAATTAACTTCCCGGGGTGAAGAAACCCTTTTTGAGAACTCAGAGTGAGTAAATTGGCCATTTTCATGCACTTTTAACCATTCCATAAATCTTGTGTTTTGGGCCCCTGGAAGCATGAAAATCACTTTAAACATGCTAATTTTAGCTCTAACACTGATGATCCACCTACAAATGTGAACTGACGTTCAAAAATAAAACATTTGAAAACGGACCATTTTCCACATTTCTGAAGCATGACGTAATGGGGGGGTGTTATCTCTTTTGTCGAAAATCAGCCGTTTTTGCTCGAACATTAAATGCCTCCAAATGGTATTTAATTAACTTCCCGAGCCCCTGGAAGCATGAAAATCACTTTAAACATGCTAATTTTAGCTCTAACACTGATGATCCACCTACAAATGTGAACTGACGTTCAAAAATAAAACATTTGAAAACGGACCATTTTCCACATTTCTGAAGCATGACGTAATGGGGGGGGTGTTATCTCTTTTGTCGAAAATCAGCCGTTTTTGCTCGAACATTAAATGCCTCCAAATGGTATTTAATTAACTTCCCGGGGTGAAGAAACCCTTTTTGAGAACTCAGAGTGAGTAAATTGGCCATTTTTATGCACTTTTAACCATTCCATATATCTTGTGTTTTGGGCCCCTGGAAGCATGAAAATCACTTTAAACATGCTAATTTTAGCTCTAACACTGATGATCCACCTACAAATGTGAACTGACGTTCAAAAATAAAACATTTGAAAACGGACCATTTTCCACATTTCTGAAGCATGACGTAATGGGGGGGTGTTATCTCTTTTGTCGAAAATCAGCTGTTTTTGCTCGAACATTAAATGCCTCCAAATGGTATTTATTTCACTTCCCGAGCCCCTGGAAGCATGAAAATCACTTTAAACATGCTAATTTTAGCTCTAACACTGATGATCCACCTACAAATGTGAACTGACGTTCAAAAATAAAACATTTGAAAACGGACCATTTTCCACATTTCTGAAGCATGACGTAATGGGGGGGTGTTATCTCTTTTGTCGAAAATCAGCCGTTTTTGCTCGAACATTAAATGCCTCCAAATGGTATTTAATTAACTTCCCGAGCCCCTGGAAGCATGAAAATCACTTTAAACATGCTAATTTTAACTCTAACACTGATGATCCACCTACAAATGTGTACTGACGTTCAAAAATAAAACATTTGAAAACGGACCATTTTCCACATTTCTGAAGCATGACGTAATGGGGGGGTGTTATCTCTTTTGTCGAAAATCAGCCGTTTTTGCTCGAACATTAAATGCCTCCAAATGGTATTTAATTAACTTCCCGGGGTGAAGAAACCCTTTTTGAGAACTCAGAGTGAGTAAATTGGCCATTTTCATGCACTTTTAACCATTCCATAAATCTTGTGTTTTGGGCCCCTGGAAGCATGAAAATCACTTTAAACATGCTAATTTTAGCTCTAACACTGATGATCCACCTACAAATGTGAACTGACGTTCAAAAATAAAACATTTGAAAACGGACCATTTTCCACATTTCTGAAGCATGACGTAATGGGGGGGGTGTTATCTCTTTTGTCGAAAATCAGCCGTTTTTGCTCGAACATTAAATGCCTCCAAATGGTATTTAATTAACTTCCCGGGGTGAAGAAACCCTTTTTGAGAACTCAGAGTGAGTAAATTGGCCATTTTCATGCACTTTTAACCATTCCATAAATCTTGTGTTTTGGGCCGCTGGAAGCATGAAAATCACTTTAAACATGCTAATTTTAGCTCTAACACTGATGATCCACCTACAAATGTGAACTGACGTTCAAAAATAAAACATTTGAAAACGGACCATTTTCCACATTTCTGAAGCATGACGTAATGGGGGGTGTTATCTCTTTTGTCGAAAATCAGCCGTTTTTGCTCGAACATTAAATGCCTCCAAATGGTATTTAATTAACTTCCCGAGCCCCTGGAAGCATGAAAATCACTTTAAACATGCTAATTTTAGCTCTAACACTGATGATCCACCTACAAATGTGAACTGACGTTCAAAAATAAAACATTTGAAAACGGACCATTTTCCACATTTCTGAAGCATGACGTAATGGGGGGGTGTTATCTCTTTTGTCGAAAATCAGCCGTTTTTGCTCGAACATTAAATGCCTCCAAATGGTATTTAATTAACTTCCCGGGGTGAAGAAACCCTTTTTGAGAACTCAGAGTGAGTAAATTGGCCATTTTCATGCACTTTTAACCATTCCATAGATCTTGTGTTTTGGGCCCCTGGAAGCATGAAAATCACTTTAAACATGCTAATTTTAGCTCTAACACTGATGATCCACCTACAAATGTGAACTGACGTTCAAAAATAAAACATTTGAAAACGGACCATTTTCCACATTTCTGAAGCATGACGTAATGGGGGGGTGTTATCTCTTTTGTCGAAAATCAGCCGTTTTTGCTCGAACATTAAATGCCTCCAAATGGTATTTATTTCACTTCCCGAGCCCCTGGAAGCATGAAAATCACTTTAAACATGCTAATTTTAGCTCTAACACTGATGATCCACCTACAAATGTGTACTGACGTTCAAAAATAAAACATTTGAAAACGGACCATTTTCCACATTTCTGAAGCATGACGTAATGGGGGGTGTTATCTCTTTTGTCGAAAATCAGCCGTTTTTGCTCGAACATTAAATGCCTCCAAATGGTATTTAATTAACTTCCCGAGCCCCTGGAAGCATGAAAATCACTTTAAACATGCTAATTTTAACTCTAACACTGATGATCCACCTACAAATGTGTACTGACGTTCAAAAATAAAACATTTGAAAACGGACCATTTTCCACATTTCTGAAGCATGACGTAATGGGGGGGTGTTATCTCTTTTGTCGAAAATCAGCCGTTTTTGCTCGAACATTAAATGCCTCCAAATGGTATTTAATTAACTTCCCGGGGTGAAGAAACCCTTTTTGAGAACTCAGAGTGAGTAAATTGGCCATTTTCATGCACTTTTAACCATTCCATAAATCTTGTGTTTTGGGCCGCTGGAAGCATGAAAATCACTTTAAACATGCTAATTTTAGCTCTAACACTGATGATCCACCTACAAATGTGAACTGACGTTCAAAAATAAAACATTTGAAAACGGACCATTTTCCACATTTCTGAAGCATGACGTAATGGGGGGTGTTATCTCTTTTGTCGAAAATCAGCCGTTTTTGCTCGAACATTAAATGCCTCCAAATGGTATTTAATTAACTTCCCGAGCCCCTGGAAGCATGAAAATCACTTTAAACATGCTAATTTTAGCTCTAACACTGATGATCCACCTACAAATGTGAACTGACGTTCAAAAATAAAACATTTGAAAACGGACCATTTTCCACATTTCTGAAGCATGACGTAATGGGGGGGTGTTATCTCTTTTGTCGAAAATCAGCCGTTTTTGCTCGAACATTAAATGCCTCCAAATGGTATTTAATTAACTTCCCGGGGTGAAGAAACCCTTTTTGAGAACTCAGAGTGAGTAAATTGGCCATTTTCATGCACTTTTAACCATTCCATAAATCTTGTGTTTTGGGCCCCTGGAAGCATGAAAATCACTTTAAACATGCTAATTTTAGCTCTAACACTGATGATCCACCTACAAATGTGAACTGACGTTCAAAAATAAAACATTTGAAAACGGACCATTTTCCACATTTCTGAAGCATGACGTAATGGGGGGGTGTTATCTCTTTTGTCGAAAATCAGCCGTTTTTGCTCGAACATTAAATGCCTCCAAATGGTATTTATTTCACTTCCCGAGCCCCTGGAAGCATGAAAATCACTTTAAACATGCTAATTTTAGCTCTAACACTGATGATCCACCTACAAATGTGTACTGACGTTCAAAAATAAAACATTTGAAAACGGACCATTTTCCACATTTCTGAAGCATGACGTAATGGGGGGGTGTTATCTCTTTTGTCGAAAATCAGCCGTTTTTGCTCGAACATTAAATGCCTCCAAATGGTATTTAATTAACTTCCCGGGGTGATGAAACCCTTTTTGAGAACTCAGAGTGAGTAAATTGGCCATTTTCATGCACTTTTAACCATTCCATAAATCTTGTGTTTTGGGCCCCTGGAAGCATGAAAATCACTTTAAACATGCTAATTTTAGCTCTAACACTGATGATCCACCTACAAATGTGAACTGACGTTCAAAAATAAAACATTTGAAAACGGACATTTTTCCACATTTCTGAAGCATGACGTAATGGGGGGGTGTTATCTCTTTTGTCGAAAATCAGCCGTTTTTGCTCGAACATTAAATGCCTCCAAATGGTATTTAATTAACTTCCCGGGGTGAAGAAACCCTTTTTGAGAACTCAGAGTGAGTAAATTGGCCATTTTCATGCACTTTTAACCATTCCATAAATCTTGTGTTTTGGGCCCCTGGAAGCATGAAAATCACTTTAAACATGCTAATTTTAGGTCTAACACTGATGATCCACCTACAAATGTGAACTGACGTTCAAAAATAAAACATTTGAAAACGGACCATTTTCCACATTTCTGAAGCATGACGTAATGGGGGGGTGTTATCTCTTTTGTCGAAAATCAGCCGTTTTTGCTCGAACATTAAATGCCTCCAAATGGTATTTAATTAACTTCCCGAGCCCCTGGAAGCATGAAAATCACTTTAAACATGCTAATTTTAGCTCTAACACTGATGATCCACCTACAAATGTGAACTGACGTTCAAAAATAAAACATTTGAAAACGGACCATTTTCCACATTTCTGAAGCATGACGTAATGGGGGGGTGTTATCTCTTTTGTCGAAAATCAGCCGTTTTTGCTCGAACATTAAATGCCTCCAAATGGTATTTAATTAACTTCCCGGGGTGAAGAAACCCTTTTTGAGAACTCAGAGTGAGTAAATTGGCCATTTTCATGCACTTTTAACCATTCCATAAATCTTGTGTTTTGGGCCCCTGGAAGCATGAAAATCACTTTAAACATGCTAATTTTAGCTCTAACACTGATCATCCACCTACAAATGTGAACTGACGTTCAAAAATAAAACATTTGAAAACGGACCATTTTCCACATTTCTGAAGCATGACGTAATGGGGGGTGTTATCTCTTTTGTCGAAAATCAGCCGTTTTTGCTCGAACATTAAATGCCTCCAAATGGTATTTATTTCACTTCCCGAGCCCCTGGAAGCATGAAAATCACTTTAAACATGCTAATTTTAGCTCTAACACTGATGATCCACCTACAAATGTGAACTGACGTTCAAAAATAAAACATTTGAAAACGGACCATTTTCCACATTTCTGAAGCATGACGTAATGGGGGGGTGTTATCTCTTTTGTCGAAAATCAGCCGTTTTTGCTCGAACATTAAATGCCTCCAAATGGTATTTAATTAACTTCCCGAGCCCCTGGAAGCATGAAAATCACTTTAAACATGCTAATTTTAGCTCTAACACTGATGATCCACCTACAAATGTGTACTGACGTTCAAAAATAAAACATTTGAAAACGGACCATTTTCCACATTTCTGAAGCATGACGTAATGGGGGGGTGTTATCTCTTTTGTCGAAAATCAGCCGTTTTTGCTCGAACATTAAATGCCTCCAAATGGTATTTAATTAACTTCCCGGGGTGAAGAAACCCTTTTTGAGAACTCAGAGTGAGTAAATTGGCCATTTTCATGCACTTTTAACCATTCCATAAATCTTGTGTTTTGGGCCCCTGGAAGCATGAAAATCACTTTAAACATGCTAATTTTAGCTCTAACACTGATGATCCACCTACAAATGTGAACTGACGTTCAAAAATAAAACATTTGAAAACGGACCATTTTCCACATTTCTGAAGCATGACGTAATGGGGGGGTGTTATCTCTTTTGTCGAAAATCAGCCGTTTTTGCTCGAACATTAAATGCCTCCAAATGGTATTTAATTAACTTCCCGGTGTGAAGAAACCCTTTTTGAGAACTCAGAGTGAGTAAATTGGCCATTTTCATGCACTTTTAACCATTCCATAAATCTTGTGTTTTGGGCCCCTGGAAGCATGAAAATCACTTTAAACATGCTAATTTTAGCTCTAACACTGATGATCCACCTACAAATGTGAACTGACGTTCAAAAATAAAACATTTGAAAACGGACCATTTTCCACATTTCTGAAGCATGACGTAATGGGGGGTGTTATCTCTTTTGTCGAAAATCAGCCGTTTTTGCTCGAACATTAAATGCCTCCAAATGGTATTTATTTCACTTCCCGAGCCCCTGGAAGCATGAAAATCACTTTAAACATGCTAATTTTAGCTCTAACACTGATGATCCACCTACAAATGTGAACTGACGTTCAAAAATAAAACATTTGAAAACGGACCATTTTCCACATTTCTGAAGCATGACGTAATGGGGGGGTGTTATCTCTTTTGTCGAAAATCAGCCGTTTTTGCTCGAACATTAAATGCCTCCAAATGGTATTTAATTAACTTCCCGAGCCCCTGGAAGCATGAAAATCACTTTAAACATGCTAATTTTAGCTCTAACACTGATGATCCACCTACAAATGTGAACTGACGTTCAAAAATAAAACATTTGAAAACGGACCATTTTCCACATTTCTGAAGCATGACGTAATGGGGGGGTGTTATCTCTTTTGTCGAAAATCAGCCGTTTTTGCTCGAACATTAAATGCCTCCAAATGGTATTTAATTAACTTCCCGGGGTGAAGAAACCCTTTTTGAGAACTCAGAGTGAGTAAATTGGCCATTTTCATGCACTTTTAACCATTCCATAAATCTTGTGTTTTGGGCCCCTGGAAGCATGAAAATCACTTTAAACATGCTAATTTTAGCTCTAACACTGATGATCCACCTACAAATGTGAACTGACGTTCAAAAATAAAACATTTGAAAACGGACCATTTTCCACATTTCTGAAGCATGACGTAATGGGGGGGTGTTATCTCTTTTGTCGAAAATCAGCCGTTTTTGCTCGAACATTAAATGCCTCCAAATGGTATTTAATTAACTTCCCGGAGTGAAGAAACCCTTTTTGAGAACTCAGAGTGAGTAAATTGGCCATTTTCATGCACTTTTAACCATTCCATAAATCTTGTGTTTTGGGCCCCTGGAAGCATGAAAATCACTTTAAACATGCTAATTTTAGCTCTAACACTGATGATCCACCTACAAATGTGAACTGACGTTCAAAAATAAAACATTTGAAAACGGACTATTTTCCACATTTCTGAAGCATGACGTAATGGGCGGGTGTTATCTCTTTTGTCGAAAATCAGCCGTTTTTGCTCGAACATTAAATGCCTCCAAATGGTATTTAATTGACTTCCCGAGCCCCTGGAAGCATGAAAATCACTTTAAACATGCTAATTTTAGCTCTAACACTGATGATCCACCTACAAATGTGAACTGACATTCAAAAATAAAACATTTGAAAACGGACCATTTTCCACATTTCTGAAGCATGACGTAATGGGGGGGTGTTATCTCTTTTGTCGAAAATCAGCCGTTTTTGCTCGAACATTAAATGCCTCCAAATGGTATTTATTTCACTTCCCGGGTTGAAGAAACCCTTTTTGAGAACTCAGAGTGAGTAAATTGGCCATTTTCATGCACTTTTAACCATTCCATTAATCTTGTGTTTTGGGCCCCTGGAAGCATGAAAATCACTTTAAACATGCTAATTTTAGCTCTAACACTGATGATCCACCTACAAATGTGAACTGACGTTCAAAAATAAAACATTTGAAAACGGACCATTTTCCACATTTCTGAAGCATGACGTAATGGGGGGTGTTATCTCTTTTGTCGAAAATCAGCCGTTTTTGCTCGAACATTAAATGCCTCCAAATGGTATTTAATTAACTTCCCGAGCCCCTGGAAGCATGAAAATCACTTTAAACATGCTAATTTTAGCTCTAACACTGATGATCCACCTACAAATGTGAACTGACGTTCAAAAATAAAACATTTGAAAACGGACCATTTTCCACATTTCTGAAGCATGACGTAATGGGGGGGTGTTATCTCTTTTGTCGAAAATCAGCCGTTTCTGCTCGAACATTAAATGCCTCCAAATGGTATTTAATTAACTTCCCGAGCCCCTGGAAGCATGAAAATCACTTTAAACATGCTAATTTTAGCTCTAACACTGATGATCCACCTACAAATGTGAACTGACGTTCAAAAATAAAACATTTGAAAACGGACCATTTTCCACATTTCTGAAGCATGACGTAATGGGGGGGTGTTATCTCTTTTGTCGAAAATCAGCCGTTTTTGCTCGAACATTAAATGCCTCCAAATGGTATTTAATTAACTTCCCGGGGTGAAGAAACCCTTTTTGAGAACTCAGAGTGAGTAAATTGGCCATTTTCATGCACTTTTAACCATTCCATAAATCTTGTGTTTTGGGCCCCTGGAAGCATGAAAATCACTTTAAACATGCTAATTTTAGCTCTAACACTGATGATCCACCTACAAATGTGAACTGACGTTCAAAAATAAAACATTTGAAAACGGACCATTTTCCACATTTCTGAAGCATGACGTAATGGGGGGGTGTTATCTCTTTTGTCGAAAATCAGCCGTTTTTGCTCGAACATTAAATGCCTCCAAATGGTATTTATTTCACTTCCCGGGGTGAAGAAACCCTTTTTGAGAACTCAGAGTGAGTAAATTGGCCATTTTCATGCACTTTTAACCATTCCATTAATCTTGTGTTTTGGGCCCCTGGAAGCATGAAAATCACTTTAAACATGCTAATTTTAGCTCTAACACTGATGATCCACCTACAGATGTGAACTGACGTTCAAAAATAAAACATTTGAAAACGGACCATTTTCCACATTTCTGAAGCATGAAGTAATGGGGGGGTGTTATCTCTTTTGTCGAAAATCAGCCGTTTTTGCTCGAACATTAAATGCCTCCAAATGGTATTTAATTAACTTCCCGGGGTGAAGAAACCCTTTTTGAGAACTCAGAGTGAGTAAATTGGCCATTTTCATGCACTTTTAACCATTCCATAAATCTTGTGTTTTGGGCCCCTGGAAGCATGAAAATCACTTTAAACATGCTAATTTTAGCTCTAACACTGATGATCCACCTACAAATGTGAACTGACGTTCAAAAATAAAACATTTGAAAACGGACCATTTTCCACATTTCTGAAGCATGACGTAATGGGGGGGTGTTATCTCTTTTGTCGAAAATCAGCCGTTTTTGCTCGAACATTAAATGCCTCCAAATGGTATTTAATTAACTTCCCGGAGTGAAGAAACCCTTTTTGAGAACTCAGAGTGAGTAAATTGGCCATTTTCATGCACTTTTAACCATTCCATAAATCTTGTGTTTTGGGCCCCTGGAAGCATGAAAATCACTTTAAACATGCTAATTTTAGCTCTAACACTGATGATCCACCTACAAATGTGAACTGACGTTCAAAAATAAAACATTTGAAAACGGACCATTTTCCACATTTCTGAAGCATGACGTAATGGGGGGGTGTTATCTCTTTTGTCGAAAATCAGCCGTTTTTGCTCGAACATTAAATGCCTCCAAATGGTATTTAATTAACTTCCCGAGCCCCTGGAAGCATGAAAATCACTTTAAACATGCTAATTTTAGCTCTAACACTCATGATCCACCTACAAATGTGAACTGACATTCAAAAATAAAACATTTGAAAACGGACCATTTTCCACATTTCTGAAGCATGACGTAATGGGGGGGTGTTATCTCTTTTGTCGAAAATCAGCCGTTTATGCTCGAACATTAAATGCCTCCAAATGGTATTTATTTCACTTCCCGGGGTGAAGAAACCCTTTTTGAGAACTCAGAGTGAGTAAATTGGCCATTTTCATGCACTTTTAACCATTCCATTAATCTTGTGTTTTGGGCCCCTGGAAGCATGAAAATCACTTTAAACATGCTAATTTTAGCTCTAACACTGATGATCCACCTACAAATGTGAACTGACGTTCAAAAATAAAACATTTGAAAACGGACCATTTTCCACATTTCTGAAGCATGACGTAATGGGGGGGTGTTATCTCTTTTGTCGAAAATCAGCCGTTTTTGCTCGAACATTAAATGCCTCCAAATGGTATTTAATTAACTTCCCGAGCCCCTGGAAGCATGAAAATCACTTTAAACATGCTAATTTTAGCTCTAACACTGATGATCCACCTACAAATGTGAACTGACGCTCAAAAATAAAACATTTGAAAACGGACCATTTTCCACATTTCTGAAGCATGACGTAATGGGGGGGTGTTATCTCTTTTGTCGAAAATCAGCCATTTTTGCTCGAACATTAAATGCCTCCAAATGGTATTTAATTAACTTCCCGAGCCCCTGGAAGCATGAAAATCACTTTAAACATGCTAATTTTACCTCTAACACTGATGATCCACCTACAAATGTGAACTGACGTTCAAAAATAAAACATTTGAAAACGGACCATTTTCCACATTTCTGAAGCATGACGTAATGGGGGGGTGTTATCTCTTTTGTCGAAAATCAGCCGTTTTTGCTCGAACATTAAATGCCTCCAAATGGTATTTAATTAACTTCCCGGGGTGAAGAAACCCTTTTTGAGAACTCAGAGTGAGTAAATTGGCCATTTTCATGCACTTTTAACCATTCCATAAATCTTGTGTTTTGGGCCCCTGGAAGCATGAAAATCACTTTAAACATGCTAATTTTAGCTCTAACACTGATGATCCACCTACAAATGTGAACTGACGTTCAAAAATAAAACATTTGAAAACGGACCATTTTCCACATTTCTGAAGCATGACGTAATGGGGGGGTGTTATCTCTTTTGTCGAAAATCAGCCGTTTTTGCTCGAACATTAAATGCCTCCAAATGGTATTTATTTCACTTCCCGGGGTGAAGAAACCCTTTTTGAGAACTCAGAGTGAGTAAATTGGCCATTTTCATGCACTTTTAACCATTCCATTAATCTTGTGTTTTGGGCCCCTGGAAGCATGAAAATCACTTTAAACATGCTAATTTTAGCTCTAACACTGATGATCCACCTAAAGATGTGAACTGACGTTCAAAAATAAAACATTTGAAAACGGACCATTTTCCACATTTCTGAAGCATGAAGTAATGGGGGGGTGTTATCTCTTTTGTCGAAAATCAGCCGTTTTTGCTCGAACATTAAATGCCTCCAAATGGTATTTAATTAACTTCCCGGGGTGAAGAAACCCTTTTTGAGAACTCAGAGTGAGTAAATTGGCCATTTTCATGCACTTTTAACCATTCCATAAATCTTGTGTTTTGGGCCCCTGGAAGCATGAAAATCACTTTAAACATGCTAATTTTAGCTCTAACACTGATGATCCACCTACAAATGTGAACTGACGTTCAAAAATAAAACATTTGAAAACGGACCATTTTCCACATTTCTGAAGCATGACGTAATGGGGGGGTGTTATCTCTTTTGTCGAAAATCAGCCGTTTTTGCTCGAACATTAAATGCCTCCAAATGGTATTTAATTAACTTACCAAGCCCCTGGAAGCATGAAAATCACTTTAAACATGCTAATTTTAGCTCTAACACTGATGATCCACCTACAAATGTGAACTGACGTTCAAAAATAAAACATTTGAAAACGGACCATTTTCCACATTTCTGAAGCATGACGTAATGGGGGGGTGTTATCTATTTTGTCGAAAATCAACCGTTTTTGCTCGAACATTAAATGCCTCCAAATGGTATTTAATTAACTTCCCGGGGTGAAGAAACCCTTTTTGAGAACTCAGAGTGAGTAAATTGGCCATTTTCATGCACTTTTAACCATTCCATATATCTTGTGTTTTGGGCCCCTGGAAGCATGAAAATCACTTTAAACATGCTAATTTTAGCTCTAACACTGATGATCCACCTACAAATGTGAACTGACGTTCAAAAATAAAACATTTGAAAACGGACCATTTTCCACATTTCTGAAGCATGACGTAATGGGGGGGTGTTATCTCTTTTGTCGAAAATCAGCCGTTTTTGCTCGAACATTAAATGCCTCCAAATGGTATTTATTTCACTTCCCGAGCCCCTGGAAGCATGAAAATCACTTTAAACATGCTAATTTTAGCTCTAACACTGATGATCCACCTACAAATGTGAACTGACGTTCAAAAATAAAACATTTGAAAACGGACCATTTTCCACATTTCTGAAGCATGACGTAATGGGGGGGTGTTATCTCTTTTGTCGAAAATCAGCCGTTTTTGCTCGAACATTAAATGCCTCCAAATGGTATTTAATTAACTTCCCGAGCCCCTGGAAGCATGAAAATCACGTTAAACATGCTAATTTTAGCTCTAACACTGATGATCCACCTACAAATGTGTACTGACGTTCAAAAATAAAACATTTGAAAACGGACCATTTTCCACATTTCTGAAGCATGACGTAATGGGGGGGTGTTATCTCTTTTGTCGAAAATCAGCCGTTTTTGCTCGAACATTAAATGCCTCCAAATGGTATTTAATTAACTTCCCGGGGTGAAGAAACCCTTTTTGAGAACTCAGAGTGAGTAAATTTGCCATTTTCATGCACTTTTAACCATTCCATAAATCTTGTGTTTTGGGCCCCTGGAAGCATGAAAATCACTTTAAACATGCTAATTTTAGCTCTAACACTGATGATCCACCTACAAATGTGAACTGACGTTCAAAAATAAAACATTTGAAAACGGACCATTTTCCACATTTCTGAAGCATGACGTAATGGGGGGGGTGTTATCTCTTTTGTCGAAAATCAGCCGTTTTTGCTCGAACATTAAATGCCTCCAAATGGTATTTAATTAACTTCACGGGGTGAAGAAACCCTTTTTGAGAACTCAGAGTGAGTACATTGGCCATTTTCATGCACTTTTAACCATTCCATAAATCTTGTGTTTTGGGCCCCTGGAAGCATGAAAATCACTTTAAACATGCTAATTTTAGCTCTTACACTGATGATCCACCTACAAATGTGAACTGACGTTCAAAAATAAAACATTTGAAAACGGACCATTTTCCACATTTCTGAAGCATGACGTAATGGGGGGGTGTTATCTCTTTTGTCGAAAATCAGCCGTTTTTGCTCGAACATTAAATGCCTCCAAATGGTATTTAATTAACTTCCCGAGCCCCTGGAAGCATGAAAATCACTTTAAACATGCTAATTTTAGCTCTAACACTGATGATCCACCTACAAATGTGAACTGACGTTCAAAAATAAAACATTTGAAAACGGACCATTTTCCACATTTCTGAAGCATGACGTAATGGGGGGGTGTTATCTCTTTTGTCGAAAATCAGCCGTTTTTGCTCGAACATTAAATGCCTCCAAATGGTATTTAATTAACTTCCCGGGGTGAAGAAACCCTTTTTGAGAACTCAGAGTGAGTAAATTGGCCATTTTCATGCACTTTTAACCATTCCATAAATCTTGTGTTTTGGGCCCCTGGAAGCATGAAAATCACTTTAAACATGCTAATTTTAGCTCTAACACTGATGATCCACCTACAAATGTGAACTGACGTTCAAAAATAAAACATTTGAAAACGGACCATTTTCCACATTTCTGAAGCATGACGTAATGGGGGGGTGTTATCTCTTTTGTCGAAAATCAGCCGTTTTTGCTCGAACATTAAATGCCTCCAAATGGTATTTATTTCACTTCCCGAGCCCCTGGAAGCATGAAAATCACTTTAAACATGCTAATTTTAGCTCTAACACTGATGATCCACCTACAAATGTGTACTGACGTTCAAAAATAAAACATTTGAAAACGGACCATTTTCCACATTTCTGAAGCATGACGTAATGGGGGGGTGTTATCTCTTTTGTCGAAAATCAGCAGTTTTTGCTCGAACATTAAATGCCTCCAAATGGTATTTAATTAACTTCCCGGGGTGAAGAAACCCTTTTTGAGAACTCAGAGTGAGTAAATTGGCCATTTTCATGCACTTTTAACCATTCCATAAATCTTGTGTTTTGGGCCGCTGGAAGCATGAAAATCACTTTAAACATGCTAATTTTAGCTCTAACACTGATGATCCACCTACAAATGTGAACTGACGTTCAAAAATAAAACATTTGAAAACGGACCATTTTCCACATTTCTGAAGCATGACGTAATGGGGGGTGTTATCTCTTTTGTCGAAAATCAGCCGTTTTTGCTCGAACATTAAATGCCTCCAAATGGTATTTAATTAACTTCCCGAGCCCCTGGAAGCATGAAAATCACTTTAAACATGCTAATTTTAGCTCTAACACTGATGATCCACCTACAAATGTGAACTGACGTTCAAAAATAAAACATTTGAAAACGGACCATTTTCCACATTTCTGAAGCATGACGTAATGGGGGGGTGTTATCTCTTTTGTCGAAAATCAGCCGTTTTTGCTCGAACATTAAATGCCTCCAAATGGTATTTAATTAACTTCCCGGGGTGAAGAAACCCTTTTTGAGAACTCAGAGTGAGTAAATTGGCCATTTTTATGCACTTTTAACCATTCCATAAATCTTGTGTTTTGGGCCCCTGGAAGCATGAAAATCACTTTAAACATGCTAATTTTAGCTCTAACACTGATGATCCACCTACAAATGTGAACTGACGTTCAAAAATAAAACATTTGAAAACGGACCATTTTCCACATTTCTGAAGCATGACGTAATGGGGGGGTGTTATCTCTTTTGTCGAAAATCAGCCGTTTTTGCTCGAACATTAAATGCCTCCAAATGGTATTTATTTCACTTCCCGAGCCCCTGGAAGCATGAAAATCACTTTAAACATGCTAATTTTAGCTCTAACACTGATGATCCACCTACAAATGTGTACTGACGTTCAAAAATAAAACATTTGAAAACGGACCATTTTCCACATTTCTGAAGCATGACGTAATGGGGGGGTGTTATCTCTTTTGTCGAAAATCAGCCGTTTTTGCTCGAACATTAAATGCCTCCAAATGGTATTTAATTAACTTCCCGGGGTGATGAAACCCTTTTTGAGAACTCAGAGTGAGTAAATTGGCCATTTTCATGCACTTTTAACCATTCCATAAATCTTGTGTTTTGGGCCCCTGGAAGCATGAAAATCACTTTAAACATGCTAATTTTAGCTCTAACACTGATGATCCACCTACAAATGTGAACTGACGTTCAAAAATAAAACATTTGAAAACGGACATTTTTCCACATTTCTGAAGCATGACGTAATGGGGGGGTGTTATCTCTTTTGTCGAAAATCAGCCGTTTTTGCTCGAACATTAAATGCCTCCAAATGGTATTTAATTAACTTCCCGGGGTGAAGAAACCCTTTTTGAGAACTCAGAGTGAGTAAATTGGCCATTTTCATGCACTTTTAACCATTCCATAAATCTTGTGTTTTGGGCCCCTGGAAGCATGAAAATCACTTTAAACATGCTAATTTTAGGTCTAACACTGATGATCCACCTACAAATGTGAACTGACGTTCAAAAATAAAACATTTGAAAACGGACCATTTTCCACATTTCTGAAGCATGACGTAATGGGGGGGTGTTATCTCTTTTGTCGAAAATCAGCCGTTTTTGCTCGAACATTAAATGCCTCCAAATGGTATTTAATTAACTTCCCGAGCCCCTGGAAGCATGAAAATCACTTTAAACATGCTAATTTTAGCTCTAACACTGATGATCCACCTACAAATGTGAACTGACGTTCAAAAATAAAACATTTGAAAACGGACCATTTTCCACATTTCTGAAGCATGACGTAATGGGGGGGTGTTATCTCTTTTGTCGAAAATCAGCCGTTTTTGCTCGAACATTAAATGCCTCCAAATGGTATTTAATTAACTTCCCGGGGTGAAGAAACCCTTTTTGAGAACTCAGAGTGAGTAAATTGGCCATTTTCATGCACTTTTAACCATTCCATAAATCTTGTGTTTTGGGCCCCTGGAAGCATGAAAATCACTTTAAACATGCTAATTTTAGCTCTAACACTGATCATCCACCTACAAATGTGAACTGACGTTCAAAAATAAAACATTTGAAAACGGACCATTTTCCACATTTCTGAAGCATGACGTAATGGGGGGTGTTATCTCTTTTGTCGAAAATCAGCCGTTTTTGCTCGAACATTAAATGCCTCCAAATGGTATTTATTTCACTTCCCGAGCCCCTGGAAGCATGAAAATCACTTTAAACATGCTAATTTTAGCTCTAACACTGATGATCCACCTACAAATGTGAACTGACGTTCAAAAATAAAACATTTGAAAACGGACCATTTTCCACATTTCTGAAGCATGACGTAATGGGGGGGTGTTATCTCTTTTGTCGAAAATCAGCCGTTTTTGCTCGAACATTAAATGCCTCCAAATGGTATTTAATTAACTTCCCGAGCCCCTGGAAGCATGAAAATCACTTTAAACATGCTAATTTTAGCTCTAACACTGATGATCCACCTACAAATGTGTACTGACGTTCAAAAATAAAACATTTGAAAACGGACCATTTTCCACATTTCTGAAGCATGACGTAATGGGGGGGTGTTATCTCTTTTGTCGAAAATCAGCCGTTTTTGCTCGAACATTAAATGCCTCCAAATGGTATTTAATTAACTTCCCGGGGTGAAGAAACCCTTTTTGAGAACTCAGAGTGAGTAAATTGGCCATTTTCATGCACTTTTAACCATTCCATAAATCTTGTGTTTTGGGCCCCTGGAAGCATGAAAATCACTTTAAACATGCTAATTTTAGCTCTAACACTGATGATCCACCTACAAATGTGAACTGACGTTCAAAAATAAAACATTTGAAAACGGACCATTTTCCACATTTCTGAAGCATGACGTAATGGGGGGGTGTTATCTCTTTTGTCGAAAATCAGCCGTTTTTGCTCGAACATTAAATGCCTCCAAATGGTATTTAATTAACTTCCCGGTGTGAAGAAACCCTTTTTGAGAACTCAGAGTGAGTAAATTGGCCATTTTCATGCACTTTTAACCATTCCATAAATCTTGTGTTTTGGGCCCCTGGAAGCATGAAAATCACTTTAAACATGCTAATTTTAGCTCTAACACTGATGATCCACCTACAAATGTGAACTGACGTTCAAAAATAAAACATTTGAAAACGGACCATTTTCCACATTTCTGAAGCATGACGTAATGGGGGGTGTTATCTCTTTTGTCGAAAATCAGCCGTTTTTGCTCGAACATTAAATGCCTCCAAATGGTATTTATTTCACTTCCCGAGCCCCTGGAAGCATGAAAATCACTTTAAACATGCTAATTTTAGCTCTAACACTGATGATCCACCTACAAATGTGAACTGACGTTCAAAAATAAAACATTTGAAAACGGACCATTTTCCACATTTCTGAAGCATGACGTAATGGGGGGGTGTTATCTCTTTTGTCGAAAATCAGCCGTTTTTGCTCGAACATTAAATGCCTCCAAATGGTATTTAATTAACTTCCCGAGCCCCTGGAAGCATGAAAATCACTTTAAACATGCTAATTTTAGCTCTAACACTGATGATCCACCTACAAATGTGAACTGACGTTCAAAAATAAAACATTTGAAAACGGACCATTTTCCACATTTCTGAAGCATGACGTAATGGGGGGGTGTTATCTCTTTTGTCGAAAATCAGCCGTTTTTGCTCGAACATTAAATGCCTCCAAATGGTATTTAATTAACTTCCCGGGGTGAAGAAACCCTTTTTGAGAACTCAGAGTGAGTAAATTGGCCATTTTCATGCACTTTTAACCATTCCATAAATCTTGTGTTTTGGGCCCCTGGAAGCATGAAAATCACTTTAAACATGCTAATTTTAGCTCTAACACTGATGATCCACCTACAAATGTGAACTGACGTTCAAAAATAAAACATTTGAAAACGGACCATTTTCCACATTTCTGAAGCATGACGTAATGGGGGGGTGTTATCTCTTTTGTCGAAAATCAGCCGTTTTTGCTCGAACATTAAATGCCTCCAAATGGTATTTAATTAACTTCCCGGAGTGAAGAAACCCTTTTTGAGAACTCAGAGTGAGTAAATTGGCCATTTTCATGCACTTTTAACCATTCCATAAATCTTGTGTTTTGGGCCCCTGGAAGCATGAAAATCACTTTAAACATGCTAATTTTAGCTCTAACACTGATGATCCACCTACAAATGTGAACTGACGTTCAAAAATAAAACATTTGAAAACGGACTATTTTCCACATTTCTGAAGCATGACGTAATGGGCGGGTGTTATCTCTTTTGTCGAAAATCAGCCGTTTTTGCTCGAACATTAAATGCCTCCAAATGGTATTTAATTGACTTCCCGAGCCCCTGGAAGCATGAAAATCACTTTAAACATGCTAATTTTAGCTCTAACACTGATGATCCACCTACAAATGTGAACTGACATTCAAAAATAAAACATTTGAAAACGGACCATTTTCCACATTTCTGAAGCATGACGTAATGGGGGGGTGTTATCTCTTTTGTCGAAAATCAGCCGTTTTTGCTCGAACATTAAATGCCTCCAAATGGTATTTATTTCACTTCCCGGGTTGAAGAAACCCTTTTTGAGAACTCAGAGTGAGTAAATTGGCCATTTTCATGCACTTTTAACCATTCCATTAATCTTGTGTTTTGGGCCCCTGGAAGCATGAAAATCACTTTAAACATGCTAATTTTAGCTCTAACACTGATGATCCACCTACAAATGTGAACTGACGTTCAAAAATAAAACATTTGAAAACGGACCATTTTCCACATTTCTGAAGCATGACGTAATGGGGGGGTGTTATCTCTTTTGTCGAAAATCAGCCGTTTTTGCTCGAACATTAAATGCCTCCAAATGGTATTTAATTAACTTCCCGAGCCCCTGGAAGCATGAAAATCACTTTAAACATGCTAATTTTAGCTCTAACACTGATGATCCACCTACAAATGTGAACTGACGTTCAAAAATAAAACATTTGAAAACGGACCATTTTCCACATTTCTGAAGCATGACGTAATGGGGGGGTGTTATCTCTTTTGTCGAAAATCAGCCGTTTTTGCTCGAACATTAAATGCCTCCAAATGGTATTTAATTAACTTCCCGAGCCCCTGGAAGCATGAAAATCACTTTAAACATGCTAATTTTAGCTCTAACACTGATGATCCACCTACAAATGTGAACTGACGTTCAAAAATAAAACATTTGAAAACGGACCATTTTCCACATTTCTGAAGCATGACGTAATGGGGGGGTGTTATCTCTTTTGTCGAAAATCAGCCGTTTTTGCTCGAACATTAAATGCCTCCAAATGGTATTTAATTAACTTCCCGGGGTGAAGAAACCCTTTTTGAGAACTCAGAGTGAGTAAATTGGCCATTTTCATGCACTTTTAACCATTCCATAAATCTTGTGTTTTGGGCCCCTGGAAGCATGAAAATCACTTTAAACATGCTAATTTTAGCTCTAACACTGATGATCCACCTACAAATGTGAACTGACGTTCAAAAATAAAACATTTGAAAACGGACCATTTTCCACATTTCTGAAGCATGACGTAATGGGGGGGTGTTATCTCTTTTGTCGAAAATCAGCCGTTTTTGCTCGAACATTAAATGCCTCCAAATGGTATTTATTTCACTTCCCGGGGTGAAGAAACCCTTTTTGAGAACTCAGAGTGAGTAAATTGGCCATTTTCATGCACTTTTAACCATTCCATTAATCTTGTGTTTTGGGCCCCTGGAAGCATGAAAATCACTTTAAACATGCTAATTTTAGCTCTAACACTGATGATCCACCTACAGATGTGAACTGACGTTCAAAAATAAAACATTTGAAAACGGACCATTTTCCACATTTCTGAAGCATGAAGTAATGGGGGGGTGTTATCTCTTTTGTCGAAAATCAGCCGTTTTTGCTCGAACATTAAATGCCTCCAAATGGTATTTAATTAACTTCCCGGGGTGAAGAAACCCTTTTTGAGAACTCAGAGTGAGTAAATTGGCCATTTTCATGCACTTTTAACCATTCCATAAATCTTGTGTTTTGGGCCCCTGGAAGCATGAAAATCACTTTAAACATGCTAATTTTAGCTCTAACACTGATGATCCACCTACAAATGTGAACTGACGTTCAAAAATAAAACATTTGAAAACGGACCATTTTCCACATTTCTGAAGCATGACGTAATGGGGGGGTGTTATCTCTTTTGTCGAAAATCAGCCGTTTTTGCTCGAACATTAAATGCCTCCAAATGGTATTTAATTAACTTCCCGGAGTGAAGAAACCCTTTTTGAGAACTCAGAGTGAGTAAATTGGCCATTTTCATGCACTTTTAACCATTCCATAAATCTTGTGTTTTGGGCCCCTGGAAGCATGAAAATCACTTTAAACATGCTAATTTTAGCTCTAACACTGATGATCCACCTACAAATGTGAACTGACGTTCAAAAATAAAACATTTGAAAACGGACCATTTTCCACATTTCTGAAGCATGACGTAATGGGGGGGTGTTATCTCTTTTGTCGAAAATCAGCCGTTTTTGCTCGAACATTAAATGCCTCCAAATGGTATTTAATTAACTTCCCGAGCCCCTGGAAGCATGAAAATCACTTTAAACATGCTAATTTTAGCTCTAACACTCATGATCCACCTACAAATGTGAACTGACATTCAAAAATAAAACATTTGAAAACGGACCATTTTCCACATTTCTGAAGCATGACGTAATGGGGGGGTGTTATCTCTTTTGTCGAAAATCAGCCGTTTATGCTCGAACATTAAATGCCTCCAAATGGTATTTATTTCACTTCCCGGGGTGAAGAAACCCTTTTTGAGAACTCAGAGTGAGTAAATTGGCCATTTTCATGCACTTTTAACCATTCCATTAATCTTGTGTTTTGGGCCCCTGGAAGCATGAAAATCACTTTAAACATGCTAATTTTAGCTCTAACACTGATGATCCACCTACAAATGTGAACTGACGTTCAAAAATAAAACATTTGAAAACGGACCATTTTCCACATTTCTGAAGCATGACGTAATGGGGGGGTGTTATCTCTTTTGTCGAAAATCAGCCGTTTTTGCTCGAACATTAAATGCCTCCAAATGGTATTTAATTAACTTCCCGAGCCCCTGGAAGCATGAAAATCACTTTAAACATGCTAATTTTAGCTCTAACACTGATGATCCACCTACAAATGTGAACTGACGTTCAAAAATAAAACATTTGAAAACGGACCATTTTCCACATTTCTGAAGCATGACGTAATGGGGGGGTGTTATCTCTTTTGTCGAAAATCAGCCATTTTTGCTCGAACATTAAATGCCTCCAAATGGTATTTAATTAACTTCCCGAGCCCCTGGAAGCATGAAAATCACTTTAAACATGCTAATTTTACCTCTAACACTGATGATCCACCTACAAATGTGAACTGACGTTCAAAAATAAAACATTTGAAAACGGACCATTTTCCACATTTCTGAAGCATGACGTAATGGGGGGGTGTTATCTCTTTTGTCGAAAATCAGCCGTTTTTGCTCGAACATTAAATGCCTCCAAATGGTATTTAATTAACTTCCCGGGGTGAAGAAACCCTTTTTGAGAACTCAGAGTGAGTAAATTGGCCATTTTCATGCACTTTTAACCATTCCATAAATCTTGTGTTTTGGGCCCCTGGAAGCATGAAAATCACTTTAAACATGCTAATTTTAGCTCTAACACTGATGATCCACCTACAAATGTGAACTGACGTTCAAAAATAAAACATTTGAAAACGGACCATTTTCCACATTTCTGAAGCATGACGTAATGGGGGGGTGTTATCTCTTTTGTCGAAAATCAGCCGTTTTTGCTCGAACATTAAATGCCTCCAAATGGTATTTATTTCACTTCCCGGGGTGAAGAAACCCTTTTTGAGAACTCAGAGTGAGTAAATTGGCCATTTTCATGCACTTTTAACCATTCCATTAATCTTGTGTTTTGGGCCCCTGGAAGCATGAAAATCACTTTAAACATGCTAATTTTAGCTCTAACACTGATGATCCACCTAAAGATGTGAACTGACGTTCAAAAATAAAACATTTGAAAACGGACCATTTTCCACATTTCTGAAGCATGAAGTAATGGGGGGGTGTTATCTCTTTTGTCGAAAATCAGCCGTTTTTGCTCGAACATTAAATGCCTCCAAATGGTATTTAATTAACTTCCCGGGGTGAAGAAACCCTTTTTGAGAACTCAGAGTGAGTAAATTGGCCATTTTCATGCACTTTTAACCATTCCATAAATCTTGTGTTTTGGGCCCCT
Source organism: Lissotriton vulgaris (assembly GCF_964263255.1). NCBI lineage: Eukaryota > Metazoa > Chordata > Amphibia > Caudata > Salamandridae > Lissotriton > Lissotriton vulgaris. The sequence continues at coordinate 431,653 of NW_028254096.1, forward strand.
GGAAGCATGAAAATCACTTTAAACATGCTAATTTTAGCTCTAACACTGATGATCCACCTACAAATGTGAACTGACGTTCAAAAATAAAACATTTGAAAACGGACCATTTTCCACATTTCTGAAGCATGACGTAATGGGGGGGTGTTATCTCTTTTGTCGAAAATCAGCCGTTTTTGCTCGAACATTAAATGCCTCCAAATGGTATTTAATTAACTTACCAAGCCCCTGGAAGCATGAAAATCACTTTAAACATGCTAATTTTAGCTCTAACACTGATGATCCACCTACAAATGTGAACTGACGTTCAAAAATAAAACATTTGAAAACGGACCATTTTCCACATTTCTGAAGCATGACGTAATGGGGGGGTGTTATCTATTTTGTCGAAAATCAACCGTTTTTGCTCGAACATTAAATGCCTCCAAATGGTATTTAATTAACTTCCCGGGGTGAAGAAACCCTTTTTGAGAACTCAGAGTGAGTAAATTGGCCATTTTCATGCACTTTTAACCATTCCATATATCTTGTGTTTTGGGCCCCTGGAAGCATGAAAATCACTTTAAACATGCTAATTTTAGCTCTAACACTGATGATCCACCTACAAATGTGAACTGACGTTCAAAAATAAAACATTTGAAAACGGACCATTTTCCACATTTCTGAAGCATGACGTAATGGGGGGGTGTTATCTCTTTTGTCGAAAATCAGCCGTTTTTGCTCGAACATTAAATGCCTCCAAATGGTATTTATTTCACTTCCCGAGCCCCTGGAAGCATGAAAATCACTTTAAACATGCTAATTTTAGCTCTAACACTGATGATCCACCTACAAATGTGAACTGACGTTCAAAAATAAAACATTTGAAAACGGACCATTTTCCACATTTCTGAAGCATGACGTAATGGGGGGGTGTTATCTCTTTTGTCGAAAATCAGCCGTTTTTGCTCGAACATTAAATGCCTCCAAATGGTATTTAATTAACTTCCCGAGCCCCTGGAAGCATGAAAATCACGTTAAACATGCTAATTTTAGCTCTAACACTGATGATCCACCTACAAATGTGTACTGACGTTCAAAAATAAAACATTTGAAAACGGACCATTTTCCACATTTCTGAAGCATGACGTAATGGGGGGGTGTTATCTCTTTTGTCGAAAATCAGCCGTTTTTGCTCGAACATTAAATGCCTCCAAATGGTATTTAATTAACTTCCCGGGGTGAAGAAACCCTTTTTGAGAACTCAGAGTGAGTAAATTTGCCATTTTCATGCACTTTTAACCATTCCATAAATCTTGTGTTTTGGGCCCCTGGAAGCATGAAAATCACTTTAAACATGCTAATTTTAGCTCTAACACTGATGATCCACCTACAAATGTGAACTGACGTTCAAAAATAAAACATTTGAAAACGGACCATTTTCCACATTTCTGAAGCATGACGTAATGGGGGGGGTGTTATCTCTTTTGTCGAAAATCAGCCGTTTTTGCTCGAACATTAAATGCCTCCAAATGGTATTTAATTAACTTCACGGGGTGAAGAAACCCTTTTTGAGAACTCAGAGTGAGTACATTGGCCATTTTCATGCACTTTTAACCATTCCATAAATCTTGTGTTTTGGGCCCCTGGAAGCATGAAAATCACTTTAAACATGCTAATTTTAGCTCTTACACTGATGATCCACCTACAAATGTGAACTGACGTTCAAAAATAAAACATTTGAAAACGGACCATTTTCCACATTTCTGAAGCATGACGTAATGGGGGGGTGTTATCTCTTTTGTCGAAAATCAGCCGTTTTTGCTCGAACATTAAATGCCTCCAAATGGTATTTAATTAACTTCCCGAGCCCCTGGAAGCATGAAAATCACTTTAAACATGCTAATTTTAGCTCTAACACTGATGATCCACCTACAAATGTGAACTGACGTTCAAAAATAAAACATTTGAAAACGGACCATTTTCCACATTTCTGAAGCATGACGTAATGGGGGGGTGTTATCTCTTTTGTCGAAAATCAGCCGTTTTTGCTCGAACATTAAATGCCTCCAAATGGTATTTAATTAACTTCCCGGGGTGAAGAAACCCTTTTTGAGAACTCAGAGTGAGTAAATTGGCCATTTTCATGCACTTTTAACCATTCCATAAATCTTGTGTTTTGGGCCCCTGGAAGCATGAAAATCACTTTAAACATGCTAATTTTAGCTCTAACACTGATGATCCACCTACAAATGTGAACTGACGTTCAAAAATAAAACATTTGAAAACGGACCATTTTCCACATTTCTGAAGCATGACGTAATGGGGGGGTGTTATCTCTTTTGTCGAAAATCAGCCGTTTTTGCTCGAACATTAAATGCCTCCAAATGGTATTTATTTCACTTCCCGAGCCCCTGGAAGCATGAAAATCACTTTAAACATGCTAATTTTAGCTCTAACACTGATGATCCACCTACAAATGTGTACTGACGTTCAAAAATAAAACATTTGAAAACGGACCATTTTCCACATTTCTGAAGCATGACGTAATGGGGGGGTGTTATCTCTTTTGTCGAAAATCAGCAGTTTTTGCTCGAACATTAAATGCCTCCAAATGGTATTTAATTAACTTCCCGGGGTGAAGAAACCCTTTTTGAGAACTCAGAGTGAGTAAATTGGCCATTTTCATGCACTTTTAACCATTCCATAAATCTTGTGTTTTGGGCCCCTGGAAGCATGAAAATCACTTTAAACATGCTAATTTTAGCTCTAACACTGATGATCCACCTACAAATGTGAACTGACGTTCAAAAATAAAACATTTGAAAACGGACCATTTTCCACATTTCTGAAGCATGACGTAATGGGGGGGTGTTATCTCTTTTGTCGAAAATCAGCCGTTTTTGCTCGAACATTAAATGCCTCCAAATGGTATTTAATTAACTTCCCGAGCCCCTGGAAGCATGAAAATCACTTTAAACATGCTAATTTTAGCTCTAACACTGATGATCCACCTACAAATGTGAACTGACGTTCAAAAATAAAACATTTGAAAACGGACCATTTTCCACATTTCTGAAGCATGACGTAATGGGGGGGTGTTATCTCTTTTGTCGAAAATCAGCCGTTTTTGCTTGAACATTAAATGCCTCCAAATGGTATTTAATTACCTTCCCGAGCCCCTGGAAGCATGAAAATCACTTTAAACATGCTAATTTTAGCTCTAACACTGATGATCCACCTACAAATGTGAACTGACGTTCAAAAATAAAACATTTGAAAACGGACCATTTTCCACATTTCTGAAGCATGACGTAATGGGGGGGTGTTATCTCTTTTGTCGAAAATCAGCCGTTTTTGCTCGAACATTAAATGCCTCCAAATGGTATTTAATTAACTTCCCGGGGTGAAGAAACCCTTTTTGAGAACTCAGAGTGAGTAAATTGGCCATTTTCATGCACTTTTAACCATTCCATAAATCTTGTGTTTTGGGCCCCTGGAAGCATGAAAATCACTTTAAACATGCTAATTTTAGCTCTAACACTGATGATCCACCTACAAATGTGAACTGACGTTCAAAAATAAAACATTTGAAAACGGACCATTTTCCACATTTCTGAAGCATGACGTAATGGGGGGGTGTTATCTCTTTTGTCGAAAATCAGCCGTTTTTGCTCGAACATTAAATGCCTCCAAATGGTATTTAATTAACTTCCCGAGCCCCTGGAAGCATGAAAATCACTTTAAACATGCTAATTTTAGCTTTAACACTGATGATCCACCTACAAATGTGAACTGACGTTCAAAAATAAAACATTTGAAAATGGACCATTTTCCACATTTCTGAAGCATGACGTAATGGGGGGGGTGTTATCTCTTTTGTCGAAAATCAGCCGTTTTTGCTCGAACATTAAATGCCTCCAAATGGTATTTAATTAACTTCCCGGAGTGAAGAAACCCTTTTTGAGAACTCAGAGTGAGTAAATTGGCCATTTTCATGCACTTTTAACCATTCCATAAATCTTGTGTTTTGGGCCCCTGGAAGCATGAAAATCACTTTAAACATGCTAATTTTAGCTCTAACACTGATGATCCACCTACAAATGTGAACTGACGTTCAAAAATAAAACATTTGAAAACGGACCATTTTCCACATTTCTGAAGCATGACGTAATGGGGGGGTGTTATCTCTTTTGTCGAAAATCAGCCGTTTTTGCTCGAACATTAAATGCCTCCAAATGGTATTTAATTAACTTCCCGAGCCCCTGGAAGCATGAAAATCACTTTAAACATGCTAATTTTAGCTCTAACACTGATGATCCACCTACAAATGTGAACTGACGTTCAAAAATAAAACATTTGAAAACGGACCATTTTCCACATTTCTGAAGCATGACGTAATGGGGGGGTGTTATCTCTTTTGTCGAAAATCAGCCGTTTTTGCTCGAACATTAAATGCCTCCAAATGGTATTTAATTAACTTCCCGGGGTGAAGAAACCCTTTTTGAGAACTCAGAGTGAGTAAATTGGCCATTTTCATGCACTTTTAACCATTCCATAAATCTTGTGTTTTGGGCCCCTGGAAGCATGAAAATCACTTTAAACATGCTAATTTTAGCTCTAACACTGATGATCCACCTACAAATGTGAACTGACGTTCAAAAATAAAACATTTGAAAACGGACCATTTTCCACATTTCTGAAGCATGACGTAATGGGGGGTGTTATCTCTTTTGTCGAAAATCAGCCGTTTTTGCTCGAACATTAAATGCCTCCAAATGGTATTTATTTCACTTCCCGAGCCCCTGGAAGCATGAAAATCACTTTAAACATGCTAATTTTAGCTCTAACACTGATGATCCACCTACAAATGTGAACTGACGTTCAAAAATAAAACATTTGAAAACGGACCATTTTCCACATTTCTGAAGCATGACGTAATGGGGGGATGTTATCTCTTTTGTCGAAAATCAGCCGTTTTTGCTCGAACATTAAATGCCTCCAAATGGTATTTAATTAACTTCCCGAGCCCCTGGAAGCATGAAAATCACTTTAAACATGCTAATTTTAGCTCTAACACTGATGATCCACCTACAAATGTGTACTGACGTTCAAAAATAAAACATTTGAAAACGGACCATTTTCCACATTTCTGAAGCATGACGTAATGGGGGGGTGTTATCTCTTTTGTCGAAAATCAGCCGTTTTTGCTCGAACATTAAATGCCTCCAAATGGTATTTAATTAACTTCCCGGGGTGAAGAAACCCTTTTTGAGAACTCAGAGTGAGTAAATTGGCCATTTTCATGCACTTTTAACCATTCCATAAATCTTGTGTTTTGGGCCCCTGGAAGCATGAAAATCACTTTAAACATGCTAATTTTAGCTCTAACACTGATGATCCACCTACAAATGTGAACTGACGTTCAAAAATAAAACATTTGAAAACGGACCATTTTCCACATTTCTGAAGCATGACGTAATGGGGGGGTGTTATCTCTTTTGTCGAAAATCAGCCGTTTTTGCTCGAACATTAAATGCCTCCAAATGGTATTTGATTAACTTCCCGGGGTGAAGAAACCCTTTTTGAGAACTCAGAGTGAGTAAATTGGCCATTTTCATGCACTTTTAACCATTCCATAAATCTTGTGTTTTGGGCCCCTGGAAGCATGAAAATCACTTTAAACATGCTAATTTTAGCTCTAACACTGATGATCCACCTACAAATGTGAACTGACGTTCAAAAATAAAACATTTGAAAACGGACCATTTTCCACATTTCTGAAGCATGACGTAATGGGGGGTGTTATCTCTTTTGTCGAAAATCAGCCGTTTTTGCTCGAACATTAAATGCCTCCAAATGGTATTTATTTCACTTCCCGAGCCCCTGGAAGCATGAAAATCACTTTAAACATGCTAATTTTAGCTCTAACACTGATGATCCACCTACAAATGTGAACTGATGTTCAAAAATAAAACATTTGAAAACGGACCATTTTCCACATTTCTGAAGCATGACGTAATGGGGGGGTGTTATCTCTTTTGTCGAAAATCAGCCGTTTTTGCTCGAACATTAAATGCCTCCAAATGGTATTTAATTAACTTCCCGAGCCCCTGGAAGCATGAAAATCACTTTAAACATGCTAATTTTAGCTCTAACACTGATGATCCACCTACAAATGTGAACTGACGTTCAAAAATAAAACATTTGAAAACGGACCATTTTCCACATTTCTGAAGCATGACGTAATGGGGGGGTGTTATCTCTTTTGTCGAAAATCAGCCGTTTTTGCTCGAACATTAAATGCCTCCAAATGGTATTTAATTAACTTCCCGGGGTGAAGAAACCCTTTTTGAGAACTCAGAGTGAGTAAATTGGCCATTTTCATGCACTTTTAACCATTCCATAAATCTTGTGTTTTGGGCCCCTGGAAGCATGAAAATCACTTTAAACATGCTAATTTTAGCTCTAACACTGATGATCCACCTACAAATGTGAACTGACGTTCAAAAATAAAACATTTGAAAACGGACCATTTTCCACATTTCTGAAGCATGACGTAATGGGGGGGTGTTATCTCTTTTGTCGAAAATCAGCCGTTTTTGCTCGAACATTAAATGCCTCCAAATGGTATTTATTTCACTTCCCGGGGTGAAGAAACCCTTTTTGAGAACTCAGAGTGAGTAAATTGGCCATTTTCATGCACTTTTAACCATTCCATTAATCTTGTGTTTTGGGCCCCTGGAAGCATGAAAATCACTTTAAACATGCTAATTTTAGCTCTAACACTGATGATCCACCTACAGATGTGAACTGACGTTCAAAAATAAAACATTTGAAAACGGACCATTTTCCACATTTCTGAAGCATGAAGTAATGGGGGGGTGTTATCTCTTTTGTCGAAAATCAGGCGTTTTTGCTCGAACATTAAATGCCTCCAAATGGTATTTAATTAACTTCCCGGGGTGAAGAAACCCTTTTTGAGAACTCAGAGTGAGTAAATTGGCCATTTTCATGCACTTTTAACCATTCCATAAATGTTGTGTTTTGGGCCCCTGGAAGCATGAAAATCACTTTAAACATGCTAATTTTAGCTCTAACACTGATGATCCACCTACAAATGTGAACTGACGTTCAAAAATAAAACATTTGAAAACGGACCATTTTCCACATTTCTGAAGCATGACGTAATGGGGGGGTGTTATCTCTTTTGTCGAAAATCAGCCGTTTTTGCTCGAACATTAAATGCCTCCAAATGGTATTTAATTAACTTCCCGGAGTGAAGAAACCCTTTTTGAGAACTCAGAGTGAGTAAATTGGCCATTTTCATGCACTTTTAACCATTCCATAAATCTTGTGTTTTGGGCCCCTGGAAGCATGAAAATCACTTTAAACATGCTAATTTTAGCTCTAACACTGATGATCCACCTACAAATGTGAACTGACGTTCAAAAATAAAACATTTGAAAACGGACCATTTTCCACATTTCTGAAGCATGACGTAATGGGGGGGTGTTATCTCTTTTGTCGAAAATCAGCCGTTTTTGCTCGAACATTAAATGCCTCCAAATGGTATTTAATTAACTTCCCGAGCCCCTGGAAGCATGAAAATCACTTTAAACATGCTAATTTTAGCTCTAACACTCATGATCCACCTACAAATGTGAACTGACATTCAAAAATAAAACATTTGAAAACGGACCATTTTCCACATTTCTGAAGCATGACGTAATGGGGGGGTGTTATCTCTTTTGTCGAAAATCAGCCGTTTATGCTCGAACATTAAATGCCTCCAAATGGTATTTATTTCACTTCCCGGGGTGAAGAAACGCTTTTTGAGAACTCAGAGTGAGTAAATTGGCCATTTTCATGCACTTTTAACCATTCCATTAATCTTGTGTTTTGGGCCCCTGGAAGCATGAAAATCACTTTAAACATGCTAATTTTAGCTCTAACACTGATGATCCACCTACAAATGTGAACTGACGTTCAAAAATAAAACATTTGAAAACGGACCATTTTCCACATTTCTGAAGCATGACGTAATGGGGGGGTGTTATCTCTTTTGTCGAAAATCAGCCGTTTTTGCTCGAACATTAAATGCCTCAAAATGGTATTTAATTAACTTCCCGAGCCCCTGGAAGCATGAAAATCACTTTAAACATGCTAATTTTAGCTCTAACACTGATGATCCACCTACAAATGTGAACTGACGTTCAAAAATAAAACATTTGAAAACGGACCATTTTCCACATTTCTGAAGCATGACGTAATGGGGGGGTGTTATCTCTTTTGTCGAAAATCAGCCGTTTTTGCTCGAACATTAAATGCCTCCAAATGGTATTTAATTAACTTCCCGAGCCCCTGGAAGCATGAAAATCACTTTAAACATGCTAATTTTAGCTCTAACACTGATGATCCACCTACAAATGTGAACTGACGTTCAAAAATAAAACATTTGAAAACGGACCATTTTCCACATTTCTGAAGCATGACGTAATGGGGGGGTGTTATCTCTTTTGTCGAAAATCAGCCGTTTTTGCTCGAACATTAAATGCCTCCAAATGGTATTTAATTAACTTCCCGGGGTGAAGAAACCCTTTTTGAGAACTCAGAGTGAGTAAATTGGCCATTTTCATGCACTTTTAACCATTCCATAAATCTTGTGTTTTGGGCCCCTGGAAGCATGAAAATCACTTTAAACATGCTAATTTTAGCTCTAACACTGATGATCCACCTACAAATGTGAACTGACGTTCAAAAATAAAACATTTGAAAACGGACCATTTTCCACATTTCTGAAGCATGACGTAATGGGGGGGTGTTATCTCTTTTGTCGAAAATCAGCCGTTTTTGCTCGAACATTAAATGCCTCCAAATGGTATTTATTTCACTTCCCGGGGTGAAGAAACCCTTTTTGAGAACTCAGAGTGAGTAAATTGGCCATTTTCATGCACTTTTAACCATTCCATTAATCTTGTGTTTTGGGCCCCTGGAAGCATGAAAATCACTTTAAACATGCTAATTTTAGCTCTAACACTGATGATCCACCTAAAGATGTGAACTGACGTTCAAAAATAAAACATTTGAAAACGGACCATTTTCCACATTTCTGAAGCATGAAGTAATGGGGGGGTGTTATCTCTTTTGTCGAAAATCAGCCGTTTTTGCTCGAACATTAAATGCCTCCAAATGGTATTTAATTAACTTCCCGGGGTGAAGAAACCCTTTTTGAGAACTCAGAGTGAGTAAATTGGCCATTTTCATGCACTTTTAACCATTCCATAAATCTTGTGTTTTGGGCCCCTGGAAGCATGAAAATCACTTTAAACATGCTAATTTTAGCTCTAACACTGATGATCCACCTACAAATGTGAACTGACGTTCAAAAATAAAACATTTGAAAACGGACCATTTTCCACATTTCTGAAGCATGACGTAATGGGGGGGTGTTATCTCTTTTGTCGAAAATCAGCCGTTTTTGCTCGAACATTAAATGCCTCCAAATGGTATTTAATTAACTTCCCGAGCCCCTGGAAGCATGAAAATCACTTTAAACATGCTAATTTTAGCTCTAACACTGATGATCCACCTACAAATGTGAACTGACGTTCAAAAATAAAACATTTGAAAACGGACCATTTTCCACATTTCTGAAGCATGACGTAATGGGGGGGTGTTATCTATTTTGTCGAAAATCAACCGTTTTTGCTCGAACATTAAATGCCTCCAAATGGTATTTAATTAACTTCCCGGGGTGAAGAAACCCTTTTTGAGAACTCAGAGTGAGTAAATTGGCCATTTTCATGCACTTTTAACCATTCCATATATCTTGTGTTTTGGGCCCCTGGAAGCATGAAAATCACTTTAAACATGCTAATTTTAGCTCTAACACTGATGATCCACCTACAAATGTGAACTGACGTTCAAAAATAAAACATTTGAAAACGGACCATTTTCCACATTTCTGAAGCATGACGTAATGGGGGGGTGTTATCTCTTTTGTCGAAAATCAGCCGTTTTTGCTCGAACATTAAATGCCTCCAAATGGTATTTATTTCACTTCCCGAGCCCCTGGAAGCATGAAAATCACTTTAAACATGCTAATTTTAGCTCTAACACTGATGATCCACCTACAAATGTGAACTGACGTTCAAAAATAAAACATTTGAAAACGGACCATTTTCCACATTTCTGAAGCATGACGTAATGGGGGGGTGTTATCTCTTTTGTCGAAAATCAGCCGTTTTTGCTCGAACATTAAATGCCTCCAAATGGTATTTAATTAACTTCCCGAGCCCCTGGAAGCATGAAAATCACTTTAAACATGCTAATTTTAGCTATAACACTGATGATCCACCTACAAATGTGTACTGACGTTCAAAAATAAAACATTTGAAAACGGACCATTTTCCACATTTCTGAAGCATGACGTAATGGGGGGGTGTTATCTCTTTTGTCGAAAATCAGCCGTTTTTGCTCGAACATTAAATGCCTCCAAATGGTATTTAATTAACTTCCCGGGGTGAAGAAACCCTTTTTGAGAACTCAGAGTGAGTAATTGGCCATTTTCATGCACTTTTAACCATTCCATAAATCTTGTGTTTTGGGCCCCTGGAAGCATGAAAATCACTTTAAACATGCTAATTTTAGCTCTAACACTGATGATCCACCTACAAATGTGAACTGACGTTCAAAAATAAAACATTTGAAAACGGACCATTTTCCACATTTCTGAAGCATGACGTAATGGGGGGGTGTTATCTCTTTTGTCGAAAATCAGCCGTTTTTGCTCGAACATTAAATGCCTCCAAATGGTATTTAATTAACTTCCCGGAGTGAAGAAACCCTTTTTGAGAACTCAGAGTGAGTAAATTGGCCATTTTCATGCACTTTTAACCATTCCATAAATCTTGTGTTTTGAACCCCTGGAAGCATGAAAATCACTTTAAACATGCTAATTTTAGCTCTAACACTGATGATCCACCTACAAATGTGAACTGACGTTCAAAAATACAACATTTGAAAACGGACCATTTTCCACATTTCTGAAGCATGACGTAATGGGGGGGTGTTATCTCTTTTGTCGAAAATCAGCCGTTTTTGCTCGAACATTAAATGCCTCCAAATGGTATTTAATTAACTTCCCGAGCCCCTGGAAGCATGAAAATCACTTTAAACATGCTAATTTTAGCTCTAACACTCATGATCCACCTACAAATGTGAACTGACATTCAAAAATAAAACATTTGAAAACGGACCATTTTCCACATTTCTGAAGCATGACGTAATGGGGGGGTGTTATCTCTTTTGTCGAAAATCAGCCGTTTATGCTCGAACATTAAATGCCTCCAAATGGTATTTATTTCACTTCCCGGGGTGAAGAAACGCTTTTTGAGAACTCAGAGTGAGTAAATTGGCCATTTTCATGCACTTTTAACCATTCCATTAATCTTGTGTTTTGGGCCCCTGGAAGCATGAAAATCACTTTAAACATGCTAATTTTAGCTCTAACACTGATGATCCACCTACAAATGTGAACTGACGTTCAAAAATAAAACATTTGAAAACGGACCATTTTCCACATTTCTGAAGCATGACGTAATGGGGGGGTGTTATCTCTTTTGTCGAAAATCAGCCGTTTTTGCTCGAACATTAAATGCCTCCAAATGGTATTTAATTAACTTCCCGAGCCCCTGGAAGCATGAAAATCACTTTAAACATGCTAATTTTAGCTCTAACACTGATGATCCACCTACAAATGTGAACTGACGTTCAAAAATAAAACATTTGAAAACGGACCATTTTCCACATTTCTGAAGCATGACGTAATGGGGGGGTGTTATCTCTTTTGTCGAAAATCAGCCGTTTTTGCTCGAACATTAAATGCCTCCAAATGGTATTTAATTAACTTCCCGAGCCCCTGGAAGCATGAAAATCACTTTAAACATGCTAATTTTAGCTCTAACACTGATGATCCACCTACAAATGTGAACTGACGTTCAAAAATAAAACATTTGAAAACGGACCATTTTCCACATTTCTGAAGCATGACGTAATGGGGGGGTGTTATCTCTTTTGTCGAAAATCAGCCGTTTTTGCTCGAACATTAAATGCCTCCAAATGGTATTTAATTAACTTCCCGGGGTGAAGAAACCCTTTTTGAGAACTCAGAGTGAGTAATTGGCCATTTTCATGCACTTTTAACCATTCCATAAATCTTGTGTTTTGGGCCCCTGGAAGCATGAAAATCACTTTAAACATGCTAATTTTAGCTCTAACACTGATGATCCACCTACAAATGTGAACTGACGTTCAAAAATAAAACATTTGAAAACGGACCATTTTCCACATTTCTGAAGCATGACGTAATGGGGGGGTGTTATCTCTTTTGTCGAAAATCAGCCGTTTTTGCTCGAACATTAAATGCCTCCAAATGGTATTTAATTAACTTCCCGGAGTGAAGAAACCCTTTTTGAGAACTCAGAGTGAGTAAATTGGCCATTTTCATGCACTTTTAACCATTCCATAAATCTTGTGTTTTGGGCCCCTGGAAGCATGAAAATCACTTTAAACATGCTAATTTTAGCTCTAACACTGATGATCCACCTACAAATGTGAACTGACGTTCAAAAATAAAACATTTGAAAACGGACCATTTTCCACATTTCTGAAGCATGACGTAATGGGGGGGTGTTATCTCTTTTGTCGAAAATCAGCCGTTTTTGCTCGAACATTAAATGCCTCCAAATGGTATTTAATTAACTTCCCGAGCCCCTGGAAGCATGAAAATCACTTTAAACATGCTAATTTTAGCTCTAACACTCATGATCCACCTACAAATGTGAACTGACATTCAAAAATAAAACATTTGAAAACGGACCATTTTCCACATTTCTGAAGCATGACGTAATGGGGGGGTGTTATCTCTTTTGTCGAAAATCAGCCGTTTATGCTCGAACATTAAATGCCTCCAAATGGTATTTATTTCACTTCCCGGGGTGAAGAAACGCTTTTTGAGAACTCAGAGTGAGTAAATTGGCCATTTTCATGCACTTTTAACCATTCCATTAATCTTGTGTTTTGGGCCCCTGGAAGCATGAAAATCACTTTAAACATGCTAATTTTAGCTCTAACACTGATGATCCACCTACAAATGTGAACTGACGTTCAAAAATAAAACATTTGAAAACGGACCATTTTCCACATTTCTGAAGCATGACGTAATGGGGGGGTGTTATCTCTTTTGTCGAAAATCAGCCGTTTTTGCTCGAACATTAAATGCCTCCAAATGGTATTTAATTAACTTCCCGAGCCCCTGGAAGCATGAAAATCACTTTAAACATGCTAATTTTAGCTCTAACACTGATGATCCACCTACAAATGTGAACTGACGTTCAAAAATAAAACATTTGAAAACGGACCATTTTCCACATTTCTGAAGCATGACGTAATGGGGGGGTGTTATCTCTTTTGTCGAAAATCAGCCGTTTTTGCTCGAACATTAAATGCCTCCAAATGGTATTTAATTAACTTCCCGAGCCCCTGGAAGCATGAAAATCACTTTAAACATGCTAATTTTAGCTCTAACACTGATGATCCACCTACAAATGTGAACTGACGTTCAAAAATAAAACATTTGAAAACGGACCATTTTCCACATTTCTGAAGCATGACGTAATGGGGGGGTGTTATCTCTTTTGTCGAAAATCAGCCGTTTTTGCTCGAACATTAAATGCCTCCAAATGGTATTTAATTAACTTCCCGGGGTGAAGAAACCCTTTTTGAGAACTCAGAGTGAGTAAATTGGCCATTTTCATGCACTTTTAACCATTCCATAAATCTTGTGTTTTGGGCCCCTGGAAGCATGAAAATCACTTTAAACATGCTAATTTTAGCTCTAACACTGATGATCCACCTACAAATGTGAACTGACGTTCAAAAATAAAACATTTGAAAACGGACCATTTTCCACATTTCTGAAGCATGACGTAATGGGGTGTGTTATCTCTTTTGTCGAAAATCAGCCGTTTTTGCTCGAACATTAAATGCCTCCAAATGGTATTTATTTCACTTCCCGGGGTGAAGAAACCCTTTTTGAGAACTCAGAGTGAGTAAATTGGCCATTTTCATGCACTTTTAACCATTCCATTAATCTTGTGTTTTGGGCCCCTGGAAGCATGAAAATCACTTTAAACATGCTAATTTTAGCTCTAACACTGATGATCCACCTAAAGATGTGAACTGACGTTCAAAAATAAAACATTTGAAAACGGACCATTTTCCACATTTCTGAAGCATGAAGTAATGGGGGGGTGTTATCTCTTTTGTCGAAAATCAGCCGTTTTTGCTCGAACATTAAATGCCTCCAAATGGTATTTAATTAACTTCCCGGGGTGAAGAAACCCTTTTTGAGAACTCAGAGTGAGTAAATTGGCCATTTTCATGCACTTTTAACCATTCCATAAATCTTGTGTTTTGGGCCCCTGGAAGCATGAAAATCACTTTAAACATGCTAATTTTAGCTCTAACACTGATGATCCACCTACAAATGTGAACTGACGTTCAAAAATAAAACATTTGAAAACGGACCATTTTCCACATTTCTGAAGCATGACGTAATGGGGGGGTGTTATCTCTTTTGTCGAAAATCAGCCGTTTTTGCTCGAACATTAAATGCCTCCAAATGGTATTTAATTAACTTCCCGAGCCCCTGGAAGCATGAAAATCACTTTAAACATGCTAATTTTAGCTCTAACACTGATGATCCACCTACAAATGTGAACTGACGTTCAAAAATAAAACATTTGAAAACGGACCATTTTCCACATTTCTGAAGCATGACGTAATGGGGGGGTGTTATCTATTTTGTCGAAAATCAACCGTTTTTGCTCGAACATTAAATGCCTCCAAATGGTATTTAATTAACTTCCCGGGGTGAAGAAACCCTTTTTGAGAACTCAGAGTGAGTAAATTGGCCATTTTCATGCACTTTTAACCATTCCATATATCTTGTGTTTTGGGCCCCTGGAAGCATGAAAATCACTTTAAACATGCTAATTTTAGCTCTAACACTGATGATCCACCTACAAATGTGAACTGACGTTCAAAAATAAAACATTTGAAAACGGACCATTTTCCACATTTCTGAAGCATGACGTAATCGGGGGGTGTTATCTCTTTTGTCGAAAATCAGCCGTTTTTGCTCGAACATTAAATGCCTCCAAATGGTATTTATTTCACTTCCCGAGCCCCTGGAAGCATGAAAATCACTTTAAACATGCTAATTTTAGCTCTAACACTGATGATCCACCTACAAATGTGAACTGACGTTCAAAAATAAAACATTTGAAAACGGACCATTTTCCACATTTCTGAAGCATGACGTAATGGGGGGGTGTTATCTCTTTTGTCGAAAATCAGCCGTTTTTGCTCGAACATTAAATGCCTCCAAATGGTATTTAATTAACTTCCCGAGCCCCTGGAAGCATGAAAATCACTTTAAACATGCTAATTTTAGCTCTAACACTGATGATCCACCTACAAATGTGTACTGACGTTCAAAAATAAAACATTTGAAAACGGACCATTTTCCACATTTCTGAAGCATGACGTAATGGGGGGGTGTTATCTCTTTTGTCGAAAATCAGCCGTTTTTGCTCGAACATTAAATGCCTCCAAATGGTATTTAATTAACTTCCCGGGGTGAAGAAACCCTTTTTGAGAACTCAGAGTGAGTAAATTTGCCATTTTCATGCACTTTTAACCATTCCATAAATCTTGTGTTTTGGGCCCCTGGAAGCATGAAAATCACTTTAAACATGCTAATTTTAGCTCTAACACTGATGATCCACCTACAAATGTGAACTGACGTTCAAAAATAAAACATTTGAAAACGGACCATTTTCCACATTTCTGAAGCATGACGTAATGGGGGGGGTGTTATCTCTTTTGTCGAAAATCAGCCGTTTTTGCTCGAACATTAAATGCCTCCAAATGGTACTTAATTAACTTCACGGGGTGAAGAAACCCTTTTTGAGAACTCAGAGTGAGTACATTGGCCATTTTCATGCACTTTTAACCATTCCATAAATCTTGTGTTTTGGGCCCCTGGAAGCATGAAAATCACTTTAAACATGCTAATTTTAGCTCTTACACTGATGATCCACCTACAAATGTGAACTGACGTTCAAAAATAAAACATTTGAAAACGGACCATTTTCCACATTTCTGAAGCATGACGTAATGGGGGGGTGTTATCTCTTTTGTCGAAAATCAGCCGTTTTTGCTCGAACATTAAATGCCTCCAAATGGTATTTAATTAACTTCCCGAGCCCCTGGAAGCATGAAAATCACTTTAAACATGCTAATTTTAGCTCTAACACTGATGATCCACCTACAAATGTGAACTGACGTTCAAAAATAAAACATTTGAAAACGGACCATTTTCCACATTTCTGAAGCATGACGTAATGGGGGGGTGTTATCTCTTTTGTCGAAAATCAGCCGTTTTTGCTCGAACATTAAATGCCTCCAAATGGTATTTAATTAACTTCCCGGGGTGAAGAAACCCTTTTTGAGAACTCAGAGTGAGTAAATTGGCCATTTTCATGCACTTTTAACCATTCCATAAATCTTGTGTTTTGGGCCCCTGGAAGCATGAAAATCACTTTAAACATGCTAATTTTAGCTCTAACACTGATGATCCACCTACAAATGTGAACTGACGTTCAAAAATAAAACATTTGAAAACGGACCATTTTCCACATTTCTGAAGCATGACGTAATGGGGGGGTGTTATCTCTTTTGTCGAAAATCAGCCGTTTTTGCTCGAACATTAAATGCCTCCAAATGGTATTTATTTCACTTCCCGAGCCCCTGGAAGCATGAAAATCACTTTAAACATGCTAATTTTAGCTCTAACACTGATGATCCACCTACAAATGTGTACTGACGTTCAAAAATAAAACATTTGAAAACGGACCATTTTCCACATTTCTGAAGCATGACGTAATGGGGGGGTGTTATCTCTTTTGTCGAAAATCAGCCGTTTTTGCTCGAACATTAAATGCCTCCAAATGGTATTTAATTAACTTCCCGGGGTGAAGAAACCCTTTTTGAGAACTCAGAGTGAGTAAATTGGCCATTTTCATGCACTTTTAACCATTCCATAAATCTTGTGTTTTGGGCCCCTGGAAGCATGAAAATCACTTTAAACATGCTAATTTTAGCTCTAACACTGATGATCCACCTACAAATGTGAACTGACGTTCAAAAATAAAACATTTGAAAACGGACCATTTTCCACATTTCTGAAGCATGACGTAATGGGGGGGTGTTATCTCTTTTGTCGAAAATCAGCCGTTTTTGCTCGAACATTAAATGCCTCCAAATGGTATTTAATTAACTTCCCGGGGTGAAGAAACCCTTTTTGAGAACTCAGAGTGAGTACATTGGCCATTTTCATGCACTTTTAACCATTCCATAAATCTTGTGTTTTGGGCCCCTGGAAGCATGAAAATCACTTTAAACATGCTAATTTTAGCTCTTACACTGATGATCCACCTACAAATGTGAACTGACGTTCAAAAATAAAACATTTGAAAACGGACCATTTTCCACATTTCTGAAGCATGACGTAATGGGGGGGTGTTATCTCTTTTGTCGAAAATCAGCCGTTTTTGCTCGAACATTAAATGCCTCCAAATGGTATTTAATTAACTTCCCGAGCCCCTGGAAGCATGAAAATCACTTTAAACATGCTAATTTTAGCTCTAACACTGATGATCCACCTACAAATGTGAACTGACGTTCAAAAATAAAACATTTGAAAACGGACCATTTTCCACATTTCTGAAGCATGACGTAATGGGGGGGTGTTATCTCTTTTGTCGAAAATCAGCCGTTTTTGCTCGAACATTAAATGCCTCCAAATGGTATTTAATTAACTTCCCGGGGTGAAGAAACCCTTTTTGAGAACTCAGAGTGAGTAAATTGGCCATTTTCATGCACTTTTAACCATTCCATAAATCTTGTGTTTTGGGCCCCTGGAAGCATGAAAATCACTTTAAACATGCTAATTTTAGCTCTAACACTGATGATCCACCTACAAATGTGAACTGACGTTCAAAAATAAAACATTTGAAAACGGACCATTTTCCACATTTCTGAAGCATGACGTAATGGGGGGGTGTTATCTCTTTTGTCGAAAATCAGCCGTTTTTGCTCGAACATTAAATGCCTCCAAATGGTATTTATTTCACTTCCCGAGCCCCTGGAAGCATGAAAATCACTTTAAACATGCTAATTTTAGCTCTAACACTGATGATCCACCTACAAATGTGTACTGACGTTCAAAAATAAAACATTTGAAAACGGACCATTTTCCACATTTCTGAAGCATGACGTAATGGGGGGCTGTTATCTCTTTTGTCGAAAATCAGCCGTTTTTGCTCGAACATTAAATGCCTCCAAATGGTATTTAATTAACTTCCCGGGGTGAAGAAACCCTTTTTGAGAACTCAGAGTGAGTAAATTGGCCATTTTCATGCACTTTTAACCATTCCATAAATCTTGTGTTTTGGGCCCCTGGAAGCATGAAAATCACTTTAAACATGCTAATTTTAGCTCTAACACTGATGATCCACCTACAAATGTGAACTGACGTTCAAAAATAAAACATTTGAAAACGGACCATTTTCCACATTTCTGAAGCATGACGTAATGGGGGGGTGTTATCTCTTTTGTCGAAAATCAGCCGTTTTTGCTCGAACATTAAATGCCTCCAAATGGTATTTAATTAACTTCCCGAGCCCCTGGAAGCATGAAAATCACTTTAAACATGCTAATTTTAGCTCTAACACTGATGATCCACCTACAAATGTGAACTGACGTTCAAAAATAAAACATTTGAAAACGGACCATTTTCCACATTTCTGAAGCATGACGTAATGGGGGGGTGTTATCTCTTTTGTCGAAAATCAGCCGTTTTTGCTCGAACATTAAATGCCTCCAAATGGTATTTAATTACCTTCCCGAGCCCCTGGAAGCATGAAAATCACTTTAAACATGCTAATTTTAGCTCTAACACTGATGATCCACCTACAAATGTGAACTGACGTTCAAAAATAAAACATTTGAAAACGGACCATTTTCCACATTTCTGAAGCATGACGTAATGGGGGGGTGTTATCTCTTTTGTCGAAAATCAGCCGTTTTTGCTCGAACATTAAATGCCTCCAAATGGTATTTAATTAACTTCCCGGAGTGAAGAAACCCTTTTTGAGAACTCAGAGTGAGTAAATTGGCCATTTTCATGCACTTTTAACCATTCCATAAATCTTGTGTTTTGGGCCCCTGGAAGCATGAAAATCACTTTAAACATGCTAATTTTAGCTCTAACACTGATGATCCACCTACAAATGTGAACTGACGTTCAAAAATAAAACATTTGAAAACGGACCATTTTCCACATTTCTGAAGCATGACGTAATGGGGGGGTGTTATCTCTTTTGTCGAAAATCAGCCGTTTTTGCTCGAACATTAAATGCCTCCAAATGGTATTTAATTAACTTCCCGAGCCCCTGGAAGCATGAAAATCACTTTAAACATGCTAATTTTAGCTCTAACACTGATGATCCACCTACAAATGTGAACTGACGTTCAAAAATAAAACATTTGAAAACGGACCATTTTCCACATTTCTGAAGCATGACGTAATGGGGGGGTGTTGTCTCTTTTGTCGAAAATCAGCCGTTTTTGCTCGAACATTAAATGCCTCCAAATGGTATTTATTTCACTTCCCGGGGTGAAGAAACCCTTTTTGAGAACTCAGAGTGAGTAAATTGGCCATTTTCATGCACTTTTAACCATTCCATTAATCTTGTGTTTTGGGCCCCTGGAAGTTTGAAAATCACTTTAAACATGCTAATTTTAGCTCTAACACTGATGATCCACCTACAAATGTGAACTGACGTTCAAAAATAAAACATTTGAAAACGGACCATTTTCCACATTTCTGAAGCATGACGTAATGGGGGGGTGTTATCTCTTTTGTCGAAAATCAGCCGTTTTTGCTCGAACATTAAATTCCTCCAAATGGTATTTAATTAACTTCCCGAGCCCCTGGAAGCATGAAAATCACTTTAAACATGCTAATTTTAGCTCTAACACTGATGATCCACCTACAAATGTGAACTGACGTTCAAAAATAAAACATTTGAAAACGGACCATTTTCCACATTTCTGAAGCATGACGTAATGGGGGGGTGTTATCTCTTTTGTCGAAAATCAGCCGTTTTTGCTCGAACATTAAATGCCTCCAAATGGTATTTAATTAACTTCCCGGGGTGAAGAAACCCTTTTTGAGAACTCAGAGTGAGTAAATTGGCCATTTTCATGCACTTTTAACCATTCCATAAATCTTGTGTTTTGGGCCCCTGGAAGCATGAAAATCACTTTAAACATGCTAATTTTAGCTCTAACACTGATGATCCACCTACAAATGTGAACTGACGTTCAAAAATAAAACATTTGAAAACGGACCATTTTCCACATTTCTGAAGCATGACGTAATGGGGGGGTGTTATCTCTTTTGTCGAAAATCAGCCGTTTTTGCTCGAACATTAAATGCCTCCAAATGGTATTTAATTAACTTCCCGAGCCCCTGGAAGCATGAAAATCACTTTAAACATGCTAATTTTAGCTCTAACACTGATGATCCACCTACAAATGTGAACTGACGTTCAAAAATAAAACATTTGAAAACGGACCATTTTCCACATTTCTGAAGCATGACGTAATGGGGGGGTGTTATCTCTTTTGTCGAAAATCAGCCGTTTTTGCTCGAACATTAAATGCCTCCAAATGGTATTTAATTAACTTCCCGGGGTGAAGAAACCCTTTTTGAGAACTCAGAGTGAGTAAATTGGCCATTTTCATGCACTTTTAACCATTCCATAAATCTTGTGTTTTGGGCCCCTGGAAGCATGAAAATCACTTTAAACATGCTAATTTTAGCTCTAACACTGATGATCCACCTACAAATGTGAACTGACGTTCAAAAATAAAACATTTGAAAACGGACCATTTTCCACATTTCTGAAGCATGACGTAATGGGGGGGTGTTATCTCTTTTGTCGAAAATCAGCCGTTTTTGCTCGAACATTAAATGCCTCCAAATGGTATTTAATTAACTTCCCGGGGTGAAGAAACCCTTTTTGAGAACTCAGAGTGAGTAAATTGGCCATTTTCATGCACTTTTAACCATTCCATAAATCTTGTGTTTTGGGCCCCTGGAAGCATGAAAATCACTTTAAACATGCTAATTTTAGCTCTAACACTGATGATCCACCTACAAATGTGAACTGACGTTCAAAAATAAAACATTTGAAAACGGACCATTTTCCACATTTCTGAAGCATGACGTAATGGGGGGGTGTTATCTCTTTTGTCGAAAATCAGCCGTTTTTGCTCGAACATTAAATGCCTCCAAATGGTATTTATTTCACTTCCCGAGCCCCTGGAAGCATGAAAATCACTTTAAACATGCTAATTTTAGCTCTAACACTGATGATCCACCTACAAATGTGAACTGACGTTCAAAAATAAAACATTTGAAAACGGACCATTTTCCACATTTCTGAAGCATGACGTAATGGGGGGGTGTTATCTCTTTTGTCGAAAATCAGCCGTTTTTGCTCGAACATTAAATGCCTCCAAATGGTATTTAATTAACTTCCCGAGCCCCTGGAAGCATGAAAATCACTTTAAACATGCTAATTTTAGCTCTAACACTGATGATCCACCTACAAATGTGTACTGACGTTCAAAAATAAAACATTTGAAAACGGACCATTTTCCACATTTCTGAAGCATGACGTAAAGGGGGGGGGTTATTTTTTTTGTCGAAAATCAGCCGTTTTTGCTCGAACATTAAATGCCTCCAAATGGTATTTAATTAACTTCCCGGGGTGAAGAAACCCTTTTTGAGAACTCAGAGTGAGTAAATTGGCCATTTTCATGCACTTTTAACCATTCCATAAATCTTGTGTTTTGGGCCCCTGGAAGCATGAAAATCACTTTAAACATGCTAATTTTAGCTCTAACACTGATGATCCACCTACAAATGTGAACTGACGTTCAAAAATAAAACATTTGAAAACGGACATTTTTCCACATTTCTGAAGCATGACGTAATGGGGGGGTGTTATCTCTTTTGTCGAAAATCAGCCGTTTTTGCTCGAACATTAAATGCCTCCAAATGGTATTTAATTAACTTCCCGGGGTGAAGAAACCCTTTTTGAGAACTCAGAGTGAGTAAATTGGCCATTTTCATGCACTTTTAACCATTCCATAAATCTTGTGTTTTGGGCCCCTGGAAGCATGAAAATCACTTTAAACATGCTCATTTTAGCTCTAACACTGATGATCCACCTACAAATGTGAACTGACGTTCAAAAATAAAACATTTGAAAACGGACCATTTTCCACATTTCTGAAGCATGACGTAATGGGGGGGTGTTATCTCTTTTGTCGAAAATCAGCCGTTTTTGCTCGAACATTAAATGCCTCCAAATGGTATTTAATTAACTTCCCGGGGTGAAGAAACCCTTTTTGAGAACTCAGAGTGAGTAAATTGGCCATTTTCATGCACTTTTAACCATTCCATAAATCTTGTGTTTTGGGCCCCTGGAAGCATGAAAATCACTTTAAACATGCTAATTTTAGCTCTAACACTGATGATCCACCTACAAATGTGAACTGACGTTCAAAAATAAAACATTTGAAAACGGACCATTTTCCACATTTCTGAAGCATGACGTAATGGGGGGGGTGTTATCTCTTTTGTCGAAAATCAGCCGTTTTTGCTCGAACAATAAATGCCTCCAAATGGTATTTAATTAACTTCCCGAGCCCCTGGAAGCATGAAAATCACTTTAAACATGCTAATTTTAGCTCTAACACTGATGATCCACCTACAAATGTGAACTGACGTTCAAAAAAAAAACATTTGAAAACGGACCATTTTCCACATTTCTGAAGCATGACGTAATGGGGGGGTGTTATCTCTTTTGTCGAAAATCAGCCGTTTTTGCTCGAACATTAAATGCCTCCAAATGGTATTTAATTAACTTCCCGAGCCCCTGGAAGCATGAAAATCACTTTAAACATGCTAATTTTAGCTCTAACACTGATGATCCACCTACAAATGTGAACTGACGTTCAAAAATAAAACATTTGAAAACGGACCATTTTCCACATTTCTGAAGCATGACGTAATGGGCGGGTGTTATCTCTTTTGTCGAAAATCAGCCGTTTTTGCTCGAACATTAAATGCCTCCAAATGGTATTTAATTAACTTCCCGGGGTGAAGAAACCCTTTTTGAGAACTCAGAGTGAGTAAATTGGCCATTTTCATGCACTTTTAACCATTCCATAAATCTTGTGTTTTGGGCCCCTGGAAGCATGAAAATCACTTTAAACATGCTAATTTTAGCTCTAACACTGATGATCCACCTACAAATGTGAACTGACGTTCAAAAATAAAACATTTGAAAACGGACCATTTTCCACATTTCTGAAGCATGACGTAATGGGGGGGTGTTATCTCTTTTGTCGAAAATCAGCCGTTTTTGCTCGAACATTAAATGCCTCCAAATGGTATTTAATTAACTTCCCGAGCCCCTGGAAGCATGAAAATCACTTTAAACATGCTAATTTTAGCTTTAACACTGATGATCCACCTACAAATGTGAACTGACGTTCAAAAATAAAACATTTGAAAATGGACCATTTTCCACATTTCTGAAGCATGACGTAATGGGGGGGTGTTATCTCTTTTGTCGAAAATCAGCCGTTTTTGCTCGAACATTAAATGCCTCCAAATGGTATTTAATTAACTTCCCGGAGTGAAGAAACCCTTTTTGAGAACTCAGAGTGAGTAAATTGGCCATTTTCATGCACTTTTAACCATTCCATAAATCTTGTGTTTTGGGCCCCTGGAAGCATGAAAATCACTTTAAACATGCTAATTTTAGCTCTAACACTGATGATCCACCTACAAATGTGAACTGACGTTCAAAAATAAAACATTTGAAAACGGACCATTTTCCACATTTCTGAAGCATGACGTAATGGGGGGGTGTTATCTCTTTTGTCGAAAATCAGCCGTTTTTGCTCGAACATTAAATGCCTCCAAATGGTATTTAATTAACTTCCCGAGCCCCTGGAAGCATGAAAATCACTTTAAACATGCTAATTTTAGCTCTAACACTGATGATCCACCTACAAATGTGAACTGACGTTCAAAAATAAAACATTTGAAAACGGACCATTTTCCACATTTCTGAAGCATGACGTAATGGGGGGGTGTTGTCTCTTTTGTCGAAAATCAGCCGTTTTTGCTCGAACATTAAATGCCTCCAAATGGTATTTATTTCACTTCCCGGGGTGAAGAAACCCTTTTTGAGAACTCAGAGTGAGTAAATTGGCCATTTTCATGCACTTTTAACCATTCCATTAATCTTGTGTTTTGGGCCCCATGAAGCATGAAAATCACTTTAAACATGCTAATTTTAGCTCTAACACTGATGATCCACCTACAAATGTGAACTGACGTTCAAAAATAAAACATTTGAAAACGGACCATTTTCCACATTTCTGAAGCATGACGTAATGGGGGGGTGTTATCTCTTTTGTCGAAAATCAGCTGTTTTTGCTCGAACATTAAATGCCTCCAAATGGTATTTAATTAACTTCCCGAGCCCCTGGAAGCATGAAAATCACTTTAAACATGCTAATTTTAGCTCTAACACTGATGATCCACCTACAAATGTGAACTGACGTTCAAAAATAAAACATTTGAAAACGGACCATTTTCCACATTTCTGAAGCATGACGTAATGGGGGGGTGTTATCTCTTTTGTCGAAAATCAGCCGTTTTTGCTCGAACATTAAATGCCTCCAAATGGTATTTATTTCACTTCCCGGGGTGAAGAAACGCTTTTTGAGAACTCAGGGTGAGTAAATTGGCCATTTTCATGCACTTTTAACCATTCCATAAATCTTGTGTTTTGGGCCCCTGGAAGCATGAAAATCACTTTAAACATGCTAATTTTAGCTCTAACACTGATGATCCACCTACAAATGTGAACTGACGTTCAAAAATAAAACATTTGAAAACGGACCATTTTCCACATTTCTGAAGCATGACGTAATGGGGGGGTGTTATCTCTTTTGTCGAAAATCAGCCGTTTTTGCTCGAACATTAAATGCCTCCAAATGGTATTTAATTAACTTCCCGGGCCCCTGGAAGCATGAAAATCACTTTAAACATGCTAATTTTAGCTCTAACACTGATGATCCACCTACAAATGTGAACTGACGTTCAAAAATAAAACATTTGAAAACGGACCATTTTCCACATTTCTGAAGCATGACGTAATGGGGGGGTGTTATCTCTTTTGTCGAAAATCAGCCGTTTTTGCTCGAACATTAAATGCCTCCAAATGGTATTTAATTAACTTCCCGGGGTGAAGAAACCCTTTTTGAGAACTCAGAGTGAGTAAATTGGCCATTTTCATGCACTTTTAACCATTCCATAAATCTTGTGTTTTGGGCCCCTGGAAGCATGAAAATCACTTTAAACATGCTAATTTTAGCTCTAACACTGATGATCCACCTACAAATGTGAACTGACGTTCAAAAATAAAACATTTGAAAACGGACCATTTTCCACATTTCTGAAGCATGACGTAATGGGGGGGTGTTATCTCTTTTGTCGAAAATCAGCCGTTTTTGCTCGAACATTAAATGCCTCCAAATGGTATTTATTTCACTTCCCGAGCCCCTGGAAGCATGAAAATCACTTTAAACATGCTAATTTTAGCTCTAACACTGATGATCCACCTACAAATGTGAACTGACGTTCAAAAATAAAACATTTGAAAACGGACCATTTTCCACATTTCTGAAGCATGACGTAATGGGGGGGTGTTATCTCTTTTGTCGAAAATCAGCCGTTTTTGCTCGAACATTAAATGCCTCCAATTGGTATTTAATTAACTTCCCGAGCCCCTGGAAGCATGAAAATCACTTTAAACATGCTAATTTTAGCTCTAACACTGATGATCCACCTACAAATGTGTACTGACGTTCAAAAATAAAACATTTGAAAACGGACCATTTTCCACATTTCTGAAGCATGACGTAATGGGGGGGGTGTTATCTCTTTTGTCGAAAATCAGCCGTTTTTGCTCGAACATTAAATGCCTCCAAATAGTATTTAATTAACTTCCCGGGGTGAAGAAACCCTTTTTGAGAACTCAGAGTGAGTAAATTGGCCATTTTCATGCACTTTTAACCATTCCATAAATCTTGTGTTTTGGGCCCCTGGAAGCATGAAAATCACTTTAAACATGCTAATTTTAGCTCTAACACTGATGATCCACCTACAAATGTGAACTGACGTTCAAAAATAAAACATTTGAAAACGGACCATTTTCCACATTTCTGAAGCATGACGTAATGGGGGGGTGTTATCTCTTTTGTCGAAAATCAGCCGTTTTTGCTCGAACATTAAATGCCTCCAAATGGTATTTAATTAACTTCCCGGGGTGAAGAAACCCTTTTTGAGAACTCAGAGTGAGTAAATTGGCCATTTTCATGCACTTTTAACCATTCCATAAATCTTGTGTTTTGGGCCCCTGGAAGCATGAAAATCACTTTAAACATGCTAATTTTAGCTCTAACACTGATGATCCACCTACAAATGTGAACTGACGTTCAAAAATAAAACATTTGAAAACGGACCATTTTCCACATTTCTGAAGCATGACGTAATGGGGGGGTGTTATCTCTTTTGTCGAAAATCAGCCGTTTTTGCTCGAACATTAAATGCCTCCAAATGGTATTTAATTAACTTCCCGAGCCCCTGGAAGCATGAAAATCACTTTAAACATGCTAATTTTAGCTCTAACACTGATGATCCACCTACAAATGTGAACTGACGTTCAAAAATAAAACATTTGAAAACGGACCATTTTCCACATTTCTGAAGCATGACGTAATGGGGGGGTGTTATCTCTTTTGTCGAAAATCAGCCGTTTTTGCTCGAACATTAAATGCCTCCAAATGGTATTTAATTAACTTCCCGAGCCCCTGGAAGCATGAAAATCACTTTAAACATGCTAATTTTAGCTCTAACACTGATGATCCACCTACAAATGTGAACTGACGTTCAAAAATAAAACATTTGAAAACGGACCATTTTCCACATTTCTGAAGCATGACGTAATGGGGGGGTGTTATCTCTTTTGTCGAAAATCAGCCGTTTTTGCTCGAACATTAAATGCCTCCAAATGGTATTTAATTAACTTCCCGAGCCCCTGGAAGCATGAAAATCACTTTAAACATGCTAATTTTAGCTCTAACACTGATGATCCACCTACAAATGTGAACTGACGTTCAAAAATAAAACATTTGAAAACGGACCATTTTCCACATTTCTGAAGCATGACGTAATGGGGGGGTGTTATCTCTTTTGTCGAAAATCAGCCGTTTTTGCTCGAACATTAAATGCCTCCAAATGGTATTTATTTCACTTCCCGGGGTGAAGAAACCCTTTTTGAGAACTCAGAGTGAGTAAATTGGCCATTTTCATGCACTTTTAACCATTCCATAAATCTTGTGTTTTGGGCCCCTGGAAGCATGAAAATCACTTTAAACATGCTAATTTTAGCTCTAACACTGATGATCCACCTACAAATGTGAACTGACGTTCAAAAATAAAACATTTGAAAACGGACCATTTTCCACATTTCTGAAGCATGACGTAATGGGGGGGTGTTATCTCTTTTGTCGAAAATCAGCCGTTTTTGCTCGAACATTAAATGCCTCCAAATGGTATTTAATTAACTTCCCGAGCCCCTGGAAGCATGAAAATCACTTTAAACATGCTAATTTTAGCTCTAACACTGATGATCCACCTACAAATGTGAACTGACGTTCAAAAATAAAACATTTGAAAACGGACCATTTTCCACATTTCTGAAGCATGACGTAATGGGGGGGTGTTATCTCTTTTGTCGAAAATCAGCCGTTTTTGCTCGAACATTAAATGCCTCCAAATGGTATTTAATTAACTTCCCGAGCCCCTGGAAGCATGAAAATCATTTTAAACATGCTAATTTTAGCTCTAACACTGATGATCCACCTACAAATGTGAACTGACGTTCAAAAATAAAACATTTGAAAACGGACCATTTTCCACATTTCTGAAGCATGACGTAATGGGGGGGGTGTTATCTCTTTTGTCGAAAATCAGCCGTTTTTGCTCGAACATTAAATGCCTCCAAATGGTATTTATTTCACTTCCCGGGGTGAAGAAACCCTTTTTGAGAACTCAGAGTGAGTAAATTGGCCATTTTCATGCACTTTTAACCATTCCATTAATCTTGTGTTTTGGGCCCCTGGAAGCATGAAAATCACTTTAAACATGCTAATTTTAGCTCTAACACTGATGATCCACCTACAAATGTGAACTGACGTTCAAAAATAAAACATTTGAAAACGGACCATTTTCCACATTTCTGAAGCATGACGTAATGGGGGGGGTGTTATCTCTTTTGTCGAAAATCAGCCGTTTTTGCTCGAACATTAAATGCCTCCAAATGGTATTTAATTAACTTCCCGAGCCCCTGGAAGCATGAAAATCACTTTAAACATGCTAATTTTAGCTCTAACACTGATGATCCACCTACAAATGTGAACTGACGTTCAAAAATAAAACATTTGAAAACGGACCATTTTCCACATTTCTGAAGCATGACGTAATGGGGGGGTGTTATCTCTTTTGTCGAAAATCAGCCGTTTTTGCTCGAACATTAAATGCCTCCAAATGGTATTTATTTCACTTCCCGGGGTGAAGAAACCCTTTTTGAGAACTCAGAGTGAGTAAATTGGCCATTTTCATGCACTTTTAACCATTCCATAAATCTTGTGTTTTGGGCCCCTGGAAGCATGAAAATCACTTTAAACATGCTAATTTTAGCTCTAACACTGATGATCCACCTACAAATGTGAACTGACGTTCAAAAATAAAACATTTGAAAACGGACCATTTTCCACATTTCTGAAGCATGACGTAATGGGGGGGTGTTATCTCTTTTGTCGAAAATCAGCCGTTTTTGCTCGAACATTAAATGCCTCCAAATGGTATTTAATTAACTTCCCGAGCCCCTGGAAGCATGAAAATCACTTTAAACATGCTAATTTTAGCTCTAACACTGATGATCCACCTACAAATGTGAACTGACGTTCAAAAATAAAACATTTTAAAACGGACCATTTTCCACATTTCTGAAGCATGACGTAATGGGGGGTGTTATCTCTTTTGTCGAAAATCAGCCGTTTTTGCTCGAACATTAAATGCCTCCAAATGGTATTTAATTAACTTCCCGAGCCCCTGGAAGCATGAAAATCATTTTAAACATGCTAATTTTAGCTCTAACACTGATGATCCACCTACAAATGTGAACTGACGTTCAAAAATAAAACATTTGAAAACGGACCATTTTCCACATTTCTGAAGCATGACGTAATGGGGGGGGTGTTATCTCTTTTGTCGAAAATCAGCCGTTTTTGCTCGAACATTAAATGCCTCCAAATGGTATTTATTTCACTTCCCGGGGTGAAGAAACCCTTTTTGAGAACTCAGAGTGAGTAAATTGGCCATTTTCATGCACTTTTAACCATTCCATTAATCTTGTGTTTTGGGCCCCTGGAAGCATGAAAATCACTTTAAACATGCTAATTTTAGCTCTAACACTGATGATCCACCTACAAATGTGAACTGACGTTCAAAAATAAAACATTTGAAAACGGACCATTTTCCACATTTCTGAAGCATGACGTAATGGGGGGGTGTTATCTCTTTTGTCGAAAATCAGCCGTTTTTGCTCGAACATTAAATGCCTCCAAATGGTATTTAATTAACTTCCCGGGGTGAAGAAACCCTTTTTGATTACTCAGAGTGAGTAAATTGGCCATTTTCATGCACTTTTAACCATTCCATAAATCTTGTGTTTTGGGCCCCTGGAAGCATGAAAATCACTTTAAACATGCTAATTTTAGCTCTAACACTGATGATCCACCTACAAATGTGAACTGACGTTCAAAAATAAAACATTTGAAAACGGACCATTTTCCACATTTCTGAAGCATGACGTAATGGGGGGGTGTTATCTCTTTTGTCGAAAATCAGCCGTTTTTGCTCGAACATTAAATGCCTCCAAATGGTATTTAATTAACTTCCCGAGCCCCTGGAAGCATGAAAATCACTTTAAACATGCTAATTTTAGCTCTAACACTGATGATCCACCTACAAATGTGAACTGACGTTCAAAAATAAAACATTTGAAAACGGACCATTTTCCACATTTCTGAAGCATGACGTAATGGGGGGGTGTTATCTCTTTTGTCGAAAATCAGCCGTTTTTGCTCGAACATTAAATGCCTCCAAATGGTATTTAATTAACTTCCCGAGCCCCTGGAAGCATGAAAATAACTTTAAACATGCTAATTTTAGCTCTAACACTGATGATCCACCTACAAATGTGAACTGACGTTCAAAAATAAAACATTTGAAAACGGACCATTTTCCACATTTCTGAAGCATGACGTAATGGGGGGGTGTTATCTCTTTTGTCGAAAATCAGCCGTTTTTGCTCGAACATTAAATGCCTCCAAATGGTATTTAATTAACTTCCCGGGGTGAAGAAACCCTTTTTGAGAACTCAGAGTGAGTAAATTGGCCATTTTCATGCACTTTTAACCATTCCATAAATCTTGTGTTTTGGGCCCCTGGAAGCATGAAAATCACTTTAAACATGCTAATTTTAGCTCTAACACTGATGATCCACCTACAAATGTGAACTGACGTTCAAAAATAAAACATTTGAAAACGGACCATTTTCCACATTTCTGAAGCATGACGTAATGGGGGGGTGTTATCTCTTTTGTCGAAAATCAGCCGTTTTTGCTCGAACATTAAATGCCTCCAAATGGTATTTAATTAACTTCCCGAGCCCCTGGAAGCATGAAAATCACTTTAAACATGCTAATTTTAGCTCTAACACTGATGATCCACCTACAAATGTGAACTGACGTTCAAAAATAAAACATTTTAAAACGGACCATTTTCCACATTTCTGAAGCATGACGTAATGGGGGGGTGTTATCTCTTTTGTCGAAAATCAGCCGTTTTTGCTCGAACATTAAATGCCTCCAAATGGTATTTAATTAACTTCCCGAGCCCCTGGAAGCATGAAAATCACTTTAAACATGCTAATTTTAGCTCTAACACTGATGATCCACCTACAAATGTGAACTGACGTTCAAAAATAAAACATTTTAAAACGGACCATTTTCCACATTTCTGAAGCATGACGTAATGGGGGGGTGTTATCTCTTTTGTCGAAAATCAGCCGTTTTTGCTCGAACATTAAATGCCTCCAAATGGTATTTAATTAACTTCCCGAGCCCCTGGAAGCATGAAAATCACTTTAAACATGCTAATTTTAGCTCTAACACTGATGATCCACCTACAAATGTGAACTGACGTTCAAAAATAAAACATTTGAAAACGGACCATTTTCCACATTTCTGAAGCATGACGTAATGGGGGGGTGTTATCTCTTTTGTCGAAAATCAGCCGTTTTTGCTCGAACATTAAATGCCTCCAAATGGTATTTATTTCACTTCCCGGGGTGAAGAAACCCTTTTTGAGAACTCAGAGTGAGTAAATTGGCCATTTTCATGCACTTTTAACCATTCCATTAATCTTGTGTTTTGGGCCCCTGGAAGCATGAAAATCACTTTAAACATGCTAATTTTAGCTCTAACACTGATGATCCACCTACAAATGTGAACTGACGTTCAAAAATAAAACATTTGAAAACGGACCATTTTCCACATTTCTGAAGCATGACGTAATGGGGGGGGTGTTATCTCTTTTGTCGAAAATCAGCCGTTTTTGCTCGAACATTAAATGCCTCCAAATGGTATTTAATTAACTTCCCGAGCCCCTGGAAGCATGAAAATCACTTTAAACATGCTAATTTTAGCTCTAACACTGATGATCCACCTACAAATGTGAACTGACGTTCAAAAATAAAACATTTGAAAACGGACCATTTTCCACATTTCTGAAGCATGACGTAATGGGGGGGTGTTATTTCTTTTGTCGAAAATCAGCCGTTTTTGCTCGAACATTAAATGCCTCCAAATGGTATTTATTTCACTTCCCGGGGTGAAGAAACCCTTTTTGAGAACTCAGAGTGAGTAAATTGGCCATTTTCATGCACTTTTAACCATTCCATAAATCTTGTGTTTTGGGCCCCTGGAAGCATGAAAATCACTTTAAACATGCTAATTTTAGCTCTAACACTGATGATCCACCTACAAATGTGAACTGACGTTCAAAAATAAAACATTTGAAAACGGACCATTTTCCACATTTCTGAAGCATGACGTAATGGGGGGGTGTTATCTCTTTTGTCGAAAATCAGCCGTTTTTGCTCGAACATTAAATGCCTCCAAATGGTATTTAATTAACTTCCCGAGCCCCTGGAAGCATGAAAATCACTTTAAACATGCTAATTTTAGCTCTAACACTGATGATCCACCTACAAATGTGAACTGACGTTCAAAAATAAAACATTTTAAAACGGACCATTTTCCACATTTCTGAAGCATGACGTAATGGTGGGGTGTTATCTCTTTTGTCGAAAATCAGCCGTTTTTGCTCGAACATTAAATGCCTCCAAATGGTATTTAATTAACTTCCCGAGCCCCTGGAAGCATGAAAATCACTTTAAACATGCTAATTTTAGCTCTAACACTGATGATCCACCTACAAATGTGAACTGACGTTCAAAAATAAAACATTTGAAAACGGACCATTTTCCACATTTCTGAAGCATGACGTAATGGGGGGGTGTTATCTCTTTTGTCGAAAATCAGCCGTTTTTGCTCGAACATTAAATGCCTCCAAATGGTATTTATTTCACTTCCCGAGCCCCTGGAAGCATGAAAATCACTTTAAACATGCTAATTTTAGCTCTAACACTGATGATCCACCTACAAATGTGAACTGACGTTCAAAAATAAAACATTTGAAAACGGACCATTTTCCACATTTCTGAAGCATGACGTAATGGGGGGGTGTTATCTCTTTTGTCGAAAATCAGCCGTTTTTGCTCGAACATTAAATGCCTCCAAATGGTATTTAATTAACTTCCCGGGTTGAAGAAACCCTTTTTGAGAACTCAGAGTGAGTAAATTGGCCATTTTCATGCACTTTTAACCATTCCATAAATCTTGTGTTTTGGGCCCCTGGAAGCATGAAAATCACTTTAAACATGCTAATTTTAGCTCTAACACTGATGATCCACCTACAAATGTGAACTGACGTTCAAAAATAAAACATTTGAAAACGGACCATTTTCCACATTTCTGAAGCATGACGTAATCGGGGGGTGTTGTTATCTCTTTTGTCGAAAATCAGCCGTTTTTGCTCGAACATTAAATGCCTCCAAATGGTATTTAATTAACTTCCCGAGCCCCTGGAAGCATGAAAATCACTTTAAACATGCTAATTTTAGCTCTAAGACTGATGATCCACCTACAAATGTGAACTGACGTTCAAAAATAAAACATTTGAAAACGGACCATTTTCCACATTTCTGAAGCATGACGTAATGGGGGGGTGTTATCTCTTTTGTCGAAAATCAGCCGTTTTTGCTCGAACATTAAATGCCTCCAAATGGTATTTAATTAACTTCCCGAGCCCCTGGAAGCATGAAATTCACTTTAAACATGCTAATTTTAGCTCTAACACTGATGATCCACCTACAAATGTGAACTGACGTTCAAAAATAAAACATTTGAAAACGGACCATTTTCCACATTTCTGAAGCATGACGTAATGGGGGGGTGTTATCTCTTTTGTCGAAAATCAGCCGTTTTTGCTCGAACATTAAATGCCTCCAAATGGTATTTAATTAACTTCCCGAGCCCCTGGAAGCATGAAAATCACTTTAAACATGCTAATTTTAGCTCTAACACTGATGATCCACCTACAAATGTGAACTGACGTTCAAAAATAAAACATTTGAAAACGGACCATTTTCCACATTTCTGAAGCATGACGTAATGGGGGGGGTGTTATCTCTTTTGTCGAAAATCAGCCGTTTTTGCTCGAACATTAAATGCCTCCAAATGGTATTTAATTAACTTCCCGAGCCCCTGGAAGCATGAAAATCAATTTAAACATGCTAATTTTAGCTCTAACACTGATGATCCACCTACAAATGTGAACTGATGTTCAAAAATAAAACATTTGAAAACGGACCATTTTCCACATTTCTGAAGCATGACGTAATGGGGGGGTGTTATCTCTTTTGTCGAAAATCAGCCGTTTTTGCTCGAACATTAAATGCCTCCAAATGGTATTTATTTCACTTCCCGGGGTGAAGAAACCCTTTTTGAGAACTCAGAGTGAGTAAATTGGCCATTTTCATGCACTTTTAACCATTCCATAAATCTTGTGTTTTGGGCCCCTGGAAGCATGAAAATCACTTTAAACATGCTAATTTTAGCTCTAACACTGATGATCCACCTACAAATGTGAACTGACGTTCAAAAATAAAACATTTGAAAACGGACCATTTTCCACATTTCTGAAGCATGACGTAATGGGGGGGTGTTATCTCTTTTGTCGAAAATCAGCCGTTTTTGCTCGAACATTAAATGCCTCCAAATGGTATTTAATTAACTTCCCGAGCCCCTGGAAGCATGAAAATCACTTTAAACATGCTAATTTTAGCTCTAACACTGATGATCCACCTACAAATGTGAACTGACGTTCAAAAATAAAACATTTGAAAACGGACCATTTTCCACATTTCTGAAGCATGACGTAATGGGGGGGTGTTATCTCTTTTGTCGAAAATCAACCGTTTTTGCTCGAACATTAAATGCCTCTAAATGGTATTTATTTCACTTCCCGAGCCCCTGGAAGCATGAAAATCACTTTAAACATGCTAATTTTAGCTCTAACACTGATGATCCACCTACAAATGTGAATTGACGTTCAAAAATAAAACATTTGAAAACGGACCATTTTCCACATTTCTGAAGCATGACGTAATGGGGGGGGTGTTATCTCTTTTGTCCAAAATCAGCCGTTTTTGCTCGAACATTAAATGTCTCCAAATGGTATTTAATTAACTTCCCGGGGTGAAGAAACCCTTTTTGAGAACTCAGAGTGAGTAAATTGGCCATTTTCATGCACTTTTAACCATTCCATAAATCTTGTGTTTTGGGCCCCTGGAAGCATGAAAATCACTTTAAACATGCTAATTTTAGCTCTAACACTGATGATCCACCTACAAATGTGAACTGACGTTCAAAAATAAAACATTTGAAAACGGACCATTTTCCACATTTCTGAAGCATGACATAATGGGGGGGTGTTATCTCTTTTGTCGAAAATCAGCCGTTTTTGCTCGAACATTAAATGCCTCCAAATGGTATTTATTTCACTTCCCGGGGTGAAGAAACCCTTTTTGAGAACTCAGAGTGAGTAAATTGGCCATTTTCATGCACTTTTAACCATTCCATAAATCTTGTGTTTTGGGCCCCTGGAAGCATGAAAATCACTTTAAACATGCTAATTTTAGCTCTAACACTGATGATCCACCTACAAATGTGAACTGACGTTCAAAAATAAAACATTTGAAAACAGACCATTTTCCACATTTCTGAAGCATGACGTAATGGGGGGGTGTTATCTCTTTTGTCGAAAATCAGCCGTTTTTGCTCGAACATTAAATGCCTCCAAATGGTATTTAATTAACTTCCCGGGGTGAAGAAACCCTTTTTGAGAACTCAGAGTGAGTAAATTGGCCATTTTCATGCACTTTTAACCATTCCATAAATCTTGTGTTTTGGGCCCCTGGAAGCATGAAAATCACTTTAAACATGCTAATTTTAGCTCTAACACTGATGATCCACCTACAAATGTGAACTGACGTTCAAAAATAAAACATTTGAAAACGGACCATTTTCCACATTTCTGAAGCATGACGTAATGGGGGGGTGTTATCTCTTTTGTCGAAAATCAGCCGTTTTTGCTCGAACATTAAATGCCTCCAAATGGTATTTAATTAACTTCCCGAGCCCCTGGAAGCATGAAAATCACTTTAAACATGCTAATTTTAGCTCTAACACTGATGATCCACCTACAAATGTGAACTGACGTTCAAAAAAAAAACATTTGAAAACGGACCATTTTCCACATTTCTGAAGCATGACGTAATGGGGGGGTGTTATCTCTTTTGTCGAAAATCAGCCGTTTTTGCTCGAACATTAAATGCCTCCAAATGGTATTTAATTAACTTCCCGGGGTGAAGAAACCCTTTTTGAGAACTCAGAGTGAGTAAATTGGCCATTTTCATGCACTTTTAACCATTCCATAAATCTTGTGTTTTGGGCCCCTGGAAGCATGAAAATCACTTTAAACATGCTAATTTTAGCTCTAACACTGATGATCCACCTACAAATGTGAACTGACGTTCAAAAATAAAACATTTGAAAACGGACCATTTTCCACATTTCTGAAGCATGACGTAATGGGGGGGTGTTATCTCTTTTGTCGAAAATCAGCCGTTTTTGCTCGAACATTAAATGCCTCCAAATGGTATTTAATTAACTTCCCGAGCCCCTGGAAGCATGAAAATCACTTTAAACATGCTAATTTTAGCTCTAACACTGATGATCCACCTACAAATGTGAACTGACGTTCAAAAATAAAACATTTGAAAACGGACCATTTTCCACATTTCTGAAGCATGACGTAAAATCAGCCGTTTTTGCTCGAACATTAAATGCCTCCAAATGGTATTTAATTAACTTCCCGAGCCCCTGGAAGCATGAAAATCACTTTAAACATGCTCATTTTAGCTCTAACACTGATGATCCACCTACAAATGTGAACTGACGTTCAAAAATAAAACATTTGAAAACGGACCATTTTCCACATTTCTGAAGCATGACGTAATGGGGGGGTGTTATCTCTTTTGTCGAAAATCAGCCGTTTTTGCTCGAACATTAAATGCCTCCAAATGGTATTTAATTAACTTCCCGAGCCCCTGGAAGCATGAAAATCACTTTAAACATGCTAATTTTAGCTCTAACACTGATGATCCACCTACAAATGTGAACTGACGTTCAAAAATAAAACATTTGAAAACGGACCATTTTCCACATTTCTGAAGCATGACGTAATGGGGGGGTGTTATCTCTTTTGTCGAAAATCAGCCGTTTTTGCTCGAACATTAAATGCCTCCAAATGGTATTTAATTAACTTCCCGGGGTGAAGAAACCCTTTTTGAGAACTCAGAGTGAGTAAATTGGCCATTTTCATGCACTTTTAACCATTCCATAAATCTTGTGTTTTGGGCCCCTGGAAGCATGAAAATCACTTTAAACATGCTAATTTTAGCTCTAACACTGATGATCCACCTACAAATGTGAACTGACGTTCAAAAATAAAACATTTGAAAACGGACCATTTTCCACATTTCTGAAGCATGACGTAATGGGGGGGTGTTATCTCTTTTGTCGAAAATCAGCCGTTTTTGCTCGAACATTAAATGCCTCCAAATGGTATTTAATTAACTTCCCGAGCCCCTGGAAGCATGAAAATCACTTTAAACATGCTAATTTTAGCTCTAACACTGATGATCCACCTACAAATGTGAACTGACGTTCAAAAATAAAACATTTGAAAACGGACCATTTTCCACATTTCTGAAGCATGACGTAAAATCAGCCGTTTTTGCTCGAACATTAAATGCCTCCAAATGGTATTTAATTAACTTCCCGAGCCCCTGGAAGCATGAAAATCACTTTAAACATGCTCATTTTAGCTCTAACACTGATGATCCACCTACAAATGTGAACTGACGTTCAAAAATAAAACATTTGAAAACGGACCATTTTCCACATTTCTGAAGCATGACGTAATGGGGGGGTGTTATCTCTTTTGTCGAAAATCAGCCGTTTTTGCTCGAACATTAAATGCCTCCAAATGGTATTTAATTAACTTCCCGAGCCCCTGGAAGCATGAAAATCACTTTAAACATGCTAATTTTAGCTCTAACACTGATGATCCACCTACAAATGTGAACTGACGTTCAAAAATAAAACATTTGAAAACGGACCATTTTCCACATTTCTGAAGCATGACGTAATGGGGGGGTGTTATCTCTTTTGTCGAAAATCAGCCGTTTTTGTTCGAACATTAAATGCCTCCAAATGGTATTTAATTAACTTCCCGGGGTGAAGAAACCCTTTTTGAGAACTCAGAGTGAGTAAATTGGCCATTTTCATGCACTTTTAACCATTCCATAAATCTTGTGTTTTGGGCCCCTGGAAGCATGAACATCACTTTAAACATGCTAATTTTAGCTCTAACACTGATGATCCACCTACAAATGTGAACTGACGTTCAAAAATAAAACATTTGAAAACGGACCATTTTCCACATTTCTGAAGCATGACTTAATGGGGGGGTGTTATCTCTTTTGTCGAAAATCAGCCGTTTTTGCTCGAATATTAAATGCCTCCAAATGGTATTTAATTAACTTCCCGAGCCCCTGGAAGCATGAAAATCACTTTAAACATGCTAATTTTAGCTCTAACACTGATGATCCACCTACAAATGTGAACTGACGTTCAAAAATAAAACATTTGAAAACGGACCATTTTCCACATTTCTGAAGCATGACGTAATGGGGGGGTGTTATCTCTTTTGTCGAAAATCAGCCGTTTTTGCTCGAACATTAAATGCCTCCAAATGGTATTTAATTAACTTCCCGGGGTGAAGAAACCCTTTTTGAGAACTCAGAGTGAGTAAATTGGCCATTTTCATGCACTTTTAACCATTCCATAAATCTTGTGTTTTGGGCCCCTG
Source organism: Lissotriton vulgaris (assembly GCF_964263255.1). Classification (NCBI taxonomy): domain Eukaryota; kingdom Metazoa; phylum Chordata; class Amphibia; order Caudata; family Salamandridae; genus Lissotriton; species Lissotriton vulgaris. Next base: position 470,666 of record NW_028254096.1, read on the forward strand.
GAAGCATGAAAATCAGTTTAAACATGCTAATTTTAGCTCTAACACTGATGATCCACCTACAAATGTGAACTGACGTTCAAAAATAAAACATTTGAAAACGGACCATTTTCCACATTTCTGAAGCATGACGTAATGGGGGGGTGTTATCTCTTTTGTCGAAAATCAGCCGTTTTTGCTCGAACATTAAATGCCTCCAAATGGTATTTAATTAACTTCCCGAGCCCCTGGAAGCATGAAAATCACTTTAAACATGCTAATTTTAGCTCTAACACTGATGATCCACCTACAAATGTGAACTGACGTTCAAAAATAAAACATTTGAAAACGGACCATTTTCCACATTTCTGAAGCATGACGTAATGGGGGGGTGTTATCTCTTTTGTCGAAAATCAGCCGTTTTTGCTCGAACATTAAATGCCTCCAAATGGTATTTATTTCACTTCCCGAGCCCCTGGAAGCATGAAAATCACTTTAAACATGCTAATGTTAGCTCTAACACTGATGATCCACCTACAAATGTGAACTGACGTTCAAAAATAAAACATTTGAAAACGGACCATTTTCCACATTTCTGAAGCATGACGTAATGGGGGGGTGTTATCTCTTTTGTCGAAAATCAGCCGTTTTTGCTCGAACATTAAATGCCTACAAATGGTATTTAATTAACTTCCCGGGGTGAAGAAACCCTTTTTGAGAACTCAGAGTGAGTAAATTGGCCATTTTCATGCACTTTTAACCATTCCATAAATCTTGTGTTTTGGGCCCCTGGAAGCATGAAAATCACTTTAAACATGCTAATTTTAGCTCTAACACTGATGATCCACCTACAAATGTGAACTGACGTTCAAAAATAAAACATTTGAAAACGGACCATTTTCCACATTTCTGAAGCATGACGTAATGGGGGGGTGTTATCTCTTTTGTCGAAAATCAGCCGTTTTTGCTCGAACATTAAATGCCTCCAAATGGTATTTAATTAACTTCCCGAGCCCCTGGAAGCATGAAAATCACTTTAAACATGCTAATTTTAGCTCTAACACTGATGATCCACCTACAAATGTGAACTGACGTTCAAAAATAGAACATTTGAAAACGGACCATTTTCCACATTTCTGAAGCATGACGTAATGGGGGGGTGTTATCTCTTTTGTCGAAAATCAGCCATTTTTGCTCGAACATTAAATGCCTCCAAATGGTATTTAATTAACTTCCCGAGCCCCTGGAAGCATGAAAATCACTTTAAACATGCTCATTTTAGCTCTAACACTGATGATCCACCTACAAATGTGAACTGACGTTCAAAAATAAAACATTTGAAAACGGACCATTTTCCACATTTCTGAAGCATGACGTAATGGGGGGGTGTTATCTCTTTTGTCGAAAATCAGCCGTTTTTGCTCAAACATCAAATGCCTCCAAATGGTATTTAATTAACTTCCCGGGGTGAAGAAACCCTTTTTGAGAACTCAGAGTGAGTAAATTGGCCATTTTCATGCACTTTTAACCATTCCATAAATCTTGTGTTTTGGGCCCCTGGAAGCATGAAAATCACTTTAAACATGCTAATTTTAGCTCTAACACTGATGATCCACCTACAAATGTGAACTGACGTTCAAAAATAAAACATTTGAAAACGGACCATTTTCCACATTTCTGAAGCATGACGTAATGGGGGGGTGTTATCTCTTTTGTCGAAAATCAGCCGTTTTTGCTCGAACATTAAATGCCTCCAAATGGTATTTAATTAACTTCCCGAGCCCCTGGAAGCATGAAAATCACTTTAAACATGCTAATTTTAGCTCTAACACTGATGATCCACCTACAAATGTGAACTGACGTTCAAAAATAAAACATTTGAAAACGGACCATTTTCCACATTTCTGAAGCATGACGTAATGGGGGGGTGTTATCTATTTTGTCGAAAATCTGCCGTTTTTGCTCGAACATTAAATGCCTCCAAATGGTATTTAATTAACTTCCCGGGGTGAAGAAACCCTTTTTGAGAACTCAGAGTGAGTTAATTGGCCATTTTCATGCACTTTTAACCATTCCATAAATCTTGTGTTTTGGGCCCCTGGAAGCATGAAAATCACTTTAAACATGCTAATTTTAGCTCTAACACTGATGATCCACCTACAAATGTGAACTGACGTTCAAAAATAAAACATTTGAAAACTGACCATTTTCCACATTTCTGAAGCATGACGTAATGGGGGGGTGTTATCTCTTTTGTCGAAAATCAGCCGTTTTTGCACGAACATTAAATGCCTCCAAATGGTATTTAATTAACTTCCCGAGCCCCTGGAAGCATGAAAATCACTTTAAACATGCTAATTTTAGCTCTAACACTGATGATCCACCTACAAATGTGAACTGACGTTCAAAAATAAAACATTTGAAAACGGACCATTTTCCACATTTCTGAAGCATGACGTAATGGGGGGGTGTTATCTCTTTTGTCGAAAATCAGCCGTTTTTGCTCGAACATTAAATGCCTCCAAATGGTATTTATTTCACTTCCCGAGCCCCTGGAAGCATGAAAATCACTTTAAACATGCTAATTTTAGCTCTAACACTGATGATCCACCTACAAATGTGAACTGACGTTCAAAAATAAAACATTTGAAAACGGACCATTTTCCACATTTCTGAAGCATGACGTAATGGGGGGGTGTTATCTCTTTTGTCGAAAATCAGCCGTTTTTGCTCGAACATTAAATGCCTCCAAATGGTATTTAATTAACTTCCCGAGCCCCTGGAAGCATGAAAATCACTTTAAACATGCTAATTTTAGCTCTAACACTGATGATCCACCTACAAATGTGAACTGACGTTCAAAAATAAAACATTTGAAAACGGACCATTTTCCACATTTCTGAAGCATGACGTAATGGGGGGGTGTTATCTCTTTTGTCGAAAATCAGCCGTTTTTGCTCGAACATTAAATGCCTCCAAATGGTATTTAATTAACTTCCCGAGCCCATGGAAGCATGAAAATCACTTTAAACATGCTAATTTTAGCTCTAACACTGATGATCCACCTACAAATGTGAACTGACGTTCAAAAATAAAACATTTGAAAACGGACCATTTTCCACATTTCTGAAGCATGACGTAATGGGGGGGTGTTATCTCTTTTGTCGAAAATCAGCCGTTTTTGCTCGAACATTAAATGCCTCCAAATGGTATTTAATTAACTTCCCGGGGTGAAGAAACCCTTTTTGAGAACTCAGAGTGAGTAAATTGGCCATTTTCATGCACTTTTAACCATTCCATAAATCTTGTGTTTTGGGCCCCTGGAAGCATGAAAATCACTTTAAACATGCTAATTTTAGCTCTAACACTGATGATCCACCTACAAATGTGAACTGACGTTCAAAGATAAAACATTTGAAAACGGACCATTTTCCACATTTCTGAAGCATGACGTAATGGGGGGGTGTTATCTCTTTTGTCGAAAATCAGCCGTTTTTGCTCGAACATTAAATGCCTCCAAATGGTATTTAATTAACTTCCCGAGCCCCTGGAAGCATGAAAATCACTTTAAACATGCTAATTTTAGCTCTAACACTGATGATCCACCTACAAATGTGAACTGACGTTCAAAAATAAAACATTTGAAAACGGACCATTTTCTATATTTCTGAAGCATGACGTATTGGGGGGGGGTGTTGTCTCTTTTGTCGAAAATCAGCCGTTTTTGCTCGAACATTAAATGCCTCCAAATGGTATTTAATTAACTTCCCGAGCCCCTGGAAGCATGAAAATCACTTTAAACATGCTAATTTTAGCTCTAACACTGATGATCCACCTACAAATGTGAACTGACGTTCAAAAATAAAACATTTGAAAACGGACCATTTTCCACATTTCTGAAGCATGACGTAATGGGGGGGTGTTATCTCTTTTGTCAAAAATCAGCCGTTTTTGCTCGAACATTAAATGCCTCCAAATGGTATTTATTTCACTTCCCGGGGTGAAGAAACCCTTTTTGAGAACTCAGAGTGAGTAAATTGGCCATTTTCATGCACTTTTAACCATTCCATAAATCTTGTGTTTTGGGCCCCTGGAAGCATGAAAATCACTTTAAACATGCTAATTTTAGCTCTAACACTGATGATCCACCTACAAATGTGAACTGACGTTCAAAAATAAAACATTTGAAAACGGACCATTTTCCACATTTCTGAAGCATGACGTAATGGGGGGGTGTTATCTCTTTTGTCGAAAATCAGCCGTTTTTGCTCGAACATTAAATGCCTCCAAATGGTATTTAATTAACTTCCCGAGCCCCTGGAAGCATGAAAATCACTTTAAACATGCTAATTTTAGCTCTAACACTGATGATCCACCTACAAATGTGAACTGACGTTCAAAAATAAAACATTTGAAAACGGACCATTTTCCACATTTCTGAAGCATGACGTAATGGGGGGGGGTGTTATCTCTTTTGTCGAAAATCAGCCGTTTTTGCTCGAACATTAAATGCCTCCAAATGGTATTTAATTAACTTCCCGAGCCCCTGGAAGCATGAAAATCACTTTAAACATGCTAATTTTAGCTCTAACACTGATGATCCACCTACAAATGTGAACTGACGTTCAAAAATAAAACATTTGAAAACGGACCATTTTCCACATTTCTGAAGCATGACGTAATGGGGGGGTGTTATCTCTTTTGTCGAAAATCAGCCGTTTTTGCTCGAACATTAAATGCCTCCAAATGGTATTTAATTAACTTCCCGAGCCCCTGGAAGCATGAAAATCACTTTAAACATGCTAATTTTAGCTCTAACACTGATGATCCACCTACAAATGTGAACTGACGTTCAAAAATAAAACATTTGAAAACGGACCATTTTCCACATTTCTGAAGCATGACGTAATGGGGGGGTGTTATCTCTTTTGTCGAAAATCAGCCGTTTTTGCTCGAACATTAAATGCCTCCAAATGGTATTTAATTAACTTCCCGGGGTGAAGAAACCCTTTTTGAGAACTCAGAGTGAGTAAATTGGCCATTTTCATGCACTTTTAACCATTCCATAAATCTTGTGTTTTGGGCCCCTGGAAGCATGAAAATCAGTTTAAACATGCTAATTTTAGCTCTAACACTGATGATCCACCTACAAATGTGAACTGACGTTCAAAAATAAAACATTTGAAAACGGACCATTTTCCACATTTCTGAAGCATGACGTAATGGGGGGGTGTTATCTCTTTTGTCGAAAATCAGCCGTTTTTGCTCGAACATTAAATGCCTCCAAATGGTATTTAATTAACTTCCCGAGCCCCTGGAAGCATGAAAATCACTTTAAACATGCTAATTTTAGCTCTAACACTGATGATCCACCTACAAATGTGAACTGACGTTCAAAAATAAAACATTTGAAAACGGACCATTTTCCACATTTCTGAAGCATGACGTAATTGGGGGGTGTTATCTCTTTTGTCGAAAATCAGCCGTTTTTGCTCGAACATTAAATGCCTCCAAATGGTATTTATTTCACTTCCCGAGCCCCTGGAAGCATGAAAATCACTTTAAACATGCTAATGTTAGCTCTAACACTGATGATCCACCTACAAATGTGAACTGACGTTCAAAAATAAAACATTTGAAAACGGACCATTTTCCACATTTCTGAAGCATGACGTAATGGGGGGGTGTTATCTCTTTTGTCGAAAATCAGCCGTTTTTGCTCGAACATTAAATGCCTCCAAATGGTATTTAATTAACTTCCCGGGGTGAAGAAACCCTTTTTGAGAACTCAGAGTGAGTAAATTGGCCATTTTCATGCACTTTTAACCATTCCATAAATCTTGTGTTTTGGGCCCCTGGAAGCATGAAAATCACTTTAAACATGCTAATTTTAGCTCTAACACTGATGATCCACCTACAAATGTGAACTGACGTTCAAAAATAAAACATTTGAAAACGGACCATTTTCCACATTTCTGAAGCATGACGTAATGGGGGGGTGTTATCTCTTTTGTCGAAAATCAGCCGTTTTTGCTCGAACATTAAATGCCTCCAAATGGTATTTAATTAACTTCCCGAGCCCCTGGAAGCATGAAAATCACTTTAAACATGCTAATTTTAGCTCTAACACTGATGATCCACCTACAAATGTGAACTGACGTTCAAAAATAAAACATTTGAAAACGGACCATTTTCCACATTTCTGAAGCATGACGTAATGGGGGGGTGTTATCTCTTTTGTCGAAAATCAGCCGTTTTTGCTCGAACATTAAATGCCTCCAAATGGTATTTAATTAACTTCCCGAGCCCCTGGAAGCATGAAAATCACTTTAAACATGCTCATTTTAGCTCTAACACTGATGATCCACCTACAAATGTGAACTGACGTTCAAAAATAAAACATTTGAAAACGGACCATTTTCCACATTTCTGAAGCATGACGTAATGGGGGGGTGTTATCTCTTTTGTCGAAAATCAGCCGTTTTTGCTCGAACATTAAATGCCTCCAAATGGTATTTAATTAACTTCCCGGGGTGAAGAAACCCTTTTTGAGAACTCAGAGTGAGTAAATTGGCCATTTTCATGCACTTTTAACCATTCCATAAATCTTGTGTTTTGGGCCCCTGGAAGCATGAAAATCACTTTAAACATGCTAATTTTAGCTCTAACACTGATGATCCACCTACAAATGTGAACTGACGTTCAAAAATAAAACATTTGAAAACGGACCATTTTCCACATTTCTGAAGCATGACGTAATGGGGGGGTGTTATCTCTTTTGTCGAAAATCAGCCGTTTTTGCTCGAACATTAAATGCCTCCAAATGGTATTTAATTAACTTCCCGAGCCCCTGGAAGCATGAAAATCACTTTAAACATGCTAATTTTAGCTCTAACACTGATGATCCACCTACAAATGTGAACTGACGTTCAAAAATAAAACATTTGAAAACGGACCATTTTCCACATTTCTGAAGCATGACGTAATGGGGGGGTGTTATCTATTTTGTCGAAAATCAGCCGTTTTTGCTCGAACATTAAATGCCTCCAAATGGTATTTAATTAACTTCCCGGGGTGAAGAAACCCTTTTTGAGAACTCAGAGTGAGTAAATTGGCCATTTTCATGCACTTTTAACCATTCCATAAATCTTGTGTTTTGGGCCCCTGGAAGCATGAAAATCACTTTAAACATGCTAATTTTAGCTCTAACACTGATGATCCACCTACAAATGTGAACTGACGTTCAAAAATAAAACATTTGAAAACTGACCATTTTCCACATTTCTGAAGCATGACGTAATGGGGGGGTGTTATCTCTTTTGTCGAAAATCAGCCGTTTTTGCTCGAACATTAAATGCCTCCAAATGGTATTTAATTAACTTCCCGAGCCCCTGGAAGCATGAAAATCACTTTAAACATGCTAATTTTAGCTCTAACACTGATGATCCACCTACAAATGTGAACTGACGTTCAAAAATAAAACATTTGAAAACGGACCATTTTCCACATTTCTGAAGCATGACGTAATGGGGGGGTGTTATCTCTTTTGTCGAAAATCAGCCGTTTTTGCTCGAACATTAAATGCCTCCAAATGGTATTTAATTAACTTCCCGAGCCCCTGGAAGCATGAAAATCACTTTAAACATGCTAATTTTAGCTCTAACACTGATGATCCACCTACAAATGTGAACTGACGTTCAAAAATAAAACATTTGAAAACGGACCATTTTCCACATTTCTGAAGCATGACGTAATGGGGGGGTGTTATCTATTTTGTCGAAAATCAGCCGTTTTTGCTCGAACATTAAATGCCTCCAAATGGTATTTAATTAACTTCCCGGGGTGAAGAAACCCTTTTTGAGAACTCAGAGTGAGTAAATTGGCCATTTTCATGCACTTTTAACCATTCCATAAATCTTGTGTTTTGGGCCCCTGGAAGCATGAAAATCACTTTAAACATGCTAATTTTAGCTCTAACACTGATGATCCACCTACAAATGTGAACTGACGTTCAAAAATAAAACATTTGAAAACTGACCATTTTCCACATTTCTGAAGCATGACGTAATGGGGGGGTGTTATCTCTTTTGTCGAAAATCAGCCGTTTTTGCTCGAACATTAAATGCCTCCAAATGGTATTTAATTAACTTCCCGAGCCCCTGGAAGCATGAAAATCACTTTAAACATGCTAATTTTAGCTCTAACACTGATGATCCACCTACAAATGTGAACTGACGTTCAAAAATAAAACATTTGAAAACGGACCATTTTCCACATTTCTGAAGCATGACGTAATGGGGGGGTGTTATCTCTTTTGTCGAAAATCAGCCGTTTTTGCTCGAACATTAAATGCCTCCAAATGGTATTTATTTCACTTCCCGAGCCCCTGGAAGCATGAAAATCACTTTAAACATGCTAATTTTAGCTCTAACACTGATGATCCACCTACAAATGTGAACTGACGTTCAAAAATAAAACATTTGAAAACGGACCATTTTCCACATTTCTGAAGCATGACGTAATGGGGGGGTGTTATCTCTTTTGTCGAAAATCAGCCGTTTTTGCTCGAACATTAAATGCCTCCAAATGGTATTTAATTAACTTCCCGAGCCCCTGGAAGCATGAAAATCACTTTAAACATGCTAATTTTAGCTCTAACACTGATGATCCACCTACAAATGTGAACTGACGTTCAAAAATAAAACATTTGAAAACGGACCATTTTCCACATTTCTGAAGCATGACGTAATGGGGGGGTGTTATCTCTTTTGTCGAAAATCAGCCGTTTTTGCTCGAACATTAAATGCCTCCAAATGGTATTTAATTAACTTCCCGAGCCCATGGAAGCATGAAAATCACTTTAAACATGCTAATTTTAGCTCTAACACTGATGATCCACCTACAAATGTGAACTGACGTTCAAAAATAAAACATTTGAAAACGGACCATTTTCCACATTTCTGAAGCATGACGTAATGGGGGGGTGTTATCTCTTTTGTCGAAAATCAGCCGTTTTTGCTCGAACATTAAATGCCTCCAAATGGTATTTAATTAACTTCCCGGGGTGAAGAAACCCTTTTTGAGAACTCAGAGTGAGTAAATTGGCCATTTTCATGCACTTTTAACCATTCCATAAATCTTGTGTTTTGGGCCCCTGGAAGCATGAAAATCACTTTAAACATGCTAATTTTAGCTCTAAATCTGATGATCCACCTACAAATGTGAACTGACGTTCAAAAATAAAACATTTGAAAACGGACCATTTTCCACATTTCTGAAGCATGACGTAATGGGGGGGTGTTATCTCTTTTGTCGAAAATCAGCCGTTTTTGCTCGAACATTAAATGCCTCCAAATGGTATTTAATTAACTTCCCGAGCCCCTGGAAGCATGAAAATCACTTTAAACATGCTAATTTTAGCTCTAACACTGATGATCCACCTACAAATGTGAACTGACGTTCAAAAATAAAACATTTGAAAACGGACCATTTTCTACATTTCTGAAGCATGACGTAATGGGGGGGGTGTTATCTCTTTTGTCGAAAATCAGCCGTTTTTGCTCGAACATTAAATGCCTCCAAATGGTATTTAATTAACTTCCCGAGCCCCTGGAAGCATGAAAATCACTTTAAACATGCTAATTTTAGCTCTAACACTGATGATCCACCTACAAATGTGAACTGACGTTCAAAAATAAAACATTTGAAAACGGACCATTTTCCACATTTCTGAAGCATGACGTAATGGGGGGGTGTTATCTCTTTTGTCAAAAATCAGCCGTTTTTGCTCGAACATTAAATGCCTCCAAATGGTATTTATTTCACTTCCCGGGGTGAAGAAACCCTTTTTGAGAACTCAGAGTGAGTAAATTGGCCATTTTCATGCACTTTTAACCATTCCATAAATCTTGTGTTTTGGGCCCCTGGAAGCATGAAAATCACTTTAAACATGCTAATTTTAGCTCTAACACTGATGATCCACCTACAAATGTGAACTGACGTTCAAAAATAAAACATTTGAAAACGGACCATTTTCCACATTTCTGAAGCATGACGTAATGGGGGGGTGTTATCTCTTTTGTCGAAAATCAGCCGTTTTTGCTCGAACATTAAATGCCTCCAAATGGTATTTAATTAACTTCCCGAGCCCCTGGAAGCATGAAAATCACTTTAAACATGCTAATTTTAGCTCTAACACTGATGATCCACCTACAAATGTGAACTGACGTTCAAAAATAAAACATTTGAAAACGGACCATTTTCCACATTTCTGAAGCATGACGTAATGGGGGGGTGTTATCTATTTTGTCGAAAATCAGCCGTTTTTGCTCGAACATTAAATGCCTCCAAATGGTATTTAATTAACTTCCCGGGGTGAAGAAACCCTTTTTGAGAACTCAGAGTGAGTAAATTGGCCATTTTCATGCACTTTTAACCATTCCATAAATCTTGTGTTTTGGGCCCCTGGAAGCATGAAAATCACTTTAAACATGCTAATTTTAGCTCTAACACTGATGATCCACCTACAAATGTGAACTGACGTTCAAAAATAAAACATTTGAAAACTGACCATTTTCCACATTTCTGAAGCATGACGTAATGGGGGGGTGTTATCTCTTTTGTCGAAAATCAGCCGTTTTTGCTCGAACATTAAATGCCTCCAAATGGTATTTAATTAACTTCCCGAGCCCCTGGAAGCATGAAAATCACTTTAAACATGCTAATTTTAGCTCTAACACTGATGATCCACCTACAAATGTGAACTGACGTTCAAAAATAAAACATTTGAAAACGGACCATTTTCCACATTTCTGAAGCATGACGTAATGGGGGGGTGTTATCTCTTTTGTCGAAAATCAGCCGTTTTTGCTCGAACATTAAATGCCTCCAAATGGTATTTATTTCACTTCCCGAGCCCCTGGAAGCATGAAAATCACTTTAAACATGCTAATTTTAGCTCTAACACTGATGATCCACCTACAAATGTGAACTGACGTTCAAAAATAAAACATTTGAAAACGGACCATTTTCCACATTTCTGAAGCATGACGTAATGGGGGGGTGTTATCTCTTTTGTCGAAAATCAGCCGTTTTTGCTCGAACATTAAATGCCTCCAAATGGTATTTAATTAACTTCCCGAGCCCCTGGAAGCATGAAAATCACTTTAAACATGCTAATTTTAGCTCTAACACTGATGATCCACCTACAAATGTGAACTGACGTTCAAAAATAAAACATTTGAAAACGGACCATTTTCCACATTTCTGAAGCATGACGTAATGGGGGGGTGTTATCTCTTTTGTCGAAAATCAGCCGTTTTTGCTCGAACATTAAATGCCTCCAAATGGTATTTAATTAACTTCCCGAGCCCATGGAAGCATGAAAATCACTTTAAACATGCTAATTTTAGCTCTAACACTGATGATCCACCTACAAATGTGAACTGACGTTCAAAAATAAAACATTTGAAAACGGACCATTTTCCACATTTCTGAAGCATGACGTAATGGGGGGGTGTTATCTCTTTTGTCGAAAATCAGCCGTTTTTGCTCGAACATTAAATGCCTCCAAATGGTATTTAATTAACTTCCCGGGGTGAAGAAACCCTTTTTGAGAACTCAGAGTGAGTAAATTGGCCATTTTCATGCACTTTTAACCATTCCATAAATCTTGTGTTTTGGGCCCCTGGAAGCATGAAAATCACTTTAAACATGCTAATTTTAGCTCTAACACTGATGATCCACCTACAAATGTGAACTGACGTTCAAAGATAAAACATTTGAAAACGGACCATTTTCCACATTTCTGAAGCATGACGTAATGGGGGGGTGTTATCTCTTTTGTCGAAAATCAGCCGTTTTTGCTCGAACATTAAATGCCTCCAAATGGTATTTAATTAACTTCCCGAGCCCCTGGAAGCATGAAAATCACTTTAAACATGCTAATTTTAGCTCTAACACTGATGATCCACCTACAAATGTGAACTGACGTTCAAAAATAAAACATTTGAAAACGGACCATTTTCTATATTTCTGAAGCATGACGTATTGGGGGGGGGTGTTGTCTCTTTTGTCGAAAATCAGCCGTTTTTGCTCGAACATTAAATGCCTCCAAATGGTATTTAATTAACTTCCCGAGCCCCTGGAAGCATGAAAATCACTTTAAACATGCTAATTTTAGCTCTAACACTGATGATCCACCTACAAATGTGAACTGACGTTCAAAAATAAAACATTTGAAAACGGACCATTTTCCACATTTCTGAAGCATGACGTAATGGGGGGGTGTTATCTCTTTTGTCAAAAATCAGCCGTTTTTGCTCGAACATTAAATGCCTCCAAATGGTATTTATTTCACTTCCCGGGGTGAAGAAACCCTTTTTGAGAACTCAGAGTGAGTAAATTGGCCATTTTCATGCACTTTTAACCATTCCATAAATCTTGTGTTTTGGGCCCCTGGAAGCATGAAAATCACTTTAAACATGCTAATTTTAGCTCTAACACTGATGATCCACCTACAAATGTGAACTGACGTTCAAAAATAAAACATTTGAAAACGGACCATTTTCCACATTTCTGAAGCATGACGTAATGGGGGGGTGTTATCTCTTTTGTCGAAAATCAGCCGTTTTTGCTCGAACATTAAATGCCTCCAAATGGTATTTAATTAACTTCCCGAGCCCCTGGAAGCATGAAAATCACTTTAAACATGCTAATTTTAGCTCTAACACTGATGATCCACCTACAAATGTGAACTGACGTTCAAAAATAAAACATTTGAAAACGGACCATTTTCCACATTTCTGAAGCATGACGTAATGGGGGGGGGTGTTATCTCTTTTGTCGAAAATCAGCCGTTTTTGCTCGAACATTAAATGCCTCCAAATGGTATTTAATTAACTTCCCGAGCCCCTGGAAGCATGAAAATCACTTTAAACATGCTAATTTTAGCTCTAACACTGATGATCCACCTACAAATGTGAACTGACGTTCAAAAATAAAACATTTGAAAACGGACCATTTTCCACATTTCTGAAGCATGACGTAATGGGGGGGTGTTATCTCTTTTGTCGAAAATCAGCCGTTTTTGCTCGAACATTAAATGCCTCCAAATGGTATTTAATTAACTTCCCGAGCCCCTGGAAGCATGAAAATCACTTTAAACATGCTAATTTTAGCTCTAACACTGATGATCCACCTACAAATGTGAACTGACGTTCAAAAATAAAACATTTGAAAACGGACCATTTTCCACATTTCTGAAGCATGACGTAATGGGGGGGTGTTATCTCTTTTGTCGAAAATCAGCCGTTTTTGCTCGAACATTAAATGCCTCCAAATGGTATTTAATTAACTTCCCGGGGTGAAGAAACCCTTTTTGAGAACTCAGAGTGAGTAAATTGGCCATTTTCATGCACTTTTAACCATTCCATAAATCTTGTGTTTTGGGCCCCTGGAAGCATGAAAATCAGTTTAAACATGCTAATTTTAGCTCTAACACTGATGATCCACCTACAAATGTGAACTGACGTTCAAAAATAAAACATTTGAAAACGGACCATTTTCCACATTTCTGAAGCATGACGTAATGGGGGGGTGTTATCTCTTTTGTCGAAAATCAGCCGTTTTTGCTCGAACATTAAATGCCTCCAAATGGTATTTAATTAACTTCCCGAGCCCCTGGAAGCATGAAAATCACTTTAAACATGCTAATTTTAGCTCTAACACTGATGATCCACCTACAAATGTGAACTGACGTTCAAAAATAAAACATTTGAAAACGGACCATTTTCCACATTTCTGAAGCATGACGTAATTGGGGGGTGTTATCTCTTTTGTCGAAAATCAGCCGTTTTTGCTCGAACATTAAATGCCTCCAAATGGTATTTATTTCACTTCCCGAGCCCCTGGAAGCATGAAAATCACTTTAAACATGCTAATGTTAGCTCTAACACTGATGATCCACCTACAAATGTGAACTGACGTTCAAAAATAAAACATTTGAAAACGGACCATTTTCCACATTTCTGAAGCATGACGTAATGGGGGGGTGTTATCTCTTTTGTCGAAAATCAGCCGTTTTTGCTCGAACATTAAATGCCTCCAAATGGTATTTAATTAACTTCCCGGGGTGAAGAAACCCTTTTTGAGAACTCAGAGTGAGTAAATTGGCCATTTTCATGCACTTTTAACCATTCCATAAATCTTGTGTTTTGGGCCCCTGGAAGCATGAAAATCACTTTAAACATGCTAATTTTAGCTCTAACACTGATGATCCACCTACAAATGTGAACTGACGTTCAAAAATAAAACATTTGAAAACGGACCATTTTCCACATTTCTGAAGCATGACGTAATGGGGGGGTGTTATCTCTTTTGTCGAAAATCAGCCGTTTTTGCTCGAACATTAAATGCCTCCAAATGGTATTTAATTAACTTCCCGAGCCCCTGGAAGCATGAAAATCACTTTAAACATGCTAATTTTAGCTCTAACACTGATGATCCACCTACAAATGTGAACTGACGTTCAAAAATAAAACATTTGAAAACGGACCATTTTCCACATTTCTGAAGCATGACGTAATGGGGGGGTGTTATCTCTTTTGTCGAAAATCAGCCGTTTTTGCTCGAACATTAAATGCCTCCAAATGGTATTTAATTAACTTCCCGAGCCCCTGGAAGCATGAAAATCACTTTAAACATGCTCATTTTAGCTCTAACACTGATGATCCACCTACAAATGTGAACTGACGTTCAAAAATAAAACATTTGAAAACGGACCATTTTCCACATTTCTGAAGCATGACGTAATGGGGGGGTGTTATCTCTTTTGTCGAAAATCAGCCGTTTTTGCTCGAACATTAAATGCCTCCAAATGGTATTTAATTAACTTCCCGGGGTGAAGAAACCCTTTTTGAGAACTCAGAGTGAGTAAATTGGCCATTTTCATGCACTTTTAACCATTCCATAAATCTTGTGTTTTGGGCCCCTGGAAGCATGAAAATCACTTTAAACATGCTAATTTTAGCTCTAACACTGATGATCCACCTACAAATGTGAACTGACGTTCAAAAATAAAACATTTGAAAACGGACCATTTTCCACATTTCTGAAGCATGACGTAATGGGGGGGTGTTATCTCTTTTGTCGAAAATCAGCCGTTTTTGCTCGAACATTAAATGCCTCCAAATGGTATTTAATTAACTTCCCGAGCCCCTGGAAGCATGAAAATCACTTTAAACATGCTAATTTTAGCTCTAACACTGATGATCCACCTACAAATGTGAACTGACGTTCAAAAATAAAACATTTGAAAACGGACCATTTTCCACATTTCTGAAGCATGACATAATGGGGGGGTGTTATCTATTTTGTCGAAAATCAGCCGTTTTTGCTCGAACATTAAATGCCTCCAAATGGTATTTAATTAACTTCCCGGGGTGAAGAAACCCTTTTTGAGAACTCAGAGTGAGTAAATTGGCCATTTTCATGCACTTTTAACCATTCCATAAATCTTGTGTTTTGGGCCCCTGGAAGCATGAAAATCACTTTAAACATGCTAATTTTAGCTCTAACACTGATGATCCACCTACAAATGTGAACTGACGTTCAAAAATAAAACATTTGAAAACTGACCATTTTCCACATTTCTGAAGCATGACGTAATGGGGGGGTGTTATCTCTTTTGTCGAAAATCAGCCGTTTTTGCTCGAACATTAAATGCCTCCAAATGGTATTTAATTAACTTCCCGAGCCCCTGGAAGCATGAAAATCACTTTAAACATGCTAATTTTAGCTCTAACACTGATGATCCACCTACAAATGTGAACTGACGTTCAAAAATAAAACATTTGAAAACGGACCATTTTCCACATTTCTGAAGCATGACGTAATGGGGGGGTGTTATCTCTTTTGTCGAAAATCAGCCGTTTTTGCTCGAACATTAAATGCCTCCAAATGGTATTTAATTAACTTCCCGAGCCCCTGGAAGCATGAAAATCACTTTAAACATGCTAATTTTAGCTCTAACACTGATGATCCACCTACAAATGTGAACTGACGTTCAAAAATAAAACATTTGAAAACGGACCATTTTCCACATTTCTGAAGCATGACGTAATGGGGGGGTGTTATCTATTTTGTCGAAAATCAGCCGTTTTTGCTCGAACATTAAATGCCTCCAAATGGTATTTAATTAACTTCCCGGGGTGAAGAAACCCTTTTTGAGAACTCAGAGTGAGTAAATTGGCCATTTTCATGCACTTTTAACCATTCCATAAATCTTGTGTTTTGGGCCCCTGGAAGCATGAAAATCACTTTAAACATGCTAATTTTAGCTCTAACACTGATGATCCACCTACAAATGTGAACTGACGTTCAAAAATAAAACATTTGAAAACTGACCATTTTCCACATTTCTGAAGCATGACGTAATGGGGGGGTGTTATCTCTTTTGTCGAAAATCAGCCGTTTTTGCTCGAACATTAAATGCCTCCAAATGGTATTTAATTAACTTCCCGAGCCCCTGGAAGCATGAAAATCACTTTAAACATGCTAATTTTAGCTCTAACACTGATGATCCACCTACAAATGTGAACTGACGTTCAAAAATAAAACATTTGAAAACGGACCATTTTCCACATTTCTGAAGCATGACGTAATGGGGGGGTGTTATCTCTTTTGTCGAAAATCAGCCGTTTTTGCTCGAACATTAAATGCCTCCAAATGGTATTTATTTCACTTCCCGAGCCCCTGGAAGCATGAAAATCACTTTAAACATGCTAATTTTAGCTCTAACACTGATGATCCACCTACAAATGTGAACTGACGTTCAAAAATAAAACATTTGAAAACGGACCATTTTCCACATTTCTGAAGCATGACGTAATGGGGGGGTGTTATCTCTTTTGTCGAAAATCAGCCGTTTTTGCTCGAACATTAAATGCCTCCAAATGGTATTTAATTAACTTCCCGAGCCCCTGGAAGCATGAAAATCACTTTAAACATGCTAATTTTAGCTCTAACACTGATGATCCACCTACAAATGTGAACTGACGTTCAAAAATAAAACATTTGAAAACGGACCATTTTCCACATTTCTGAAGCATGACGTAATGGGGGGGTGTTATCTCTTTTGTCGAAAATCAGCCGTTTTTGCTCGAACATTAAATGCCTCCAAATGGTATTTAATTAACTTCCCGAGCCCATGGAAGCATGAAAATCACTTTAAACATGCTAATTTTAGCTCTAACACTGATGATCCACCTACAAATGTGAACTGACGTTCAAAAATAAAACATTTGAAAACGGACCATTTTCCACATTTCTGAAGCATGACGTAATGGGGGGGTGTTATCTCTTTTGTCGAAAATCAGCCGTTTTTGCTCGAACATTAAATGCCTCCAAATGGTATTTAATTAACTTCCCGGGGTGAAGAAACCCTTTTTGAGAACTCAGAGTGAGTAAATTGGCCATTTTCATGCACTTTTAACCATTCCATAAATCTTGTGTTTTGGGCCCCTGGAAGCATGAAAATCACTTTAAACATGCTAATTTTAGCTCTAAATCTGATGATCCACCTACAAATGTGAACTGACGTTCAAAAATAAAACATTTGAAAACGGACCATTTTCCACATTTCTGAAGCATGACGTAATGGGGGGGTGTTATCTCTTTTGTCGAAAATCAGCCGTTTTTGCTCGAACATTAAATGCCTCCAAATGGTATTTAATTAACTTCCCGAGCCCCTGGAAGCATGAAAATCACTTTAAACATGCTAATTTTAGCTCTAACACTGATGATCCACCTACAAATGTGAACTGACGTTCAAAAATAAAACATTTGAAAACGGACCATTTTCTACATTTCTGAAGCATGACGTAATGGGGGGGGGTGTTATCTCTTTTGTCGAAAATCAGCCGTTTTTGCTCGAACATTAAATGCCTCCAAATGGTATTTAATTAACTTCCCGAGCCCCTGGAAGCATGAAAATCACTTTAAACATGCTAATTTTAGCTCTAACACTGATGATCCACCTACAAATGTGAACTGACGTTCAAAAATAAAACATTTGAAAACGGACCATTTTCCACATTTCTGAAGCATGACGTAATGGGGGGGTGTTATCTCTTTTGTCAAAAATCAGCCGTTTTTGCTCGAACATTAAATGCCTCCAAATGGTATTTATTTCACTTCCCGGGGTGAAGAAACCCTTTTTGAGAACTCAGAGTGAGTAAATTGGCCATTTTCATGCACTTTTAACCATTCCATAAATCTTGTGTTTTGGGCCCCTGGAAGCATGAAAATCACTTTAAACATGCTAATTTTAGCTCTAACACTGATGATCCACCTACAAATGTGAACTGACGTTCAAAAATAAAACATTTGAAAACGGACCATTTTCCACATTTCTGAAGCATGACGTAATGGGGGGGTGTTATCTCTTTTGTCGAAAATCAGCCGTTTTTGCTCGAACATTAAATGCCTCCAAATGGTATTTAATTAACTTCCCGAGCCCCTGGAAGCATGAAAATCACTTTAAACATGCTAATTTTAGCTCTAACACTGATGATCCACCTACAAATGTGAACTGACGTTCAAAAATAAAACATTTGAAAACGGACCATTTTCCACATTTCTGAAGCATGACGTAATGGGGGGGTGTTATCTCTTTTGTCGAAAATCAGCCGTTTTTGCTCGAACATTAAATGCCTCCAAATGGTATTTAATTAACTTCCCGAGCCCCTGGAAGCATGAAAATCACTTTAAACATGCTCATTTTAGCTCTAACACTGATGATCCACCTACAAATGTGAACTGACGTTCAAAAATAAAACATTTGAAAACGGACCATTTTCCACATTTCTGAAGCATGACGTAATGGGGGGGTGTTATCTCTTTTGTCGAAAATCAGCCGTTTTTGCTCGAACATTAAATGCCTCCAAATGGTATTTAATTAACTTCCCGGGGTGAAGAAACCCTTTTTGAGAACTCAGAGTGAGTAAATTGGCCATTTTCATGCACTTTTAACCATTCCATAAATCTTGTGTTTTGGGCCCCTGGAAGCATGAAAATCACTTTAAACATGCTAATTTTAGCTCTAACACTGATGATCCACCTACAAATGTGAACTGACGTTCAAAAATAAAACATTTGAAAACGGACCATTTTCCACATTTCTGAAGCATGACGTAATGGGGGGGTGTTATCTCTTTTGTCGAAAATCAGCCGTTTTTGCTCGAACATTAAATGCCTCCAAATGGTATTTAATTAACTTCCCGAGCCCCTGGAAGCATGAAAATCACTTTAAACATGCTAATTTTAGCTCTAACACTGATGATCCACCTACAAATGTGAACTGACGTTCAAAAATAAAACATTTGAAAACGGACCATTTTCCACATTTCTGAAGCATGACGTAATGGGGGGGTGTTATCTATTTTGTCGAAAATCAGCCGTTTTTGCTCGAACATTAAATGCCTCCAAATGGTATTTAATTAACTTCCCGGGGTGAAGAAACCCTTTTTGAGAACTCAGAGTGAGTAAATTGGCCATTTTCATGCACTTTTAACCATTCCATAAATCTTGTGTTTTGGGCCCCTGGAAGCATGAAAATCACTTTAAACATGCTAATTTTAGCTCTAACACTGATGATCCACCTACAAATGTGAACTGACGTTCAAAAATAAAACATTTGAAAACTGACCATTTTCCACATTTCTGAAGCATGACGTAATGGGGGGGTGTTATCTCTTTTGTCGAAAATCAGCCGTTTTTGCTCGAACATTAAATGCCTCCAAATGGTATTTAATTAACTTCCCGAGCCCCTGGAAGCATGAAAATCACTTTAAACATGCTAATTTTAGCTCTAACACTGATGATCCACCTACAAATGTGAACTGACGTTCAAAAATAAAACATTTGAAAACGGACCATTTTCCACATTTCTGAAGCATGACGTAATGGGGGGGTGTTATCTATTTTGTCGAAAATCAGCCGTTTTTGCTCGAACATTAAATGCCTCCAAATGGTATTTAATTAACTTCCCGGGGTGAAGAAACCCTTTTTGAGAACTCAGAGTGAGTAAATTGGCCATTTTCATGCACTTTTAACCATTCCATAAATCTTGTGTTTTGGGCCCCTGGAAGCATGAAAATCACTTTAAACATGCTAATTTTAGCTCTAACACTGATGATCCACCTACAAATGTGAACTGACGTTCAAAAATAAAACATTTGAAAACTGACCATTTTCCACATTTCTGAAGCATGACGTAATGGGGGGGTGTTATCTCTTTTGTCGAAAATCAGCCGTTTTTGCTCGAACATTAAATGCCTCCAAATGGTATTTAATTAACTTCCCGAGCCCCTGGAAGCATGAAAATCACTTTAAACATGCTAATTTTAGCTCTAACACTGATGATCCACCTACAAATGTGAACTGACGTTCAAAAATAAAACATTTGAAAACGGACCATTTTCCACATTTCTGAAGCATGACGTAATGGGGGGGTGTTATCTCTTTTGTCGAAAATCAGCCGTTTTTGCTCGAACATTAAATGCCTCCAAATGGTATTTATTTCACTTCCCGAGCCCCTGGAAGCATGAAAATCACTTTAAACATGCTAATTTTAGCTCTAACACTGATGATCCACCTACAAATGTGAACTGACGTTCAAAAATAAAACATTTGAAAACGGACCATTTTCCACATTTCTGAAGCATGACGTAATGGGGGGGTGTTATCTCTTTTGTCGAAAATCAGCCGTTTTTGCTCGAACATTAAATGCCTCCAAATGGTATTTAATTAACTTCCCGAGCCCCTGGAAGCATGAAAATCACTTTAAACATGCTAATTTTAGCTCTAACACTGATGATCCACCTACAAATGTGAACTGACGTTCAAAAATAAAACATTTGAAAACGGACCATTTTCCACATTTCTGAAGCATGACGTAATGGGGGGGTGTTATCTCTTTTGTCGAAAATCAGCCGTTTTTGCTCGAACATTAAATGCCTCCAAATGGTATTTAATTAACTTCCCGAGCCCATGGAAGCATGAAAATCACTTTAAACATGCTAATTTTAGCTCTAACACTGATGATCCACCTACAAATGTGAACTGACGTTCAAAAATAAAACATTTGAAAACGGACCATTTTCCACATTTCTGAAGCATGACGTAATGGGGGGGTGTTATCTCTTTTGTCGAAAATCAGCCGTTTTTGCTCGAACATTAAATGCCTCCAAATGGTATTTAATTAACTTCCCGGGGTGAAGAAACCCTTTTTGAGAACTCAGAGTGAGTAAATTGGCCATTTTCATGCACTTTTAACCATTCCATAAATCTTGTGTTTTGGGCCCCTGGAAGCATGAAAATCACTTTAAACATGCTAATTTTAGCTCTAAATCTGATGATCCACCTACAAATGTGAACTGACGTTCAAAAATAAAACATTTGAAAACGGACCATTTTCCACATTTCTGAAGCATGACGTAATGGGGGGGTGTTATCTCTTTTGTCGAAAATCAGCCGTTTTTGCTCGAACATTAAATGCCTCCAAATGGTATTTAATTAACTTCCCGAGCCCCTGGAAGCATGAAAATCACTTTAAACATGCTAATTTTAGCTCTAACACTGATGATCCACCTACAAATGTGAACTGACGTTCAAAAATAAAACATTTGAAAACGGACCATTTTCTACATTTCTGAAGCATGACGTAATGGGGGGGGGTGTTATCTCTTTTGTCGAAAATCAGCCGTTTTTGCTCGAACATTAAATGCCTCCAAATGGTATTTAATTAACTTCCCGAGCCCCTGGAAGCATGAAAATCACTTTAAACATGCTAATTTTAGCTCTAACACTGATGATCCACCTACAAATGTGAACTGACGTTCAAAAATAAAACATTTGAAAACGGACCATTTTCCACATTTCTGAAGCATGACGTAATGGGGGGGTGTTATCTCTTTTGTCAAAAATCAGCCGTTTTTGCTCGAACATTAAATGCCTCCAAATGGTATTTATTTCACTTCCCGGGGTGAAGAAACCCTTTTTGAGAACTCAGAGTGAGTAAATTGGCCATTTTCATGCACTTTTAACCATTCCATAAATCTTGTGTTTTGGGCCCCTGGAAGCATGAAAATCACTTTAAACATGCTAATTTTAGCTCTAACACTGATGATCCACCTACAAATGTGAACTGACGTTCAAAAATAAAACATTTGAAAACGGACCATTTTCCACATTTCTGAAGCATGACGTAATGGGGGGGTGTTATCTCTTTTGTCGAAAATCAGCCGTTTTTGCTCGAACATTAAATGCCTCCAAATGGTATTTAATTAACTTCCCGAGCCCCTGGAAGCATGAAAATCACTTTAAACATGCTAATTTTAGCTCTAACACTGATGATCCACCTACAAATGTGAACTGACGTTCAAAAATAAAACATTTGAAAACGGACCATTTTCCACATTTCTGAAGCATGACGTAATGGGGGGGTGTTATCTCTTTTGTCGAAAATCAGCCGTTTTTGCTCGAACATTAAATGCCTCCAAATGGTATTTAATTAACTTCCCGAGCCCCTGGAAGCATGAAAATCACTTTAAACATGCTCATTTTAGCTCTAACACTGATGATCCACCTACAAATGTGAACTGACGTTCAAAAATAAAACATTTGAAAACGGACCATTTTCCACATTTCTGAAGCATGACGTAATGGGGGGGTGTTATCTCTTTTGTCGAAAATCAGCCGTTTTTGCTCGAACATTAAATGCCTCCAAATGGTATTTAATTAACTTCCCGGGGTGAAGAAACCCTTTTTGAGAACTCAGAGTGAGTAAATTGGCCATTTTCATGCACTTTTAACCATTCCATAAATCTTGTGTTTTGGGCCCCTGGAAGCATGAAAATCACTTTAAACATGCTAATTTTAGCTCTAACACTGATGATCCACCTACAAATGTGAACTGACGTTCAAAAATAAAACATTTGAAAACGGACCATTTTCCACATTTCTGAAGCATGACGTAATGGGGGGGTGTTATCTCTTTTGTCGAAAATCAGCCGTTTTTGCTCGAACATTAAATGCCTCCAAATGGTATTTAATTAACTTCCCGAGCCCCTGGAAGCATGAAAATCACTTTAAACATGCTAATTTTAGCTCTAACACTGATGATCCACCTACAAATGTGAACTGACGTTCAAAAATAAAACATTTGAAAACGGACCATTTTCCACATTTCTGAAGCATGACGTAATGGGGGGGTGTTATCTATTTTGTCGAAAATCAGCCGTTTTTGCTCGAACATTAAATGCCTCCAAATGGTATTTAATTAACTTCCCGGGGTGAAGAAACCCTTTTTGAGAACTCAGAGTGAGTAAATTGGCCATTTTCATGCACTTTTAACCATTCCATAAATCTTGTGTTTTGGGCCCCTGGAAGCATGAAAATCACTTTAAACATGCTAATTTTAGCTCTAACACTGATGATCCACCTACAAATGTGAACTGACGTTCAAAAATAAAACATTTGAAAACTGACCATTTTCCACATTTCTGAAGCATGACGTAATGGGGGGGTGTTATCTCTTTTGTCGAAAATCAGCCGTTTTTGCTCGAACATTAAATGCCTCCAAATGGTATTTAATTAACTTCCCGAGCCCCTGGAAGCATGAAAATCACTTTAAACATGCTAATTTTAGCTCTAACACTGATGATCCACCTACAAATGTGAACTGACGTTCAAAAATAAAACATTTGAAAACGGACCATTTTCCACATTTCTGAAGCATGACGTAATGGGGGGGTGTTATCTATTTTGTCGAAAATCAGCCGTTTTTGCTCGAACATTAAATGCCTCCAAATGGTATTTAATTAACTTCCCGGGGTGAAGAAACCCTTTTTGAGAACTCAGAGTGAGTAAATTGGCCATTTTCATGCACTTTTAACCATTCCATAAATCTTGTGTTTTGGGCCCCTGGAAGCATGAAAATCACTTTAAACATGCTAATTTTAGCTCTAACACTGATGATCCACCTACAAATGTGAACTGACGTTCAAAAATAAAACATTTGAAAACTGACCATTTTCCACATTTCTGAAGCATGACGTAATGGGGGGGTGTTATCTCTTTTGTCGAAAATCAGCCGTTTTTGCTCGAACATTAAATGCCTCCAAATGGTATTTAATTAACTTCCCGAGCCCCTGGAAGCATGAAAATCACTTTAAACATGCTAATTTTAGCTCTAACACTGATGATCCACCTACAAATGTGAACTGACGTTCAAAAATAAAACATTTGAAAACGGACCATTTTCCACATTTCTGAAGCATGACGTAATGGGGGGGTGTTATCTCTTTTGTCGAAAATCAGCCGTTTTTGCTCGAACATTAAATGCCTCCAAATGGTATTTATTTCACTTCCCGAGCCCCTGGAAGCATGAAAATCACTTTAAACATGCTAATTTTAGCTCTAACACTGATGATCCACCTACAAATGTGAACTGACGTTCAAAAATAAAACATTTGAAAACGGACCATTTTCCACATTTCTGAAGCATGACGTAATGGGGGGGTGTTATCTCTTTTGTCGAAAATCAGCCGTTTTTGCTCGAACATTAAATGCCTCCAAATGGTATTTAATTAACTTCCCGAGCCCCTGGAAGCATGAAAATCACTTTAAACATGCTAATTTTAGCTCTAACACTGATGATCCACCTACAAATGTGAACTGACGTTCAAAAATAAAACATTTGAAAACGGACCATTTTCCACATTTCTGAAGCATGACGTAATGGGGGGGTGTTATCTCTTTTGTCGAAAATCAGCCGTTTTTGCTCGAACATTAAATGCCTCCAAATGGTATTTAATTAACTTCCCGAGCCCATGGAAGCATGAAAATCACTTTAAACATGCTAATTTTAGCTCTAACACTGATGATCCACCTACAAATGTGAACTGACGTTCAAAAATAAAACATTTGAAAACGGACCATTTTCCACATTTCTGAAGCATGACGTAATGGGGGGGTGTTATCTCTTTTGTCGAAAATCAGCCGTTTTTGCTCGAACATTAAATGCCTCCAAATGGTATTTAATTAACTTCCCGGGGTGAAGAAACCCTTTTTGAGAACTCAGAGTGAGTAAATTGGCCATTTTCATGCACTTTTAACCATTCCATAAATCTTGTGTTTTGGGCCCCTGGAAGCATGAAAATCACTTTAAACATGCTAATTTTAGCTCTAAATCTGATGATCCACCTACAAATGTGAACTGACGTTCAAAAATAAAACATTTGAAAACGGACCATTTTCCACATTTCTGAAGCATGACGTAATGGGGGGGTGTTATCTCTTTTGTCGAAAATCAGCCGTTTTTGCTCGAACATTAAATGCCTCCAAATGGTATTTAATTAACTTCCCGAGCCCCTGGAAGCATGAAAATCACTTTAAACATGCTAATTTTAGCTCTAACACTGATGATCCACCTACAAATGTGAACTGACGTTCAAAAATAAAACATTTGAAAACGGACCATTTTCTACATTTCTGAAGCATGACGTAATGGGGGGGGGTGTTATCTCTTTTGTCGAAAATCAGCCGTTTTTGCTCGAACATTAAATGCCTCCAAATGGTATTTAATTAACTTCCCGAGCCCCTGGAAGCATGAAAATCACTTTAAACATGCTAATTTTAGCTCTAACACTGATGATCCACCTACAAATGTGAACTGACGTTCAAAAATAAAACATTTGAAAACGGACCATTTTCCACATTTCTGAAGCATGACGTAATGGGGGGGTGTTATCTCTTTTGTCAAAAATCAGCCGTTTTTGCTCGAACATTAAATGCCTCCAAATGGTATTTATTTCACTTCCCGGGGTGAAGAAACCCTTTTTGAGAACTCAGAGTGAGTAAATTGGCCATTTTCATGCACTTTTAACCATTCCATAAATCTTGTGTTTTGGGCCCCTGGAAGCATGAAAATCACTTTAAACATGCTAATTTTAGCTCTAACACTGATGATCCACCTACAAATGTGAACTGACGTTCAAAAATAAAATATTTGAAAACGGACCATTTTCCACATTTCTGAAGCATGACGTAATGGGGGGGTGTTATCTCTTTTGTCGAAAATCAGCCGTTTTTGCTCGAACATTAAATGCCTCCAAATGGTATTTAATTAACTTCCCGAGCCCCTGGAAGCATGAAAATCACTTTAAACATGCTAATTTTAGCTCTAACACTGATGATCCACCTACAAATGTGAACTGACGTTCAAAAATAAAACATTTGAAAACGGACCATTTTCCACATTTCTGAAGCATGACGTAATGGGGGGGGTGTTATCTCTTTTGTCGAAAATCAGCCGTTTTTGCTCGAACATTAAATGCCTCCAAATGGTATTTAATTAACTTCCCGGGGTGAAGAAACCCTTTTTGAGAACTCAGAGTGAGTAAATTGGCCATTTTCATGCACTTTTAACCATTCCATAAATCTTGTGTTTTGGGCCCCTGGAAGCATGAAAATCACTTTAAACATGCTAATTTTAGCTCTAACACTGATGATCCACCTACAAATGTGAACTGACGTTCAAAAATAAAACATTTGAAAACTGACCATTTTCCACATTTCTGAAGCATGACGTAATGGGGGGGTGTTATCTCTTTTGTCGAAAATCAGCCGTTTTTGCTCGAACATTAAATGCCTCCAAATGGTATTTAATTAACTTCCCGAGCCCCTGGAAGCATGAAAATCACTTTAAACATGCTAATTTTAGCTCTAACACTGATGATCCACCTACAAATGTGAACTGACGTTCAAAAATAAAACATTTGAAAACGGACCATTTTCCACATTTCTGAAGCATGACGTAATGGGGGGGTGTTATCTCTTTTGTCGAAAATCAGCCGTTTTTGCTCGAACATTAAATGCCTCCAAATGGTATTTATTTCACTTCCCGAGCCCCTGGAAGCATGAAAATCACTTTAAACATGCTAATTTTAGCTCTAACACTGATGATCCACCTACAAATGTGAACTGACGTTCAAAAATAAAACATTTGAAAACGGACCATTTTCCACATTTCTGAAGCATGACGTAATGGGGGGGTGTTATCTCTTTTGTCGAAAATCAGCCGTTTTTGCTCGAACATTAAATGCCTCCAAATGGTATTTAATTAACTTCCCGAGCCCCTGGAAGCATGAAAATCACTTTAAACATGCTAATTTTAGCTCTAACACTGATGATCCACCTACAAATGTGAACTGACGTTCAAAAATAAAACATTTGAAAACGGACCATTTTCCACATTTCTGAAGCATGACGTAATGGGGGGGTGTTATCTCTTTTGTCGAAAATCAGCCGTTTTTGCTCGAACATTAAATGCCTCCAAATGGTATTTAATTAACTTCCCGAGCCCATGGAAGCATGAAAATCACTTTAAACATGCTAATTTTAGCTCTAACACTGATGATCCACCTACAAATGTGAACTGACGTTCAAAAATAAAACATTTGAAAACGGACCATTTTCCACATTTCTGAAGCATGACGTAATGGGGGGGTGTTATCTCTTTTGTCGAAAATCAGCCGTTTTTGCTCGAACATTAAATGCCTCCAAATGGTATTTAATTAACTTCCCGGGGTGAAGAAACCCTTTTTGAGAACTCAGAGTGAGTAAATTGGCCATTTTCATGCACTTTTAACCATTCCATAAATCTTGTGTTTTGGGCCCCTGGAAGCATGAAAATCACTTTAAACATGCTAATTTTAGCTCTAAATCTGATGATCCACCTACAAATGTGAACTGACGTTCAAAAATAAAACATTTGAAAACGGACCATTTTCCACATTTCTGAAGCATGACGTAATGGGGGGGTGTTATCTCTTTTGTCGAAAATCAGCCGTTTTTGCTCGAACATTAAATGCCTCCAAATGGTATTTAATTAACTTCCCGAGCCCCTGGAAGCATGAAAATCACTTTAAACATGCTAATTTTAGCTCTAACACTGATGATCCACCTACAAATGTGAACTGACGTTCAAAAATAAAACATTTGAAAACGGACCATTTTCTACATTTCTGAAGCATGACGTAATGGGGGGGGGTGTTATCTCTTTTGTCGAAAATCAGCCGTTTTTGCTCGAACATTAAATGCCTCCAAATGGTATTTAATTAACTTCCCGAGCCCCTGGAAGCATGAAAATCACTTTAAACATGCTAATTTTAGCTCTAACACTGATGATCCACCTACAAATGTGAACTGACGTTCAAAAATAAAACATTTGAAAACGGACCATTTTCCACATTTCTGAAGCATGACGTAATGGGGGGGTGTTATCTCTTTTGTCAAAAATCAGCCGTTTTTGCTCGAACATTAAATGCCTCCAAATGGTATTTATTTCACTTCCCGGGGTGAAGAAACCCTTTTTGAGAACTCAGAGTGAGTAAATTGGCCATTTTCATGCACTTTTAACCATTCCATAAATCTTGTGTTTTGGGCCCCTGGAAGCATGAAAATCACTTTAAACATGCTAATTTTAGCTCTAACACTGATGATCCACCTACAAATGTGAACTGACGTTCAAAAATAAAACATTTGAAAACGGACCATTTTCCACATTTCTGAAGCATGACGTAATGGGGGGGTGTTATCTCTTTTGTCGAAAATCAGCCGTTTTTGCTCGAACATTAAATGCCTCCAAATGGTATTTAATTAACTTCCCGAGCCCCTGGAAGCATGAAAATCACTTTAAACATGCTAATTTTAGCTCTAACACTGATGATCCACCTACAAATGTGAACTGACGTTCAAAAATAAAACATTTGAAAACGGACCATTTTCCACATTTCTGAAGCATGACGTAATGGGGGGGGTGTTATCTCTTTTGTCGAAAATCAGCCGTTTTTGCTCGAACATTAAATGCCTCCAAATGGTATTTAATTAACTTCCCGAGCCCCTGGAAGCATGAAAATCACATTAAACATGCTAATTTTAGCTCTAACACTGATGATCCACCTACAAATGTGAACTGACGTTCAAAAATAAAACATTTGAAAACGGACCATTTTCCACATTTCTGAAGCATGACGTAATGGGGGGGTGTTATCTCTTTTGTCGAAAATCAGCCGTTTTTGCTCGAACATTAAATGCCTCCAAATGGTATTTAATTAACTTCCCGAGCCCCTGGAAGCATGAAAATCACTTTAAACATGCTAATTTTAGCTCTAACACTGATGATCCACCTACAAATGTGAACTGACGTTCAAAAATAAAACATTTGAAAACGGACCATTTTCCACATTTCTGAAGCATGACGTAATGGGGGGGTGTTATCTCTTTTGTCGAAAATCAGCCGTTTTTGCTCGAACATTAAATGCCTCCAAATGGTATTTAATTAACTTCCCGGGGTGAAGAAACCCTTTTTGAGAACTCAGAGTGAGTAAATTGGCCATTTTCATGCACTTTTAACCATTCCATAAATCTTGTGTTTTGGGCCCCTGGAAGCATGAAAATCAGTTTAAACATGCTAATTTTAGCTCTAACACTGATGATCCACCTACAAATGTGAACTGACGTTCAAAAATAAAACATTTGAAAACGGACCATTTTCCACATTTCTGAAGCATGACGTAATGGGGGGGTGTTATCTCTTTTGTCGAAAATCAGCCGTTTTTGCTCGAACATTAAATGCCTCCAAATGGTATTTAATTAACTTCCCGAGCCCCTGGAAGCATGAAAATCACTTTAAACATGCTAATTTTAGCTCTAACACTGATGATCCACCTACAAATGTGAACTGACGTTCAAAAATAAAACATTTGAAAACGGACCATTTTCCACATTTCTGAAGCATGACGTAATTGGGGGGTGTTATCTCTTTTGTCGAAAATCAGCCGTTTTTGCTCGAACATTAAATGCCTCCAAATGGTATTTATTTCACTTCCCGAGCCCCTGGAAGCATGAAAATCACTTTAAACATGCTAATGTTAGCTCTAACACTGATGATCCACCTACAAATGTGAACTGACGTTCAAAAATAAAACATTTGAAAACGGACCATTTTCCACATTTCTGAAGCATGACGTAATGGGGGGGTGTTATCTCTTTTGTCGAAAATCAGCCGTTTTTGCTCGAACATTAAATGCCTCCAAATGGTATTTAATTAACTTCCCGGGGTGAAGAAACCCTTTTTGAGAACTCAGAGTGAGTAAATTGGCCATTTTCATGCACTTTTAACCATTCCATAAATCTTGTGTTTTGGGCCCCTGGAAGCATGAAAATCACTTTAAACATGCTAATTTTAGCTCTAACACTGATGATCCACCTACAAATGTGAACTGACGTTCAAAAATAAAACATTTGAAAACGGACCATTTTCCACATTTCTGAAGCATGACGTAATGGGGGGGTGTTATCTCTTTTGTCGAAAATCAGCCGTTTTTGCTCGAACATTAAATGCCTCCAAATGGTATTTAATTAACTTCCCGAGCCCCTGGAAGCATGAAAATCACTTTAAACATGCTAATTTTAGCTCTAACACTGATGATCCACCTACAAATGTGAACTGATGTTCAAAAATAAAACATTTGAAAACGGACCATTTTCCACATTTCTGAAGCATGACGTAATGGGGGGGTGTTATCTCTTTTGTCGAAAATCAGCCGTTTTTGCTCGAACATTAAATGCCTCCAAATGGTATTTAATTAACTTCCCGAGCCCCTGGAAGCATGAAAATCACTTTAAACATGCTCATTTTAGCTCTAACACTGATGATCCACCTACAAATGTGAACTGACGTTCAAAAATAAAACATTTGAAAACGGGCCATTTTCCACATTTCTGAAGCATGACGTAATGGGGGGGTGTTATCTCTTTTGTCGAAAATCAGCCGTTTTTGCTCGAACATTAAATGCCTCCAAATGGTATTTAATTAACTTCCCGGGGTGAAGAAACCCTTTTTGAGAACTCAGAGTGAGTAAATTGGCCATTTTCATGCACTTTTAACCATTCCATAAATCTTGTGTTTTGGGCCCCTGGAAGCATGAAAATCACTTTAAACATGCTAATTTTAGCTCTAACACTGATGATCCACCTACAAATGTGAACTGACGTTCAAAAATAAAACATTTGAAAACGGACCATTTTCCACATTTCTGAAGCATGACGTAATGGGGGGGTGTTATCTCTTTTGTCGAAAATCAGCCGTTTTTGCTCGAACATTAAATGCCTCCAAATGGTATTTAATTAACTTCCCGAGCCCCTGGAAGCATGAAAATCACTTTAAACATGCTAATTTTAGCTCTAACACTGATGATCCACCTACAAATGTGAACTGACGTTCAAAAATAAAACATTTGAAAACGGACCATTTTCCACATTTCTGAAGCATGACGTAATGGGGGGGTGTTATCTATTTTGTCGAAAATCAGCCGTTTTTGCTCGAACATTAAATGCCTCCAAATGGTATTTAATTAACTTCCCGGGGTGAAGAAACCCTTTTTGAGAACTCAGAGTGAGTAAATTGGCCATTTTCATGCACTTTTAACCATTCCATAAATCTTGTGTTTTGGGCCCCTGGAAGCATGAAAATCACTTTAAACATGCTAATTTTAGCTCTAACACTGATGATCCACCTACAAATGTGAACTGACGTTCAAAAATAAAACATTTGAAAACTGACCATTTTCCACATTTCTGAAGCATGACGTAATGGGGGGGTGTTATCTCTTTTGTCGAAAATCAGCCGTTTTTGCTCGAACATTAAATGCCTCCAAATGGTATTTAATTAACTTCCCGAGCCCCTGGAAGCATGAAAATCACTTTAAACATGCTAATTTTAGCTCTAACACTGATGATCCACCTACAAATGTGAACTGACGTTCAAAAATAAAACATTTGAAAACGGACCATTTTCCACATTTCTGAAGCATGACGTAATGGGGGGGTGTTATCTCTTTTGTCGAAAATCAGCCGTTTTTGCTCGAACATTAAATGCCTCCAAATGGTATTTATTTCACTTCCCGAGCCCCTGGAAGCATGAAAATCACTTTAAACATGCTAATTTTAGCTCTAACACTGATGATCCACCTACAAATGTGAACTGACGTTCAAAAATAAAACATTTGAAAACGGACCATTTTCCACATTTCTGAAGCATGACGTAATGGGGGGGTGTTATCTCTTTTGTCGAAAATCAGCCGTTTTTGCTCGAACATTAAATGCCTCCAAATGGTATTTAATTAACTTCCCGAGCCCCTGGAAGCATGAAAATCACTTTAAACATGCTAATTTTAGCTCTAACACTGATGATCCACCTACAAATGTGAACTGACGTTCAAAAATAAAACATTTGAAAACGGACCATTTTCCACATTTCTGAAGCATGACATAATGGGGGGGTGTTATCTCTTTTGTCGAAAATCAGCCGTTTTTGCTCGAACATTAAATGCCTCCAAATGGTATTTAATTAACTTCCCGAGCCCATGGAAGCATGAAAATCACTTTAAACATGCTAATTTTAGCTCTAACACTGATGATCCACCTACAAATGTGAACTGACGTTCAAAAATAAAACATTTGAAAACGGACCATTTTCCACATTTCTGAAGCATGACGTAATGGGGGGGTGTTATCTCTTTTGTCGAAAATCAGCCGTTTTTGCTCGAACATTAAATGCCTCCAAATGGTATTTAATTAACTTCCCGGGGTGAAGAAACCCTTTTTGAGAACTCAGAGTGAGTAAATTGGCCATTTTCATGCACTTTTAACCATTCCATAAATCTTGTGTTTTGGGCCCCTGGAAGCATGAAAATCACTTTAAACATGCTAATTTTAGCTCTAACACTGATGATCCACCTACAAATGTGAACTGACGTTCAAAAATAAAACATTTGAAAACGGACCATTTTCCACATTTCTGAAGCATGACGTAATGGGGGGGTGTTATCTCTTTTGTCGAAAATCAGCCGTTTTTGCTCGAACATTAAATGCCTCCAAATGGTATTTAATTAACTTCCCGAGCCCCTGGAAGCATGAAAATCACTTTAAACATGCTAATTTTAGCTCTAACACTGATGATCCACCTACAAATGTGAACTGACGTTCAAAAATAAAACATTTGAAAACGGACCATTTTCTACATTTCTGAAGCATGACGTAATGGGGGGGGTGTTATCTCTTTTGTCGAAAATCAGCCGTTTTTGCTCGAACATTAAATGCCTCCAAATGGTATTTAATTAACTTCCCGAGCCCCTGGAAGCATGAAAATCACTTTAAACATGCTAATTTTAGCTCTAACACTGATGATCCACCTACAAATGTGAACTGACGTTCAAAAATAAAACATTTGAAAACTGACCATTTTCCACATTTCTGAAGCATGACGTAATGGGGGGGTGTTATCTCTTTTGTCGAAAATCAGCCGTTTTTGCTTGAACATTAAATGCCTCCAAATGGTATTTAATTAACTTCCCGAGCCCCTGGAAGCATGAAAATCACTTTAAACATGCTAATTTTAGCTCTAACACTGATGATCCACCTACAAATGTGAACTGACGTTCAAAAATAAAACATTTGAAAACGGACCATTTTCCACATTTCTGAAGCATGACGTAATGGGGGGGTGTTATCTCTTTTGTCGAAAATCAGCCGTTTTTGCTCGAACATTAAATGCCTCCAAATGGTATTTATTTCACTTCCCGAGCCCCTGGAAGCATGAAAATCACTTTAAACATGCTAATTTTAGCTCTAACACTGATGATCCACCTACAAATGTGAACTGACGTTCAAAAATAAAACATTTGAAAACGGACCATTTTCCACATTTCTGAAGCATGACGTAATGGGGGGGTGTTATCTCTTTTGTCGAAAATCAGCCGTTTTTGCTCGAACATTAAATGCCTCCAAATGGTATTTAATTAACTTCCCGAGCCCCTGGAAGCATGAAAATCACTTTAAACATGCTAATTTTAGCTCTAACACTGATGATCCACCTACAAATGTGAACTGACGTTCAAAAATAAAACATTTGAAAACGGACCATTTTCCACATTTCTGAAGCATGACATAATGGGGGGGTGTTATCTCTTTTGTCGAAAATCAGCCGTTTTTGCTCGAACATTAAATGCCTCCAAATGGTATTTAATTAACTTCCCGAGCCCATGGAAGCATGAAAATCACTTTAAACATGCTAATTTTAGCTCTAACACTGATGATCCACCTACAAATGTGAACTGACGTTCAAAAATAAAACATTTGAAAACGGACCATTTTCCACATTTCTGAAGCATGACGTAATGGGGGGGTGTTATCTCTTTTGTCGAAAATCAGCCGTTTTTGCTCGAACATTAAATGCCTCCAAATGGTATTTAATTAACTTCCCGGGGTGAAGAAACCCTTTTTGAGAACTCAGAGTGAGTAAATTGGCCATTTTCATGCACTTTTAACCATTCCATAAATCTTGTGTTTTGGGCCCCTGGAAGCATGAAAATCACTTTAAACATGCTAATTTTAGCTCTAACACTGATGATCCACCTACAAATGTGAACTGACGTTCAAAAATAAAACATTTGAAAACGGACCATTTTCCACATTTCTGAAGCATGACGTAATGGGGGGGTGTTATCTCTTTTGTCGAAAATCAGCCGTTTTTGCTCGAACATTAAATGCCTCCAAATGGTATTTAATTAACTTCCCGAGCCCCTGGAAGCATGAAAATCACTTTAAACATGCTAATTTTAGCTCTAACACTGATGATCCACCTACAAATGTGAACTGACGTTCAAAAATAAAACATTTGAAAACGGACCATTTTCTACATTTCTGAAGCATGACGTAATGGGGGGGGTGTTATCTCTTTTGTCGAAAATCAGCCGTTTTTGCTCGAACATTAAATGCCTCCAAATGGTATTTAATTAACTTCCCGAGCCCCTGGAAGCATGAAAATCACTTTAAACATGCTAATTTTAGCTCTAACACTGATGATCCACCTACAAATGTGAACTGACGTTCAAAAATAAAACATTTGAAAACGGACCATTTTCCACATTTCTGAAGCATGACGTAATGGGGGGGTGTTATCTCTTTTGTCAAAAATCAGCCGTTTTTGCTCGAACATTAAATGCCTCCAAATGGTATTTATTTCACTTCCCGGGGTGAAGAAACCCTTTTTGAGAACTCAGAGTGAGTAAATTGGCCATTTTCATGCACTTTTAACCATTCCATAAATCTTGTGTTTTGGGCCCCTGGAAGCATGAAAATCACTTTAAACATGCTAATTTTAGCTCTAACACTGATGATCCACCTACAAATGTGAACTGACGTTCAAAAATAAAACATTTGAAAACGGACCATTTTCCACATTTCTGAAGCATGACGTAATGGGGGGGTGTTATCTCTTTTGTCGAAAATCAGCCGTTTTTGCTCGAACATTAAATGCCTCCAAATGGTATTTAATTAACTTCCCGAGCCCCTGGAAGCATGAAAATCACTTTAAACATGCTAATTTTAGCTCTAACACTGATGATCCACCTACAAATGTGAACTGACGTTCAAAAATAAAACATTTGAAAACGGACCATTTTCCACATTTCTGAAGCATGACGTAATGGGGGGGGTGTTATCTCTTTTGTCGAAAATCAGCCGTTTTTGCTCGAACATTAAATGCCTCCAAATGGTATTTAATTAACTTCCCGAGCCCCTGGAAGCATGAAAATCACTTTAAACATGCTAATTTTAGCTCTAACACTGATGATCCACCTACAAATGTGAACTGACGTTCAAAAATAAAACATTTGAAAACGGACCATTTTCCACATTTCTGAAGCATGACGTAATGGGGGGGTGTTATCTCTTTTGTCGAAAATCAGCCGTTTTTGCTCGAACATTAAATGCCTCCAAATGGTATTTAATTAACTTCCCGAGCCCCTGGAAGCATGAAAATCACTTTAAACATGCTAATTTTAGCTCTAACACTGATGATCCACCTACAAATGTGAACTGACGTTCAAAAATAAAACATTTGAAAACGGACCATTTTCCACATTTCTGAAGCATGACGTAATGGGGGGGTGTTATCTCTTTTGTCGAAAATCAGCCGTTTTTGCTCGAACATTAAATGCCTCCAAATGGTATTTAATTAACTTCCCGAGCCCATGGAAGCATGAAAATCACTTTAAACATGCTAATTTTAGCTCTAACACTGATGATCCACCTACAAATGTGAACTGACGTTCAAAAATAAAACATTTGAAAACGGACCATTTTCCACATTTCTGAAGCATGACGTAATGGGGGGGTGTTATCTCTTTTGTCGAAAATCAGCCGTTTTTGCTCGAACATTAAATGCCTCCAAATGGTATTTAATTAACTTCCCGGGGTGAAGAAACCCTTTTTGAGAACTCAGAGTGAGTAAATTGGCCATTTTCATGCACTTTTAACCATTCCATAAATCTTGTGTTTTGGGCCCCTGGAAGCATGAAAATCACTTTAAACATGCTAATTTTAGCTCTAACACTGATGATCCACCTACAAATGTGAACTGACGTTCAAAAATAAAACATTTGAAAACGGACCATTTTCCACATTTCTGAAGCATGACGTAATGGGGGGGTGTTATCTCTTTTGTCGAAAATCAGCCGTTTTTGCTCGAACATTAAATGCCTCCAAATGGTATTTAATTAACTTCCCGAGCCCCTGGAAGCATGAAAATCACTTTAAACATGCT